>NC_133755.1:32105000-32416000 GCF_036562045.2 Rhinolophus sinicus
GAAGCCAGCTGGATAGTGCACATGCCTGGTATTAGCTCCTCCTAGTGGTGTGCCCCTGCCTAAGCTTCCTTACACAATTCCGTCTTCCCCTTGTACATACTTTTGATAGTCACTTGATTGATTTGTTGATTTCATTCCACAAGCATTTATTGGATGCCTCCTGTGTGCCGGCACTGATTTGGCTGCTGAAGCAACAACAGTGAACAGATAGAGTCCCTGCCTTTAAGGCATTTACAGGCAGGTGGGGAAGACAGAAATTAAATCATTGTCCACGTAACTTTTGAATTCGAATTCTGAAAAGCGGTATGAAGGACTACAGAATCCTGTGCGTCTGTGATAAGACTTCCCTAGGGATGGGGCAATAAGGGTAAGGAGAGAAGTTGGCTAAAAGACCACATCGGGCATGCATCAGACACCTAGCATCTCTCTGGATACCTCAACTCCCGTTTAAGAGCAGGATCTTGCCAGACTATTTGGCGATCCAGTCTTAGACTGTGGCCTCTTTCATCAGTCGTGTTGTAACTATCACATCCTCCACGATGCAAGTCACTGTGCCTTCACCATCACCGATCTCACATCCTTTTACAGATGATGGTCAGAAAGGGTAAGTAACTTACACAAAATGACATGCCACAGGCAGGATTCACACCCAAGTCCTTCCGCCTTCAAAGTCCATATTCTTTCCGCTGCTTGTGCTGTCTCCCCAATGCCAAACCCAGACCTCTTTATTCTGCTGCTTGCATGTGGCCGAAAGGAAACTACTAGAAGAAGCATTTGGAAAGAATGAAAACGTGAAGGGAAACTAGAACAATAGCTTGGTGGGTCATGTGTGAAGGGCAGAGAGGAAGCTGCTGACTTGCCTCGTGATGCTCCATTAGTGTGTTTTGGAAAAGTGAACCTGAGAGGTCTCCTCTATCAGGGAAGAAAGTCTTCCTAATAAGGTTCATTATGCTCTTGTGATGCAGCTGGTGCTAAATTAAAATGATTTGAGGGATCAATTGGAGGAGAGAGATTATTGTCTGGAGACCTATAGGAAAATTCAAGGATTACCAAGCACCAAGAACAAAACTTGACTGGGTGAGGAAATGGCTACAAGCCTATGCAATGGGTAGGGTAGTTTACACAGGGCTGAAAAATTTCCCATAACACAGGACTTTCAGCTTTAAAAGCAGGACATTTCTGGGTAAACCATGATGATTGGACATCCCAGAAATGGGCTAGACTAGAAGGGTCTGATATACCTATGGAAGTTAGGCTGGGGCCATTCCTGAAACGGGGGCTCCAACTGGGAGCTTGGTCATAGACCAAGGCAGAGAAGGTGGGACAAAGGAAGATCACTTTGTGCTGAGTCCCTGGGTTATCAGCTCAGGGCTCCTGCTCTAGGCCCTGAGGGCAGAACTTGTTGGCCTCAGGCCTGAGGGAGGGCTCGGGTAGAAGACAGGTATGACAGCAGACTCAGGCTGGTCAGTGCCTTGGTTTCCTCATCTGTAAAATGGGATAACAGTACCTACCTCCTAAGCGTGTGTGTGTGAAGTATGTGAGTTAATATGTGTAAAGTGCTCCAATCAGTGGCTGGCCCAGAAGAATACATCAAGTGTCACCATGTAATTCTCAGGAAGAGAAACGTGTATCACCCTGGACCGATCACCTTCTATAGCTGTTTCCCCATCTTTTTAAAGTGGAAATCAAAAGCTCTGCCAAAAGCTTTTAGAAGAAACAGAACAGGACGCAATCAACAAGGAAATGGAGAGTGGTTAGGAATGTGTGCTCTGGAATCAAACCATCTGGGTTATATCCAGCTCTGCAATTTAGATGTTCATTTATTATTTAGCAAGCGCACACGACCCAGGCACTTTTCTGAGCACTTGACGCATATCAGCTCATTCAGTTCTCATAGAAATCTTATCAGGTGGGTACTTTTATTATTCATCCCATTTACAAATCAGGAGACTGAGGCACAGAGAGGTTATAACTTGCAAGTTTGTTGACATCTATGTTCCCTTATTCCCCCAGAAAAGTGGGGCTATAAATTATGCTACCTACCTCATAGGATTATTGTGTGGATTAGATGAGATATTCTATATAAGGCACTTAGCAACACAGTAAGTGCTCCGTACTTAAACACAAAGTACCTCACTACTTAATTGGGATGCCGATACATGTATTACTTGCTGTAACTATAAAAAAAAATAGCCAGCGGTTTAAGAAAATGGCCAAATGAGTACAGTAGTGCACATCTGGGGTGGGATGGAGTCTACAAACATATCCTGAATTTAGGGATAGGAGGACAGGCCTAAAGAGCCTATTTGCATGAGAGACCTTGTGGGCCTGTGGGGAGAAACAGTGACGAGGACTTTAAGGACCGACACTGGTCCCAAAACTCCAGGCTTTACTTTCCTGAACTAAGACAATGAGCTGAGCTGCCTGGAGAGGCCCTCACCTGGGCCTGGGCTGCATGGCTGACGTGGCCCACAAATGCAGCCGATTCTTGCCTCCTGCTGTAGAAAACCTGGGCAGGGACAGGCTCCAGCCCACGTTCCAGATTTCTACCATGACTGCCTTCCTGTTTGCAGGCTTCAAACCACTGTTGCCCTGGCATTATCTCTCTGGCTCCATCCATTTAGACTCACGTTTGACTCACTAAACTCAGCCTTCATCTTTCATCTGCTCTGTGTTTGATTGTGCCCCCTGATTCCCGAAAAGGCACCTCGCTCTATGTGTCCTAAGTGGAGGGACCTTGAAGGCAAAGAGGATTGGCCAGGGGTGGGTGAGGTGAGAGGAATCTCTCCGAGAAGAGATGTGGCGATGATAGCTCTAGACTCTTGGCCAAGTCCTAGGAAAAACTCACCCCAAGTTTTTCATCAAAGGGCGTTAAGCTACATTTTGGAAACCTAGTAAGAGTTGTAATTAGCAGCAGTAAGAGAACAAGAACCTTATACAGGGTGTGTTACATGAACAATTAGCATTGAAAGGACACTGGTTGTCCAGCCAAGCCACCATCCCTTTGCTCATCTCTCACCTCTTAAAAAGTGGCTGGAGCTGTGTACCCGGGCTCAGAGAATTATTTCATATGGCACTGCTTTGCCTCCAGATGGATTCTCCATCTCTCCTAAGCCCTTCCGGATAGATGGTATTTGATCAAAGGCACTTGATTTTAATTTCTATTGCTCGCCTGGATGCTGCCCTCCTCAAATCATTGGCAACCAGTATTAGCAAATTCCATTTGTCCCCTTTGGGTGGATGCTACAGCCTACCCTGGGCCAGCGCCTCGGGGCCCCTTGTCTGTGTGGAGGATTTGGGTTTCTTGGGTCTTGTGTTGTGGGTGGGATACTGCAGAGTGGAGCTGCATGTGGTAGAGTGGCACGCACTGGGGAGAACCCCTGCAAGGGTCAGGGGCGAGGGGTTCTGTGGGAGGACATGACCTGGAAACCCTGATGGTCAAAGGCGACTGAGTTGTTTCCCACAAACAGATGTTGCCTGGGGTGACTCAGCTAAAGTCACCGTGTGTCCCTAGGGTTCCACTAAAAAAGCTTCCAAGAAGAGACTGGACTTGGGCTTCGTTTGAGCTCTTGGGGTGATCCACGCACATTGTGCATTTAGGTCTGCCTTTCTGCTCCAAGTTGTCCTCCAGTCCCACTTTACATTTTAGTAACGCTCTCTTTTCCATGAATGTTCTGTTTTGTTCTACAGATCCTATAGGAGATGGCATGCTATTTGGCTTCCTATTGCTGTTACGAAGAGAATAAGTTAATATTGTATGGCACTTTTTTTTTTTTAATGTAGGCTATGTGTGAAAATAATCTAGTACACAAATCAAGTAGTCTGCTTTCCATTGCCAAGCAGCTCCGACACAGGAGCTATACAAAGTGTAATGAACATAAAACGGTTTTTAGAATCACAACTTTGGTCGCTGGGATCCGAAGGCTGGCAAGCCCCTCTCTGCCCATGCCACCAACAACAGACCTGGTTGGGCATGCCCTTCCATTAGCTCAGGATGCTGCAGAAGAGGGAGCTGCCTCTCCTTGGACGCCATCCCCAGGCAGCCCCGACATTTCTGACCCTCCCATTCCTGCCCTGGGGACTGACGAGCACCCCGCCGGTGCCCTCCCAGGCCCTGTGCACTGGCCTCCTTGCTTACACAACTCCCACGGATGGCGTTCCGAGGGCTCACCGGGGAATGGAACCTTGTTACTCATCTCTTGCGGTCACTGTCATCTTCCCCTTCCCTCTCTGTGGCCTCTCCTTCTGGAGCACATTTCTTTTTTTAACTAGGAAGAGAGTCTCTTCTGACCTTCCATCGGGAGGCCTTTCCTTTTCAGTAAATCCACAGCCGCCCCAGCTCAGCCCTGGCACCTAGTGTCCTTCTCACAGTCCCCGTCACAATGCCCTGGGCTTATCTGCGCCAGCTGGGACATTTCTATTTACGTTTCATTACAACGTGGACTTGAGGTGCACTGTGGATGAAATAAGGCATGAACTTGTTTTTGTTTCTTGTGATTTTCAAGGGTAGGGAGGAGAAAACAAACGAACACGGAGGGAAGGAAAAGGGAAGTAGCATTTATTGAGCCCTTAGAGGGCTGGAGATAGACACCCATTAAGTTACTCATCCTTCCAGGGGTCTTGGGAGGTGTCTTGTATCCCATTTTACAGAGCAAGACATGGAGGGTAAATAACTTGCACAAAGTACCAGGGCTGGTACACAAAGAAGCCCATTACTAGTTTGCTCTTATTTTGCATAAAAATTAATGAACCTTTTCTGGATGATTCAGTACTTTTTAACAAAGGATTAATGAAGCATGTCATCCATTGAGCTATGTGACCTGGGGCAAGTCAATGAACCTCTCTGGGCTATCGTTTGAACATCTATAAAATTGGGAGGCTATTCTAGAGGCTCTACCATCTAAGAGCTTCTGACCCAGTCTTTAATTACCCTTGTCCTCAAAGAAGCACTTCCTCCTGCCCAGCCCAAATCTCTCGAGAACCTAAATCATGTAGGAAATAAAATGATTAGCACTCACACAGTAATAATCAGGAGTACATGAGAATCTCCATCCTGTCCCCAGTGGGGCAGCAGTTGTACAGCCACACTCTAACTCTCGTAAATCAGGACCTGTGAGTGGGCAGAAGGCTGAGAAAACAGAATGAGAGCTAAAGGGTTTCTACGTCACCTAGATTTCTACATCACTCCTCCCCCACAGGCCCTGCCTCAGCAGCTGGAGCCAGTGTGCCTGGACCCTGCCATTCTTCCCTCTGCCGTCATGTGCTCCCACAGCTGGCTGCCAGCCCCCTGGGAACAGCCCGTGCCCACCGTGCTTCATCCCTGGGCAGGCCCACCCAAGGCGAACAGGCCGGACTTGCATGGCTCCCCTGCGCCCTAGGAAAAGCGCTGCCCATGTGGGGAAAATAACATACTATGTATGAGAAACTATGAAATTCTAGGAGCCTTGAAATGAAAGCCCACTTCTTGACTCCCTGTGAAATTTGTACTTGCCTCGCCTAGGTGGAGGAAGGATCTCTCTCTCTTTCTCTCTCTCTCTTTCACACACACACACACACACACACACGTACATGCACATACATGTATACACGTACATATATGTATATGTATATATGCATATATGTATGCTGACTGTCTCTTTGGGATTTGGTAAGCCTCGCCTATGAGACATCAACAACCTTAGGAAACTACTTATGAAGTCTAATTCTGCTGGAACTTGCCAGCATTCCAGGGCCAACTCAAGACTTTTAAATAGCCGTGGACTAGATTCTGACCTGGGAGCATAGACTGGAAAAAGTAGGGCCCAGAGATGCCAGGGAAGCTGAATTTAGGAGGGAAGCCAATGCCTGCCCCTCTCACCATCCCTATCCCTCTCTCCTTCCCAGCCTTCCCAAGCCTACCCCTTAACACACACACCAAAAACGCATGAAGTTCTAGAATGAGCAAGCAGGTATGAGAAAGACAGACGGTGGTTGAAGCTTTGTGTGGGCATGTGCGTAGCTGTGCCCAGTACTTGCTCTGGGGATGACTTCCAGACGCAGTGTTATAGTAATTTAAGTCAAGTTTTCTTTGGCAGTCACGGGCATCTCACAGCTTATCCTTTTTGTTCCTATCCCAGCCTTTCTCGGGCACCCATCCAAGCTGCTCTGTGCAGGTCAACTAAATTTATAGAGCGCTGCCCCACTCATCACTGCGCTGAAGAATACAAAGTCATCCGGTACCAGGTCTGTTGCAAGCTCTGTGACCTTGGGCTTCTCAAGTGACCGTGTTCTTACTCCACCTTAGAAAAACTGGAATGATGCAAGAAAGATGACGAGGAACTTGTGCGCAGATGAAAATCCTAGGCTTCTCATCAAAAGACTGGCAAACAAACCTGTATCTGTATGTTGTAAGTTAAAATAAGACATTTAAGGCTGGTGTTTCATTGTCTTATCAGCTCTAACCCACTTTTTCAAGTAACTCATCAACAATAGTCCCAATTAACGTTCGATGAGAGCTTCTGCAATAAGATCTTAATTCCTATATTGATTAATGTCCACAATTTGTAAGGGACTAAGAAGATACTACTGGAGCCAAAGGGAGGTCATCCTGGAGGGGTGAGGCTTGGGGCGGGGCTTGAGCCAGGCTGATTGACCTGAGGAAAGGCCAGGCTGGGAAAGGACACAGGACGAGGGTAGAGGATCGGGGTCAGGGAGAGTGGGTTGCCTGAAGCACAGGAACTTGTAAGAGGGTCAACAATAGGACACAGAATTGCATAGGCAGAACAGGGAAGAGGAAAACATATTTATTATTCAGCAGTTAGTATATCACATGATTTCATATACTATGTATAATCCTAACATCCCTGGAAGTAAGTGGGGCTGGGGTTTCTCAGCCTTTAACAGGGTTCATTAACGAAATGAACTTATTCACTTAATCTCAAAATTGGTTGCAGTTCTCTACCAAAGACAGGCAGGTAGTTTGTGGTAAAACTTAGATTCTAATCCTCCTTTTCCGTCTCCAGGTCCAATGATTGCTCCTTTTCATCATACCTCACCTACCTAGTTACTAGCATGTTAAATTTATACAAATGTATGCAAATGAACATGAATAATAGATATGTATTGTTGAAGAGGAATAAAATAAGCACTTGTGAACTCACCACCCAACTTAAGTGACAGAATAAAATATTACCAATATTCTTGAAGCCCACATATGCCTCTCCCTCCCTGGCCCCAGAGGTAACCACAATGCTGAAATGTGTGCCAATGGTTCCTTTTTCCCTTATAATGTTACCACATGTATTTGCGGTGTAATTTCCATTTGCTCCCCCAGATCCATTCTCCATCCTGCCCTGTGCCCCACTGGGGGCTCCCTCGATCCCTGGCTTTCTGATCCGTGTGGCTAAAGTGAAGTACTGCCAGGAGATCAGAGGAGGAGGAGAAAGCGGTCAGGGTGTTTGCCCCCGTGCCCGCTCCCTGTTGGGTCACCACCATAAATTGGTTGCAATCCTCTACCAAAGACAGGCAGCTACCTCTCCTTATAGCTCTTCCCTCTCTCCCCTCTTCCTGACTTTTCTTAGCCCTCCAGGGCCCTGCACCATTCTTTGTTGGTTTCCCAAACACAGTGTTTCTCAATCTTTTCTTTTTTTTTATTATCACCTCCCACTAAGCAGCCTTTTTAGATTTTTTCCTAATCGTCTTCCCCACCATGAAATTTTAATACCACAGACATGCTGTATATCTGTTTACGTACTGTAAATATCTTCTGTGCTTTGTACATGACAATAATATGTTTTGCCCCCAAGAACCAATTTTCACCCCCTTGGAGGTGACATTGCCCTCATTAAGAATGCATGCGCTAACTCAAGTCACACTTTTTGGTATAGAGTCCTTCTAATAAGCTCTCCTAACCACTCAGTTTGTGGGTGCCATCTCTTTTTTGCCAGAGCACTGACTAATACATATCTGTCTCTGACAGTATATTTTCAGTTTTTCTGGATTTTAATCTTTACATAAATGAAACAACACAGTGTATTTTTTTCTTTATCTTGCTTTTCTCACTCAATATTTTTTGTGCAATTCATCCATATTAGTGTGTATAGTGATTGTTCATTTTCACTGCTCTACAGTATTGCATTGAATCAACATATCAAAATTTACATCTTCATTTAGTGTTGATGGACGTTTGGGTTGGTTATTCTGAACATGTGGCATGGAACATTCTTGTACATGTCTTTGGGTATGGATATAGAGATAGAGATAGAGACAGAGACAGAGACAGAGACAGAGACACAGATAGAGATAGAGATAGAGGGATGGCGTGTCTAAGGTACATATCTGGGTGTAGAATTGCTGGGTTGCAGGGTGTGCCTATCTTGCTTCTTACCAGGAAATGCCAAATTGTTTTCCTAAACCTGTACCAATTTATACTCACACTGATAAGGTATGACAGTTCTGGTTTCTCCACATTCTTTCCAGCATTTGTTATTGTTAGACTTTAAAATTTTTGCTGATCTGGTGGATATGAAATAGGTATCTCATTGCAAAACAAATCAAATGTTGATCATCTTTTCACTTGTTCACTGGTCATTTATGTTTCCTTTCTGTGAATTCTTGTTTATGTATTTTGTCTATTTTTCTATTAGGATATTTCTCTTTATTTTTTATTCTTTGGTGCCCTTCATATATTCTGGATGCCAATCCTTTACCAGTTACATATGTTACAAATATTTTTCCTAGATTCTGGATTATGTTTGTGCTCTCTTTAAGGTGAATTTCAATGAATAGAAGTTTAACTTTTAATGTACAAAAAAATGTATTAATCGTTTCCTTTATGGTGTGTCCCTTCTATGAGTTGAGATATTCTCTCCTATCTTGAGTTGATAAAGTTATTCTGTAATTTCTTTTAAAATAATTTTGGAATTGTGCCTCTCACATTTAAATTATTATTCTATCAGAAGTTCTTTTTTGTGTATAGTAGGGGTCCATTTTATTTTTTCTCCCCATATTAATTGAAACTGATTTTCCAGTGCCACTTATTGAATAGGCCTTCATCGCCCTTGTCTATCTTTCGTGCCATCTCTGTTATATATTTATATACGTGTGGGTCTATTTCTTGATTCTTGGTCTGTTAATACATTCCTGCACCAGCAACGCAGTTCTAATTTCTATAGCTTAATAATAAGTCTTGATCTCTGGTAGGGTAAGTCTCTTTTCTTTCTTAGAAGTGTCTTGCCTATTCTTCGCTCCTGGATCTTCCCTGTAAAAACAAAACAAACACAAATTGTAATGGTTTGTCCAGTTCCAAAAAGAAGCCTAGCAGGCAGTATCCATATTGCAAGGAGCAAGGAGCAGCATCCATATTCAGAGCGACGAAGGCTACTTGGGGCAGAGCAGGTGACGGAAGGTGGTGCCAGTGATAGAGCATAGAGCATAGCTGAAGTCCAGGGACCGAGGCGTCTAAGAGCCAGAACAAGACCACCTGGTATGGGGAAGCTCAGCCAATGTCAGAAAGTGATACGAGGCTGTCTCTGCCGGTTTTTATTAGCCCAGAGGCCCCGGGGACATCATAAAGGTATTACACTTCAATCATAAGCCTCCTTTATTAAGGATCTGGAATTATTTATTCTGAAAAAGAGAAAAACTGGCAGTGACTTAATTGTTCACTACGGTTCCAGGCTAAGAACAGAAGTGAAAATGGAAAAAGAGACCAGAGTTGGGGAATCAGATTGCGAGGCATCTATTAGTATCACAGGGAGCTAAACCTAGATGAACCCACAGCACCAGCCCATTTTCTCCCAAAGAGAATGTAGATGGTTCCAGTACAAATCCATGTCCACTACTGGTATTTTTGTTGTTGCTATTGTTTAGATGACACTTGTTCAGCATTTACTATGGATCTGGCTCTCTGCTAGGCACTTACCATGCATTAGTTTATTTATATTCCCCCCTCTGACCCAAATCAACTCATGTGTCCAACTGATTGATGATTAACCGATCAATTGGTGTGTTCCCATGAGGAACATATTACTGAGGGACGTTGAAGAATTCCCTTTATGGAGAGACCTTTGATAACCACTCCCCCAACTGGGCTTTTGAACCTTTTCCTAGCGGACCTTGTTCATTTGCTCTGAATGGGAGAACGTAAAGCCAGGAAACAGGTTATGTAGTTTAACAACAAAAAGAAACTGGATCATGGTGACCACATTTTCTCTGTTGGGGGCAGGCAGAAGGAAGGAGTGAGCAGGTAAAGAGGGCTGTTCTGGAACAGGCTGCCTGGAGTAACCATTATACCTTCCACAGAGGCTGTGTGAACAAAACTTGGCCCCTTGCTGTGGGCCAGAAAGTCCACAGTCTCCGAAGCCAAGTATTGGCATCAGGGGGTTTCCAACAAGACGGCAGCGCCTCAAATCCTTTGTGGAGCAAGACAGGTTATAAATAGAGCTATACTTTTTTTTTAACCAGAAGGCAACAGGCTTAGCACAGCTATTCTTCCCTTTGGTTCTCCTCCCCACACAGCGTTGCCTATGAAAGCCCTGCTACCAGGCAGATCTACCTACCTCATAGCCAATCCTCTGCAGCAGCCTCAGGAGAGCCAGGATGGAAACAGGCTTCTATTACGATTCCAGGTTGTGACCTTGCTTGTGGAAAAGAGTCAGTCTTCCTATCTTATCTCTGGCTAATTGGGCAGGAGGTAGAGGAGACAAGAATTTATTATACAATTTGCCACCTGCTGAATAGAACACTAATGTGTCTATTTCAGAGCCAGGCTCTGATTTTAGTGACAGGCAGAAGAGAAAAAGGACAGAGACTGGATTTCTGGGACATGTAGTAAAGACCTGCTCATGTGGCTTTTAACTACAAGATCAGAAGACTGGTATTTTACTGGTGGCCAAGTTATATGTGGCTGTGTGTGTGTGTGTGTGTGTGTGTGTGAGAGAGAGAGAGAGAGAGAGAGAGAGAGAGAGAGAGAGAAATGGATTTCATCTCTTCTAACAGATCCGAAGGCATTTGAGCATGCAGGGACTGAGAAATCATTTAGCCCAGTGCTTTTCAAACTTTGTCATGCGTCAGAATCACCTGGAGGCCTGTTACAGTCCAGATTGCTCAGTCCCACTCCCAGAGTTTCTGATTCAATGGCTCTGGAGTGGCACCTGAGAATTTGCATTTCTCATAAGCTACCAAATGATGCCGATGCTGCCAGTCTGAGGACCACACTTGGAGAACCACTGATTTAGCCCAACCTCCTGATGTCCCAGAGGAGGAAACTGAAGCCCACCACTTAATAAGAGCACATGTCCAAGGGCCCACAACTGGTTCCCTGCTTAAGCCAGACTAGAACAGAGACTCCTGACTCCTAATCTGGTGCTTTCCCCACCACTTCAGGCTGCTACATGGCCAGAGTGCCAGGGAGGTGCTATTCTAATAATAAACACGTTACCCTTTATGGCTGAAGTTTACCAGTCTCCACATTGTTTCCTCTTCCTCTGCCATCCTCAGTGCAGCATCACTGGCCCTGCTGCTGGCTCAGTACATAAATAGCCCATTCCAGCCCACTCACCCCATCCTGCAGTGGGACTTAGAATCAGGTCCTATTCCCATAGCCAGGTACCCACTTCCAAAGGCCTAGTGCCTACTTTGCTCCCTTCATGTCCTTTGCTGGTAAATGAACTGGAGATCGGGGTCCCCTTTGGTGACCACTGATAATGCGTATTGGCTCTGAATTATAGCTCTTTCTACATCCTCCCTGCTCACCAGAGCTTTGGCATTGGTGTCTGACATTTAGCCTGCCTACCACCTGTCTGTCTTCTAAGGCTGGAGCTCTACTCTGAATGACCATCCAGCAGAGGGGGACTATGCTTCTGTAGGTCCCATTCCTGGGCTGGAGTGTTGGCCTACACCCAAACCTAGTGGCCAAAGCCTGCAGCCCATGGGCAAACCTCCTACATGGTGTCTGCCTACCCAGAGGCTTTCTGAGCACTGACTGCCTCTTGAATTCTTTAGGGCTACACTCTGGCTGTCAGATTGGAAACCCTAGGCTTGGCCTGGGAAGAAATCAAAGCTGAGGTTTTCACCGCCCTGTGAGGCTCATCTACCCATCACTGCCACTTCCAGAGCCAGCTTCTGCAATTGGACCAGTTCCCCAGCCCCATCTCACCCTAGTCACGTTCCTTCATTTGCCCAGTGAGATCCAGCACAGAGATGTTCTCAAGAGGGCAAACATGTACCGTTTTCCCCCAGCCTGGGGAAAGGATACACTGATCCATCCATGAAATACCTTAGAGGCCTCTTTTCACATGAAGGTGATATTCCAAAGGCATGGTCTGAACTGGCTAAATTATTCTGCAGAAAGAATTGCTAGGTACTGGAGGTGAGGGAGAAAATACATAGAAGGTGCTGGAGAACGTTGGAGTAGTATGAGTGACACAGCAGGAAGCTGGAACCTGAAGGGAAGGTAGTCAGTAAGAGATGCCCTATATGGCGTGAACTTTTGCTGTTCAATTTTAACTTGTCTCCTGTGGGGCAATATGATCTCGTCCTTGGTCCAAATTTTGATACATGTCTACATCTTTTGTGGTGGGGACGTGGGGGGTGATAAAGGAGGACAATATACAAAAGTGTGGCTTGTTCCGCTCACCTCTGCGGAGACTCAGGTAGCTGGCAGCATTGTATCTCGATTCCAGGCTGTCTACTAATTCCAGGTGGTCAACATCAAGGGGTAAGCAGTGGCTAAAAGTGGGGCTGGGAGAAGCTGGGAGGAATGCTTGACCCAGAAACAACTGCCAGGTGGACGCCTCAAGCAGGGAAGTGAAACATATCCCCAGTTTGCTAAACATACTAGAGGCTTCAAAGGCAAATGTTAGGTGATGGGGCTGGGTTATTCTGGGATTCATTGTCACTGTACTCGGACCATTTGAGAGAACTAGCCTGATATGAGACATACAAGATTCTCTTTAATTTGGATCCAATTAACTTGGAATCTCTGCTCCCTTGGTCAGGGATTTGGGGAAAATAATCTTTTTCTTGTCTCTGAAGAAACAAATCAAAAATAGAGACAAGATGGTAGGAAAAATGTTTAGCCTTTATAAAGGAATGATTTAATAATTCTTGCATTCTAACTGTTTATCACCCGAGGAAAAAATAATTTGCAACAAATGCATTCATAGTTTTAGGGGTTTATGATTTTAGAGAGAAAAAAAATTTAAACTCTCAATCCTTTTTTTTTTTACAATTTGTTTTGAGGGGACTTCCAAACCTCTTCTAACCACTTTCTCCCTTTTATTTCTCCCAAGTGGATCTTTCATGATGAGTAGATGATATGGAGAGCTAGGGTGCCAGATTTTTTTAAAGGCTCCCCAAAGTATCCTGGAATGGGACAAGTTTTCTTTCTCCTCTCCAAGTAAGTGTCAATCATCAGGGCTTGTGGATGGTCAGGCTATTGCAGTGGGAACAGAAAGAGAAGAGAGGAAAAGGTTCTTGCTGAAACCATTCCCTTTCTTTTATTTGTTCCTAGTCCAAGAGCTGCTGGAAAGTGTGTCCCAGAGCACACCTTGGTACTTTTCCTGAGAAAGCCAAACTTGGAAGTGACTAGCAAGTCTAATTGTGCCTCTATGGAATCCAAATTCTGGAAGGAAACAAAGAGAGGTCTGGAGGCCTCTGACTGGAGAGCCTGATGGATTAAATCCAAGCCTCGAACGGTCCCAAAAAGCTGTCAGGGTGCCTGGGCAATGTTGGAGCTGATCTGGACAATGCATTCCAGATGGTTTGCCTTCCTTCCTTGGGTTTGGGACCAGTTGGAGCTCTCGGGCGGTCTCCCAAGGTAGACCCCCAGAGAGCTCACGGCAACTGTCCAGTGGGAGGGACCAGGCTCAGGATGACTGGGGCAGGCTAAAAATTAGCGGAAGGGCCCCCTCCTTTGTGTGAAGCATCTGGATATCATTTTTCAGGCTATTAAAAACACTACTCTGCTAAATACAGCCAGTTCATTAAAAAAGAAGAAGCAGAAGAAGCACTCGGGGGACAGTCCAGGCCAACCAGTTGCCCCCAAACAGATCCAAATAATTTCAGGCTACATTATATGGTGGAACTCAGAGAAGGGCGCCAAAATTCTCTAATAGATGTCCAATCACCACACCCACGCCCACCTCCCAATTTCATCAGCTCACAAGCAGTGACGCCAGCCACTGACAACAGACTCAAGGGCAATGTTAGGGCTTTGCAGTCTATTTCACTTTTTGTTTTTGTTTTATTTTAGCTTGTGCAAAACGTATAAGGCAGAGGTAGAAGGTTTTCTTCCACGTCCAAGGCTTTCTGACTAGTTTACAGAAAATAAGCTTTAGATAGAGATAAGGGTAAGGACAGGAAGAACACGTGAGAGAACGGAGAAGAAGCAGACTCAGTGGATGAGCCACCTGAAAATTCCCAGTGCACTCCATGCTCTGTGAATTAGCTTTGACCAGGATTGAATTTTTTACTGTGAAATAAAGGCTTATTTGCCTGTGGTCCTGTTGCAACCTCGTCATTGGATGGTAAGCTGGGGTCAGTCAGCTAACAGCAGCCCCCTCTCCAAGAAGCCTGGGGAGGAGACAGGAGGTACAGAGCGTTCTTCTGCCCAATGAGTGTCCGAGGCTGGATGGGAGAGAACCAGCTCTGTCTCTGGGGGAAGCCTAGCTAACAAAGCAGCAGGTCCCAATGCTGGGGAGCTTCTGGCTTACTAGAAGAGAATGATCACAGAGCAACATGCACTAAACAATGTCAAGGGAACTGAGTCCATAACTATTGAAGGGACACAGTGAAGGAGTGAACAGAACAGGCTGGGGTCATTTGGAAGAAGAGTTGCTAAAAGAGAGAAAACCCTTTTCTATCCAATTGTCATACACGAAGGAAGCCCAGGTACAGGTCTTGCAAAAGCATTCCAATGTCTATTCTGCTGCTTTTGGAATTGTGCTTTAGTGAAACTATTTTGGACACATTTCCAGAAGGTAAATACCAGAGAATTAAAATCATATACATCCAATTAACCCCTCAAAGTCACCTTGTTTGAGGAGTGGAACTGTCATCTATATGTATCTCCAAATTCTATAAACTACCTCTGATGGTAAAAACATACATCCTAAAATTTTCAGTATAGTCCACCTTGGGGGAAAATAATGGCATTCAGTACATAAATGTCTACTGTAAGCATATATTATTATACAAAAACAAGCTATGAATAGGCAAATACATAAATCTATAGACTGCAATCTCGCGGTGACATACCCCTGCAGAGCACAGCCTCACGCTCCTCACTGCTTTATCTAACTATGTCCTCAGGAGTCAGACAAGAGTATCGGTATCCCTATTTTTGAGACCTCATTTGACCCTAGTCCTCTTGGATGCCTCAGCATGCAAATCTACGATCTTGAGGCTCAGACCCTCACCTGTCTTGACAAGGCTTTTCTGGGCTGCCAAACAACGCCCTGCCAAGGTGTTATAAATTAATGTTGAGCTTGCTCATGGCAGCTCTGCTGTGAAATGCCAGCCCTGATCATAGCTCACCAGTGGGCTCTGGGCGTATCTTTATCAAGCTACACCTCAGACCTAACCTTTATCTTCTTTTGCAATATAAGGACAATGACAGACTCTCAAATGCCATAAACAATAATCTCCTGAAACCCAACCATCTTGTGGTAGCTGACACACAACATGAGTGCCTGCCAATCCTTCTGAAATAATATTGATGGAAGTGACAGGTACCCAAGGAAATGACAGGCATTTTTACCTCCAGATTTCAATGGGGATGTTTGATACTGTTTCCTAGACCAGGAGATTTACGTGGTGGAGAACTTCCCTGGACTGAATGTTTCTTGCTCATTTGAATTCTAAGAGAAACTTTTTCAAAGGGTCCAGACAAGTGTTGCTTTGATTGTTTACCTGGAGCAACATCAGTTCTCGTCTTGTCCCTCCCTGGTCACCAGCAGCCCTGCTCTTCTGCATGATGGTAGGTACTTTCCCATTATGGTGGGACCTTTCCCTGTGTGACTTGTGCTCCTCAACGGCAGGTTGAATGCAGGAGCTCAGGATTTTCCCAGAGACACCTGAAATGGGCCCCACATCAACTTGCCTAAGGAACAGAAGGAATAGATGTAGGGCATCTCTGTCCAGCCCCAAATTCCATGGCCAGCAGTCCTCATTTACTTTCCTGGAACTGCCCATAAGTTCTACTTGAGACGTAGGCCCCAGTGTTTGCTTAGGAAGAAGATGCCTGGGGAACTATCCCATGATGAAAATTGGAGTCCTTGAGACTCTGCTCCATAGGAGTTTGGTCTAGATTTTTCTAGAATAACTCACTGCACTGTGGGAAATGAGCTCATCTGGTCATGGACCCAACAGATGGCAATGACTCTGGTCAACAGTGCCAAGGAAAACTCCCCAGAAGATTACTTCTCCTCCCTGCGGTTTTGGTGGTAGTGCCGCCTGGATGGGTCAGTCTGCCGGTAGCCTTCTCATACCCACAGAGTGTAAGCACCAAAAGAAGCCACATTCCCTGGGATCTGCATAGGGGATTTCTTGGTGGCATCTGACCTAATTAGAGTCAGCAGAGGAGAATCCAGCAAACCAAATCTCATTTAGGAAATGTGGGGCTGTTCTTAGACTCTGACCTGGTAGAGTCCACTCTGGGACCTAAGGGCAGGGGAAAATTGGCAGAAAACATCCAGACTCATCCAAGAAACAGGATGGAGGCACACCCATCCTGCCCTGGTGGATGTCTGCCAAAGTGGATTGGCTCCAGGTAAGTCACTGGCAAAGAAAAGAATGCTTCTCCCCCCACTGCATCAGAAACCTATACATGGGTCATGAGCTGCGGGAGCAAGGGCATGGTGTCCAATTGGAAGGCCACCAGGAGGCTCTTGTCCTCTGACGATATTCCTGGGGCTCAGTGAACTCTTCCATCCATTCTCCTACTTCCAGGAGGCTTCCTCCCCTGGCTTCTCTCCAGGTGCCGTGATGGGCCTTACATTTGATATTGAGCAGCTATTTCCACAATGAATGTCCGTGCCTCCATCTAAGAGACGTTATGTTCTTGACTGACCCAGGTGATCACGGTCTGGGCTTCCCCCCCCCCCCCAGCTTCTTTCACTTGTAACTGAGAAATGAGATTACCCTGCAATAAGTATTTTAGGAAGAAGGTATACAGATTTATTGTTACCAAGAGTATCTCAATTTACTTGAATCCATAGCAATTCATGTGAGGAAAAAAGGCACAGCAGTTTTCTTTTTCCAAAAGTTTTCCTTCTGATTGTTCATTTTACCCCTGTAACTCTCGGAATTACCGAAGGACTACACAAATTACCTCCATTTGACAGCTGAAAACAACACAGCCGCATAGTAACTTGTTTGAGGGAGTCCAGGGAATTGGTGACAAAACTCATATATGACTCCCATTCTGGGGTTCTTTCTATCAATCTTCCTTATTTCATTTATTCAGGGTAGCAACTAAAATGACAAAGTGCCTACTACACGCCATGGAAGAAACAGGCTTCTGGTCTTATCTCCCACAGCCCACCCACACAAACCATCTGTCCAGCCGCACCAAAATAGGTTGTTTTCAGCCTTTGCACCTTTGCTCCTGCCATGTGACTTGCTTGAACTGCCCTCCTCCAAGTCTCTGTTTAATGAAACTTAATCATCCTTTAAACCCAAGCTCACCTGTTTCTATATTGCCCTCCTGATTATTGCAGCAGGAAGTAATTTCTTTTGCTGGGGAGGAAGTTAATTTTAAAAAGGTAACTTTGGTGCCATCATATATTGCTTTGGATTTTCATTTTTTTGCAGGTGAATTTTATCTCCCCGAGTAAACTGTAAGCCTAAGGGAGGCAGAAACTGTGTTCCACACATTTTAGTGTTCCCCACAGAGTCTTGTATATAATAGAAGCTCAATATTTATCAAACGAGCAGAGACATGAGGAGGTTAAGTGGCTTCTCTGAAGTTTCACAGTACTTGGACTTGAATTCAGAACTCCAAAATCTGATCTCCATCTACTTTCCACCAAGTTATGCTGAAAACAATGCAGTTTCCACTATGGTTAGTGTAGGTCAAAAATGGTTGAACATAGGCTATTTCATATAGCTCAATCTAATACAATGCATATTGAGCTGTTCAGAAAGAATAGAATAGTTTAAATAGTGGGCTTTAAAAACAACTTCCTGTGCTGTTATCTGGCATGAAATGAGTAGCCCTCTCCTAAGGATGCCTTCTTCTTTTATAAACTTGAATTGATTCTAATGATGGGTCAGTGTACAAATAAAGTATGGTGGTCATTAAGGTGCCTTCATGGACCAAACAAAGAGGAGAATGAGAGCTTGACCCAGTGTTATCTTTCTTCAGTCATCCATGCACTATTTCCATCAGCATTGACTAAGCACGCTCTTTCTGCCCACACTGAGCTAGATGTTATGGATACAGAAGTAACACAAAATCTCCACCTTCTGGAATGTCAATCTGGTAACCATTTATGGCTACTGCCATAGTAGGAGTAGAAATCTTCCTTTTGTTTTATTTGAAGAGTTGAATTAAGAATGGGATTCCAGGCATTCTGTAAATGAAATGTATACTCAATCTATACTGAATCAATCTGTATACAGTAATAGAGTAAAATAGAGATAATTATGCTTGCTAGGACTCCTTCAAGAAGCTTCTTTGGGTGGGAGACTCCCAAGAGAGTTGCTCAGGCAATAACAAGTCCACTCACCTGCCTTCACAGAAGGATAGAGTGTGGTTAACTATCTCTTTTGCTGAGCCGAGGGTACCAGTTTGGGTCAGAATTAAATTGTTCAAGCCAATAGAGCAAAGACTTACCCTATGTTCTTTCCCCTGTGGTTGTCAGACTGTCTTTAAATAAATATTAAGCACATATTTAAAGAAGATGTGTTTGAAGTAATACCAAATTGGCCTATTAAGATGGCAGTCTATCTTGGTCTAGCCTTGTTTGTGTCATTTTACTTATCAAAGGGAGTGGACCACTCCTTGGACAGTAGTAGCAGAAGCTGCAGTGGAATTCGGGAGTCTTAACCCAGTCTTGCAGCCTATGCATTAACATCCCATTGCTATGGGCAATTCATTCCATTTGTTTATTTATAAATGACAATGATCTGCATTGCTCCAATGACTTCCTCATCCAAATTAAATATTAGGATATTCGGTCAACAAGATCAGTCTTTTTGAAGGCTATACGTCTCTGAAGTACAAAAAGGATTCAACAAATCAAACAAAAACCAATTGCCCACTTCCTACCAGTTACTATGTTAGATACCGGATGCCACAATAGGTAAGAGCTAGTATGGTTCATTCAAAAGACTATTCTGATAGACAAACCAAAAAATGTTTCTGTAGAAGGCAAAAATAATCATCATTATATCATCTTTACAAAATTATAGCCACATCCTAAACAGCTCTAGCTCCCTTTAATAAAAACTCATTATGCGTTCTTTCTGCAGTTACGTAAAATCCTATAGCATTTACTTTGTTCATGTCTCTAGCACTTCTTGATATGATGAATTTATAACTCAAGGACTAAAGTAGAGTTTCCTCTCACATGTTCTAAAATTACTTCTTTCAAAGTTCAGGGGCTCCTTTTTCCCTTTAGTTTTAGTGTTGGGTAATCTGGTGAATCATTCCTAATTATACAGTATATAAACTTCATATTTTCATAAAATTTAGTCATGTTCCTGTCCAGTCTTCTTTCCAAAGTCCTTTTCCTGCTGCAATAAGTCACCAGTCCTCAAGTCATTTCTGAGGCCTTTGTGGAACTTTTCTAGTTCTTCATGTTTATATTGATGTGTATGGTTTCCAGAAAAGGAGGCGATGCATGTAAGGTGTAGACTACCATGACTCTCTGTATATCCAGGTTGACGCTGAGATAATTACTTAATCATAAACAGGACAGTATTTCACACAACCATTTGTCATCAATCTCTGTTTCTTATCCAGCGATTAACAGTCTATTCTGTGAATGGTATTTAAAAATACAGTTGTTGATACTTCACACTTCACAAATGCCAATTGTGAGACTTGCATTTAGGTAATAACTACTTTAAAACTGGACTTCAATGTTGTGGATGGAAATCATGTGATGGACTGATGAGCAATGGATGGAATGTGTGGGTTTTAAGTTTTTAGGAAGTACTGTTGCCTTCGGACCTTCAAGATAGTCTGTGAGCTAGTATTCTGTAAAATGAATACAACTAGTATACATTTAAATAAACGAATTGGTTCTAGAAGCTAATGCTTTTTAATGTTTCATTGGTATATCTTCAAAAAAGGCAGCATTGTACCCATTCATTCAGGAAAAGCTTTTTTTATTTAAAAAAAAAAAAAAAACACACATAAAAATTGGTAATCTTCCCCTGAATTGTCCATTCTAAGTATTTTTAGTCTAGAGAATCATCATTGGCCTTGAAACTCCTCCAAAGAAAGCCTCTACTGAGTTTTCATCCTGAGTTTTCTAGTGATAGGCTCAGTGCTAGTCGGGCTGCATGAAGATGTAGGTGAGATCTTCACTTTTCTATGATCAGGCCACTGAGCAGGTGGCATCATATTTCAGTGAATTGGGAGTGAACATAAAATTAACAGGGACAAGTGTTGACACTGCATAGGGAAGAAGATTGCTGAGTCTAATATTTTAAAATTATAAATTAGTCAATGTCTAGGAACTCTTCCACACATCAGTCTGGAAAGATAAGTCAAGTACAGAATGTTTTCTTTTTCTACTGTAAATATCTGTACCAGTTGACTAGACAATGCTATGTGAGTTGCTAATTTTAGAGGCATTGGACTCATTTTTACAGTATAGACATAAACCAAATATGACGTCCAAAAAAACTAGTTTTTTGAGAATATGACAAAAAGTCCCTGTCAGAAGCTGTCTATTGTTCATGAGAAGCCTGTTGAAATAGAGAATATAATAAAAACCAAGTGTCCTTCCCAGCTGACTTAATTTTTGAAGGAAGCTGAAAAATTAGACATGTGACCTGGGATTTGAGAGATGCCCAAATAATCTCCTCCAATATATTTATATTCAAACTTGACCCTGCAGAGATCTTCAGTTTCTGCTTTAAAGATGCTACGGCTAATGGAAGAATTCATATGCACATTCTTCCTGAGAGGACCTCTGAACGGCAGTATGTTCCCTGTCCTCCGGCTGCGTTAGTCATCTCAGAGAAGCCCATAAAGATTCTGTTAAGCGTTCTACAGAATTTAAGATCCCACCAGCTCTTATTTCCAAAGCCCTTTGATACGTATTCACAGACTTTTGGTTCAGAATGAAAATGCATAGGATGTATAGCCCTTTCCTAGAAAAATCACTATTTTCCTTTTGCTGCTTAGGCATAGGAGTCTAATGATTTAAAGCAAATGTCCACAGGAAACACATCCTCCTCTAGGTAGTGTAGTAATATCTACCAAATTTTAAAATTTGGAAGAGATTCTGAGAAGATAGAATGGGTAGCAGCATAGCTTTGAATCTCCCCAGATCCCTTCACAAAAACAGAATAACTAGATAGCAAAACTAAAAAACTTGATATATTATAGTAAAAGTTGAAATATTACAGTAAAACTTGAAATATTACAGTAAAAGTTAGGTGACAAAGTACCTCCATGAACTTCAAAATACAAACAGAAAGGGTTAGACACTGCATTTTATTGCACCTAGGCAGGAATAAACAAAGGGAAGGGACAGTGTTTCCAAAAGATCCGAGAACAGGAAAGATTAAAAAATAGCCAATAGGGGCCGGCCCGGTGGCTCAGGTGGTTAGAGCTCCATGCTCCTAACTCCGAAGGCTGCCGGTTCGATTCCCACATGGGCCAGTGGGCTCTCAACCACAAGGTTGCCAGTTCAATTCTTCGAGTCCCGCAAGGGATGGTGGGCTCTGCCCCCTGCAACTAAGATTGAACACGGCACCTTGAGCTGAGCTGCCTCCCGGATGGCTCAGTTGTTGGTTGGAGCGCGGGCTCTCAACCACAAGGTTGTCAGTTCAATTCCTCGACTCCCGCAAGGGATGGTGGGCAGCGCCCCCTGCAACTAAAATTGAACATGGCACCTTGAGCTGAGCTGCCGCTGAGCTCCCGAATGGCTCAGTTGGGTGGAGCATGTCCTCTCAACCACAAGGTTGCCGGTTCGACTCCCACAAGGGATGGTGGGCTGTGCCCCCCTGCAACTAGCAACGGCAACTGGACCTGGAGCTGAGCTGCGCCCTCCACAACTAAGACTGAAAGAACAACAACTTGAAGCTGAACAGAACCCTCCACAACTAAGATTGAAAGGACAACAACTTGACTTGGAGAAAAGTCCTGAAAGTGCACACTGTTCCCCAATAAAGTCCTGGAAAAAAAAAAAAAAAAAAAAAGGAAAAAAAAAAGCATTTAAAAAAAAAAATAGCCAATAGGTACTCACTGGAAAGTATAGTGGGCCAATATGATACCAATTGCTAAATCTGGAGGAATTTTGCCCTCCATAGTGGGTGAGTGCATGGAGCCCACAGTAAGAGAACTAAAGGGATTGAAACCATGAAATCTCTATGTACTCTTGAGACTGACAAGCCAGAGCATCTTTGCAGGTCAAAGGCGACAGTCAGGAGAAACTTTGGGGTGTAGCACCAAAATTCAGCTGGACTAGGACAACAGAGACAAAAGAAAAGAAATTTCAGATAAAAATGAGGAGAACAGAGCCAGGAAATCCCAGAAAGCCAAACACCTTGTTTTTGAACACTCCACAAAACAACAAATGAGAGAACTCTGTGAAGTTAACTTTTCTAACTCCTGAGCCATGAAGAACAAATCCTGTGCAAACATTGTTAGAGAAAAGACCATAAGGAGCAGAATAACATTCCTACAATGAAATCACTCTAGAAAGGCAAGTCTTTAAACAAAATGAAAACTGTAAGTTACCATTTCAATATGAGTGAAAGACATTAGGAAAGTTACACAACCTATGAAAGGATGACATAAATCAAAATTAGAAAAATATGAGAAATAAGGAGCCAGAACTGAGAAAAGAATTAGAAATAAAAGAAAAATTTATTTCAGAAATAAAAATGAAATTACAAGGAACACAAATAAATACATCAACAATGCTTTAAAATAAATATAAGGTAAAAAGGAGGGAAAATCTTACAAACTATATGAAATGAAGAAAGAAAAAAAAAGGTTGATGAAAAAGTGACCAATATTGACAGTAGCCAAAGAAGATCCAACATACAATATTGGGAGTCCCTAAAGAAGAAACCCAAAGCAAGTGATGAGAACAAATATTTCTTTTAAAATAATCAAGAAACTTTACTGAAATTAAAAAATTATATAGAACTACATATGAAAACAACATACCGTGTACCTGAGAATATTGATTCAGAATGATGAACCAATACATAGTCTAATAAAACTGCTGAATATAGTTTTGTTTTTATTTTATTTTATTTTTTGAGGATAGTTTATTGAAAGCAAAGAGTCAGAGCTCCTGAGTGGGAGGGGATCCTGAATGCGGGTGCCCCTGAATATAGTTTTTAAAAGACAGTGTTATAAGGGAAATAAAATTAGGTTAGCATCAGATGTTTCAACACTAACACTTAATGTCTGAAGAAAAATGGAGTAACATATTTAGGATTCATAATTAATGTGAATTCAGGATTTCCTATCCAGAAAAACTGACTTTCAGGTACAGAGGACACAAAGTGTCATCAACATGTAAGAGATCAGGGAATATTGTTCCTGTGAACCCTTCCTGTGTCTCTACTAGAAAAGAGGCTTCAGAGTGACAAGTGCCACATCAGTATGAAGACTAATGAGTGTTAAAATATATAGCTACTTGTAGAATCAGAATAAAGTGGGAGATAAAAGGGAGTGATTACTGTATGCAATGGCTATATACTCTGACAGTGTAGATATAGTAAAAATTACTTTTAAAAATAGAGGCAAATGCAGAATGCAAATGAAAAAATATATAACTCTGAACAATCATATCGGTGACAGTACTAGCACTGTTCTGAGTCTATCATGTTTTTAAACCTATGGTACTATATTCTAATTGGTATTATCAAAATGAACTCATAAGATATTTTATCTTTCAATATATAGAGATATTTCATAGCTCTGTCTACTGAAAAGGCCTAGAAACCATGACCAACATAGAAGTGATGAACATACTTAGAGCCTAGATTATGGTTTTGAAACACCATTTCCTACTAAAAGAAATCAGGGCTTTTGGAGAAATGGCAGATTCCAGGTCTGGGGCATGAGATGTACAAGATTAGCTAGAATATCTTGTCATATCAGATAACAAGGAAGCTGTCAAAGACTAGTAGGGTCATGTCAAAAGGATTCAAGTGCTAATGGGAGAGGCTCTCACTGGCCAAAGATGGGACAAATTGAGCTGCGATAAAAATAACGATTGCAATGACTTGAAACCCATAATATATGATGAATATATGAGTTCATGATGACTAAAATAAAAAAAGTCATCTTTGTAGGATGACAGAAAACATTCACTGTCTTGAAAATCAGTAAATTCAGGCAAATAATCAAGCATTTACTTTGCCTTTCCTATCTGACCCTTATCACTGATTAAACAAATAATAGATAGGAGGAAGTATCTTTTTCTAGAAATATTCCAGCTAATAAATGAAAAAGAAAAAGCAGAATTAGAATGTTCTAACCGCACAGTGAATTCCTGGATCTAGTCCTTGAGCATCAATATTTACTAAAGTCACAAAGAGAGACAACTAGACATTATGTACCTCCTGATGTACTACCCAGCATCTTGCCAAAGGTGAGATTCAGAACCCGAGTCTCATCAAGCCTCCAGATCCAGCTGCCAGCTTGCAGAAAATACAAAGGACAAGGGAACATGCTGAACTGCATCAAGAGTAAGCAACTGGCATCATCCAGCCTGCAGGAAACTCTGCAGGTCAAAGGCCCTGAGTTCTTCAACAGAGAAATTATATGGACACAACCAGTGTTCAGGGATGCCACTTGGATGGGAAAACCATTAAAAAATAGAATGAAGTGATTTCTCTAGAAGTCAGTTTAGTGGTTACTTTCAGGGGAAGGGAGGCAGTTGTGATCACCACAGAACACATGGAGGGCTTCTATTTCTTGATCTGGGTGATGGTTAAAAGGGTACTTACCTTCTAACAATCCATTAAGCTCTGCATTTGTTTTGTTTGGTTTTCTGTATTTGTGTTTTATTGTATAATTTAAAAATGGCCTTAAAATTAAAAAAAAGCACATATCCTTGGGCCTAGCAATTCCACTGCTAGTCTATAAGATAAACTCATTGAAATATGGGAAGATCCATGGACAGGTATGTTCACTGCAGCACTGTTTGTAATTGCTAAAAAGTTGGGGTGGTGGTAGAGATGAATGCCTGTTAGGTGGGGACTCATTGAATAAATTATGGTACATCATTACAATGGAATATTAGGCAGCCAAGAAAAATGAGATAGATCTATATCTCACACGTATCAATAAGTGTAAAAAAGGAAGGTGTAGAATAATATGATGATGATCTCATATGTGTACACACATGCACACACATTATATTTGCATTGAAAACATTTTCAATAAAATATCCCAAATGAGAAAACATGGAGGCCAGAAAGGGCTGGTGCAGGAAAAGTCTGTTAGGATGGCTGGCAAAAGTAAACCCTTGGTGAATTCAACCTCAAAGAAAGCAGATTTCCTATCGTGTGCAAGATTTATTTAGACTTAGTTTTAATAAATAATCATGAGACACAAATTAAACTAATGGTCATCTTACCACTGATGGTTCCTGAGGGTCTTCAGAGTATGGTAATTCAACTTAAACTCGGAGCCCCTGTGCTGTTGGGTGGACAGGAAATTCAACTCGGGTCAGTCTGAAGTACCTTTTGTATACTCATTGAGGGAGCTGGCAGGGACAAGACATTTTAAGCAGTGCAAGAACATCTGGAGGTCCTTACCATCATGACTCCACATGGGCAAGTCCCAATCTGCAGGGTCTTTGGGTTCACCCCTCTGCTATTTCCTAGAAAAAAGGGACTCTTTGGCAAAGACACAACCTCCCTGGAGCATACATAGCAGGGGTAGTGCCAAGAAACAGTGTGGCATCCTTGCTGTTTCTAGGAGAACAGATCTTCACAGTCTGGGGCAATCCAGTTCTCCTTACACCATATTCCCCTCCATGGGTTTATTTGGAACTAAAGCCTGGAAGTCCAGCCACAAGTCTCTCCTGAGGCAAAGATACATAGAACCCTTTAGAATGGGAGAGAGAAAGGGGGGAAATACGGAGAGAACAAAAGTAAATACTTCTTAAAAGCCTTTCTCTCCAAATTCCTTTTATTTTAGAGTTGGGAAAATAGACCTGGGCATAAGGACCAAGGGCATATGACTGGTTACTGACAGAGCTGGTTCTTTCTGCTAGATCACAGTGCCTCTCGGCTTTTCTGATTTCCAACCTCTGTTCTATTCTAAATTGCCCTTGTTAATTGGCACTTAAGTCCTGCACCTCGAGTTTTAGACATATTTGGAAACTTCTTTTAAACACGTTGATCCACTCAGGGCTGAATTATTTGTGACAGCAAGAATAGCTCCACCCTGGGGCATATCCAGCCGGATGAGGGATTCTGGGATAAATTATGGTGTGTTTCATTCTTTCTGGCTCTTGATATTTTCACACAGGGAGGAATCCGGTTCCTGAGAGTTCACAGGCCCCAAAAGGCCATCCTAGCAGTGTTTGCGAGGAAAATTCCCTCTGTGGAGGAAAAGGCAAAGTCGCATGAGTCCAGGCACCCTCCACAGACACCCTTAGGGTCACCTTGGAACCTGATTCCTCCGTGGCAATGATGTTTGTGGACTGGGTGATTTTGGTGAATGAGCATTATACGTAGGTGGTTAAGTTTTTGGTCCTTCTTAGTGACAGCTGGCAAGGCCATGTCCTTCTCCCACTGCCTCTGAGAGTCACCATTCAGCTGCATCTAGACAGGGAGGGGAAGAGGGAGTGGTATTGCATCTAATTTTGAGAGCAATCATTATTGTATCTGTGCAAATGATATGTTCCAATGGACAGTGTAGGAGTGTGCAGGATTGTCTAGTTATCTTGTATATTATAGGCACAGTCTAAGACTTTCTCATACTCTGTCTTCTAATAATAAATCGCAAGAGAACAGGATGTACTGTCATGCTTCATAATTCAGGCAAACAATGCATGTATTGGCTAACATGGGTTGACATGATCAGCTGCCTTTTTTTTTTTTTAAGCCAATCTGGCAAAAAAGCATTGGGGCATTGTGAGAGTTGCATTGGTCCTTCCAATATTTCTCTGTCCAGTCCATTAATCAAGCAGCAGAATAGCTGTAGTTACTGCGCTAAAGCCCAAAGAGATCTGTGGTTGTGAGTGGGCTGGTTGGGAACACAGTTATATCATTCCAATTCTGATTGATTAACGCTGAAGTCATTGCTAAATAATGATTACCGGTCAGAGTTACCACAAATCATTCAGTGGGTGAATAAAGACTAAGTGAAACAAACTTGGGCCTTTGAACAATGATTTTTCTTGCAGTGGAGGCAGAGGTGTGGAAATGGCGGGGAAAGGGAGAGAAAACTAGGTCTGACTGTTTTTTTTTAATACTAAGCAAAGAGAAAACAACTGTGGTTCAGGTTTTCATGGTGCCTTTTCTCTGTAATCAGATTACCTCTGAATGCTGGCACCGTAGTCATTTCCTTCTATCACCTTTGGCTCCCTCCTTACACATTCCCAGGACTAGCCAGATGGAATTACTGCCTACTCAAATGATTTAGACCTCCCCTCTCTCAACACTTTTCTACCCCAATTCCTCCCAATAACTTGTTTCTAGCAAAGTTACATTCCATATCATTCTCCTTCTCTCTCTCTCTCTCTCTCTCTCTCTCTCTCTCTCTCTCTCTCTCTCTCATTGCTCCCATGTCCAAGTATTCGCATGTGTGGAAAGATAACATTCATCTACTTAGGTTAGAGGACTTTTGCAAAATGTTTAATGTATTTCCACTAATTCTAGACACAGAGTGGGTAGCATGTTAGAGTCGCAAGAATATTTGGGGCAACATCAAATTTAAATATTGCTTTATCATTTGTGGTTCTTTGAGACACGTTCAAGCGACCCACGGGGTGAAAAATGTAAGTTTTAAGTAAGCTCTGGTTGCTTTGGTGTCAGCAACCTCTAATGTTGCTTCTTCACAGCTTCCCACTTGGTAGAAGATGCTTCCTAGAGATGCACTTTTGTGAAGTCAGAATCAGAATAGACTGAGCCAAATCATGATGAAAATTCTTGCTGGCTGCACCTTTTGCCAGTATAGTTCTGTGTTTCCACTTGTTGGAAATATATCTGCCTGTCCATGTTTGAGAACCTCAGTACCTTCTTGAAATTAAAAACTCACAGTGTTCCTCTTTAAGAATGCCAGCATTCATAATTTCTACGTCTCAAACTTTCAAGAAATGGAAGCAGTTGAATTCCTCTGCATTTTAAGTAGAAATGGTAATGTTACATAGCTGGAAATCTCTATAAAGTGTGGATTGGCAATAATGTTATTTATGCTTTCAAAAAGGAGGTCCTTCTAAATTTATGCTGGAGTATCAGTCACAAGTTAGTACATTCCTTAACTTCAAACTACTTTCTTGTCCCAGAAATTCCGACTGATTGCTATGATGCAGAAATTTACAGAAGTTTGAGTTGAAATCAAACGTTTCAAAACTCAGATAGAAGTCAATTATAATTTATTACTGTAAGGAAAACACTCTTAGTTGCAACACCTCTTACAAGAAAGTTTTTAAATAGTCTAGATACAACAAATAAAGATATATGAGGTATGATTTCACAAGTAGAAAAGTATTTTGGTGAAAACTCCTTTTTTGTAGGTAAAATAAGAAATCACAAGAATAACTAGATTCTGTGGAAATCATCTGCTAACTTAATTGAACAAAAGAACTCCATTAAACTTTGGAAAACCAAACATGCATGTTTATTATTTAGTTTCTGGCATTGAGTTATTTTTATTTGCCTTCAGAGTTGTTTGTGGGATCTATTATTTTGAAAACATGCTATTTTAACATAACTTGATCCTAGTAATATAGTAGAAAAGGCATTAGATTAGGAACCATAGGACCTGGTTGTCATTCTCACTCTGTTCCTCACCAGGTTTGTGACTCTGGTCATTTCTCTCCTATACTTCGGACCTCCGTCTTAACGATTCAACTGGATTAAGAAATACCTGATCTTGCCTCTTCATGTTGTTGTGAGGATCAAATAAGGTCCTAATTGTTAAATCTTTTGAAACTATAAAGTGCTATACAATATAAGGCATTCTACTCATTATCACCGCAGAATTCCTCTCAGAATACATTGCCTCAAATGCATTATTTAGGAAAAGTACAAACTTAAATGCCATATGGAGTTCTTGTTGACACTGCAGATGTTGGTTAATTTTAGATTCTAAAAGAACAAAAGAACAGAAGCACTACCAGGCAAATTATCCTCTCTTTAGCTTTTTCTTCGAAATCTCCTATTATATGAATACCAAGCTAAAAATGGCAGGCTAAATATTATAGAAAATTACTTCATTTGAAGCATTGAAATTCTGTATATCCAAGCCCTTCTGCAGAACATGAGTTTATTTCTTCTAGGGCACATTGCCAATGAATTTAATGCTATAAGATTAATTATGGTTATTTCTTTGAGGATCAGGTAAAAGGATTTTAATCTTAAACATTAACTTCAAATGACACAGAGCCAGGGGAAACACAAGGTCCCAGAAGAGTCACAAAAAGATAAGCAGTCCATTTTGGTGGTCTTAGTCTTTCTCGAACTAATGGAAAACTGAACTAACTTCAGCTATCCCTGGGCCCCAATTCTTAAATCCATATTTGCAAGTGGGAATTTCTTTGCAGAACAGGTGTGACAGACGTGCACAGACTCATGACAACTGGTTTTACAGCCCCATCATATTGAGAAGACCTGTCCTGCTCGCGTGTGCCATCTGTAAGACATCTCTTTGCATCTTGTCAAATCCCACTTCCTGCTTACACGTGCATAAACAAGATGTGTTTTTGTAAAATATATAGATGGCATCTGGCATTCTCTCTTTTGTTTGCATACCACCCACTAACAAAAAATATCCTGGAATGAGCTGATCATTTTGTAAGTTTCTTGAAATTACTTATATATATATATAATATATATATATAATATTTATATATTAAATGATAAATAATATATTTATATATTCTACAATCTATTCATATAATTAACATTGTATATTATATATATACATACACACACACACATACACACACACACACACACACACACACACACACACACACACACACATATGAAGCAATAAAACAAAGGATACTTCATATCAGACCGTATCCATTAGATTACCTGAAGAAGTTCAAAAATGGTCCAGCTGATATTGAGTCTAGATTTTTAATAACATTTTCCAGAGAATAATCCTGTCCCCAAATTGCTCACTATGTCTTAGGGCCTTAAGATATTGACAGAATATCACTCTAATTGGAAATAATTCTCAGAGGCCATAAATGTTTTACCTATAAGATAGTTGTTCCTCTAAAAGAGGCAAAAATTTCAAAAGATGTTTCAACCTATATTTTAGAAATTTGTTGGATGCTATATGATATGATATGTTTAAGTGTGCTCTCTTGTAGATTGAAATACTAAAAGTAAATTCATTGGGTAGATTTTATGACACTGCTTACAATGGATTCAGTCTAGGCTGATTATTTTCGTATTAAGTATTCTGTTAATCACCTCCCTATCCTGACCATATGCTACCTCTTTTAGCACCAAAGACCAAATAAGACAGGTGCAACTTGATGCCGTGTTACATAGTTCTCTCAAACTGGAACAAAACTTTAACCTCCCAAAATATTTTCCCATGTGAAGGACTTTGGATTACTGCAAATGATTACAGGCCTGAACCAGAAGTACATCCAAACAACTTTCATTCACTACTGAAACTGAACTGGAACTGACCCCCAAAATAAATTGGCGTAATTCCCTGTAAGAGGAATATGAATCAGGTTGCCATCTGTTCCCTTCCTTCTTTTACCTCACCAATGGGCTCTGTTTAAACGTGTAACTGGTGGAGTCCTTGGAGGGAGAGGGCCAGAACTCTGGCTTGGTGTCTGGACAGGTATGCTGCAATGGTAGAGTCACTCCAAGTGCAAGAAGAGAAGAGTCTGGGAATTATCTGGGGAAATCTTGTCATATGTCAAACCATGGGAACAACATGAATTTAATTTGCCTAATTTTGTTGGAAGATATTGAATCAACTAAAACTCCTTTGCTTGCCAGGGATGTAAAACATAATCCACACTAGCTTACTCAAAAAGGTAAATGTATTGGCTCATGTAACTGAAGAATTTCAAGTTTCTGGTTCAGGTGAAGCTTGATCCAGGGCTCACACAGTGTGAGTGTGACCAAGGAGCTGATGTCTCTGTCCAGCATCTTCAATCCTGGCTCCATTCTTGGGCAAGTTCTCTCCTTGTGTAGTCACTAGGGATACAAACCACACCAGGGACTACTTGCCTCTAGGTTCAAATCCAGAGCCAACTTTTCTAGGAAATTTAGAATGGATTACTGTGGCCAGGGGAATAGGTTATACTAGATGCCAGAGACCAAGGTCACATGTTTCCCCTCTGAGGCAGGGGGGTGGGCACAGGGGTGGAAATAGCACTCTTCTCCCCAAGCCCTGGACTGACAGTAAGGGAGGACCATAGACCCCAGAAAAAAATGCGAGTGTGGTGAGTAGAACTGATACTCTCTGCAGATACTCGGGGACCAGACGCACAGATAACTTCATCAAATATTGCTTTTCACTGAAGAAGGGGTTCTGGCTATATCCTAAGGTTAGTGTCCAAGTCTTACCAGCTGAGGGGGAAAAATGTAATAGCCAAAAGAAACACTATAGAATCCTCATGTGAGACATTTTTTAAATGGGAGATAGTTTCAGCTAGGGCCAGGGCTAGCTACTCTTCAGAGAGATTGGACAGTTCTCCAATGTCTACATTTTGTGATTCCTGAGGAAGAGAGCTTTAGAGCTATGAAAAACTTCCTGGTTAGCTATCTGCTACACCTTGTAAACCTCATGGTTTATTTTAAACACTTTCTCTCATGCTATAATTTTTTTAAAAAACCTCCATACACATGGAACAGAACGAAAGAGAAGTACTATGCGGAAAGTTAATTTTATTTTCTAATGTGGAAAGATAATTTTATTTTCTAATAATAATAATAATAGTAATATAGCTGAGTTTGCATCTTATGTATATATATATGTATATACAGAGGGTGCCAAAAAATGTATACACATTTTAATTGTATACAATCATACCCATATATATTAATGGCAGCTCTCACTGTCATATCACTTATACATATTTCTGTATCTGTATATGTTTCTCCCAAAGATCTCATGTGAACTAACTGCCTTAGGATTCTTCCATCCTGTTCTCATGTTTCTGGAAGCTAATAAATAAGAAAAAGTCTTTGGGGGTGGGGGCTAGTGTAAAGATAGAATACTTACTTTACATGACCCAGTTTTAAGCACATTTACTAAAGTCTACCTTTTTACCAAGCCCTTAAATCTATTTTCCAAAATCAACTATGCGAAAATGAAATATTCCTAAGGGAAATGAAAAGGGATGCTAATAAAAGATGGCCAAGGAGTATTTGGCCCTGGGGATAGAGTGGCACTAGAGCTATTTGGGGCAGTATACACCTTACAAGTTCTCAACTCTAAACCCATCATCCCCACCTGAGATTTCATTCTAGAGATGCTTTTATGTGTTGAATAAAGAAAATGCAAGCATTATTTAGAGCTTGTGGTTCATCAAACTGAATTTTATTATGCAGGAGTGGCAGATTAAATATGAAAAAAATTTTCCTTATTGGAAAAAATACAAAGATATAATTTATAGGCCAAAGAATGAGGAGCTATTCTTAATGGACTGTGAGTTAATCCTTGGAAAGCTGAGGTTCTAATTTGTCTTTTTTTTTTTTCAGTATTTACATTCTTTTTTTTTAAATTAAATTTATTGGGGTGACATTGGTTAATAAGATTGTATAGATTTCAAGTGTACAGTTCCATAATACATCGTCTGTATATCGCACTGTGTGTTCACCACTGAGATTCTAATTTGGAAATTTAGTTACACCATTCATTGTAGAACATTTCTTTGGAAGATTTTACTAAAGTGTTTGGGAGACTTCTGGGAATTTATCCTAAGGACATAGCTGCAGACATGCCTGCTAGGTTCCCTGCTAGGTTATTCATTACAACATTGTTTGTAATAAATAGCAAAGATTGTGTTCATCAATAGGGGAATGGTTAAATAAACTATGGCATACCTTGCAGTGTAATGCTATACAGCTGTTTAAAAGAAGGAGGAAGCTCTCTTAGTGCTGATATGAAACATCTCCAAGATGCATTGTAGAGGGGACAGCAAGATGCAGATATGTAAGAATGCAGAATATAAGAATTGCTGTATTTGCATGAAAGAATACTGGAAGGGGACACAGAGAAACCAATATAAAGTTATCTCTACCTATGAGTGTGGGTGGGTGTGGAGACCTGGATGGAAGGAGCAGGGTGGGCAGAGACATTTCACCATATACCCTTTTCTTTTGCCTTGATCTTTGAAATAGGTGAATGTATCATTTGGTCAAATATAAGTAATTAAAGAAATAACAGATAGAAAAAAGCTTGAGAGAAGTCAATCAGGAAATCATGTGGTGATTTCATTAACGTTATCGTTGCAATTAAAACTAACAAAAAGCCTGAATCCATCCTCAGCTGAAGGCCTACTGTTGGGCAGGTTTGAGAAGGGAGCCGCAGCAGTAGCCCAGACCATACTGACTCCCATTCCTGTTAGCCGAGGGCCTTGCCTCAGTATCTTCAGCCTCCTGGCTCTTTTTAAACATTCTTCTTTCCACTTCTTTAAAAAAAACCAAAACCCAAAACCAGGATCTGTTGACTACTATTATGCCTTGTTCATAAAGAGTTAAGTTAAAGCTTTACCTAGAATGTAGATTATTGCCTATTCACAACATCAGGGAGGTCCCCTAGTTATCTTCCCGAGCGTGGGACTCCAGGTTCACTTAACTGGACAGGGCTTAGGGGCTCCTTTTTGATGCTTTCATTGTAACCCATGCATATTTCTGTCACTGGGCTTAAAACATCCCACAGAAATCACCATGGTAGGAAGCAGTGTTCCCCACTGGACTGTGTCTTATTCATCGAGCTCTGTATTCCCAGAGCCTTTACCGGTGCTGTGCAAACTCGGTAAACTGCAACTTCCTTCACCTAATTGCTTAGCCCACAGTCCTGAGTCCTCTTTAATGTCTTTCCCTCACTCAGTCATTAAGTCTATCAGTTAGATCTGTCAGTTTTCTCTAATTCAATAAAAGAAAGCCCCAAACCTACTACTCTTCCTCATCTTTAGCATCACCAGCCTAACCAGACCACCAACATCTCTAGTCTGGACCAAATCAACGAGTCTGCCTTCTGCTCCTCTCTCCCACTGCCCCAAGAAGGCATTCTTTGTACGCAGTTAGGGCAATCTTTTTAAAAACAAATGAAATCATATCACAGTCCTGTCTAAAACCCTTCAATAATTTTAAAAATTACAACTAGAATACCATTTAAACTCGTTCCCCTCACCTTCCAAGCCCTACATGATCTGGCCCCGCCTGCTTCTTGGATTTCACCTCCTACTGCCCCTTCCTCCCTCTGCACTACATAGGCCTTCTTTCAGTTCCTCACATCTACTCTGCCGACTCCTGTCCCCAGGCCTCTGTCTGTGCTCTTTCCCCTGCCTGGAACACTCTCCCCCTTTCTTTCTGCATGGCTGCCTCCTTCTCATCCCTGACGCCCAAACGCCACTTTCTCAGGGAGGCCACTCTGACCACTCCACTTACATCAGACCCTGCACTCAACGTTGTTGTATTTGTAGCACCTTTAACTATATAGATTCACATCTTTACTTGTTGGTTTGTGCTGATCGCCCCCCCCCCCCCCCCATAATGTAAGTTCGATGAAGTCTCTTGTTCACCTCTGTATGACCAGTGCCTAGAACAAAGCTGGGCATGTAATGGCTCCAAACAGTTTTTATTGAATAAAGGAAGGAATTTAAGATTGTGGATAGCATATTTATTTCATTTCCTTAGAGGCTTTATAATTATAAAAGCAATACATAATTATTTTAAAAGGAGAATGTCATGATTGACTGTTGAAGAAACATTTTAGAAAGCAGGTTCACAGAACTAACTGCAAGAACAGGATTCTACAAAAAATAGTAACTTCTGTCATAACCCAATCAGGCAACAGGCAGGCCCAGGCACTATGTTATGTAGACGGGATATAAAGATGACCAGATGTTGGCTTTGCACTCAGAGGACTCAAAATCTATCAAAAGATACAACTTTGTAATTATAATATCTAACATCTACATAATGCCAATCACATTCACATTGGTAATTACTTCATTTGATCACCACAAGAGTCCTATGAGGTAGGGTATTATCATAAATGTTATTATTACAATTTTATCAATTAAATAACTGAGGCTTAGAGAGGTTATGTGACTTGCCTTAGATAGCACAGCAAGTAATGAATGAGATTTTTTCAGTTAGACCCAGATCTTTTGACTCAGCTCTCCTGTTCTGTTCACCATTTATGTCTATTCAGTGTGATAAATATATGGGCAACTTGCTATGGGAGGTAAAGTGTAACAAAGAAAAAGACTTTTTATTTGGAGAGGTCTGGGAAGCGTTCATTGAGGAAAAAATACATAAATGGGGCTCTGAAAGGTGAATAAAAGTGTTCAGGTGGAGAAGGAGACACATTTCAGACAGAATCTGATGAAAAAGAGCAAAAGATTAAAATGTGTAGCATGCTCCAGGTGGCAGGGAGCAGAGAAGTCCAGAAGGAGAGGTTGAGGCCATACTGTAAAAAATTTTCAGTGCCATTTTGTATGCAGCTGGGCAGTCTCTGAATGCAGAGGATTGAAACAGTCAGATCAGGGCTTTGAAAAGAAAATTAGTGGCAGATTGGTGGATGAATTGGAGCATGAAGAAACAAGTTAGGCATTTTTGCGATCGTGCAAGCGAGTTTAAGTGTCTGAGGGAGGATAGTGGAAATGGAAAGGATTGACTACAAAACGTTTATGTGAATTAGAATCATTTTTGCAGAGGTGGAAGAGAGGGAGGAGTAAAGATTATTTTTAAACATTTCTAGCTTGCATGACTTGGTAGCTGATTATCTCAACCAAACTGAAGAATACAGAAAAATGGTTTGAGAAGGGAATTGGAGGAGGGAGAAAGGGGGTTTTCTTATAACTGAGATAAAGCATTTGCTTTCTTTCACTCATTTTTGATTTGAGGTGCCTGTTTGTAACATCCAGGCAGATATGTCAAGCAGGTAGCTAAAAATATGGGCCTAGACTTTGAAAGCAAGTTTGAACCCGGAGATCTAGACTTTGGAGTGATCAAAATACAAGTTGTATTAAAATCCCTACTGTAAAAGGGGCACAAGGGAAGTTTTGGGGGATGATGGAATTGTTCTATCTCATCATTATGATCATGGTTACAAGGGTATACATGTCTCAAAACAGATCAAACGATATATAAAATCGGTGCATTTTATTGCATCTTAAATCCCTTAAAAAAAAACTGAAAACAAATGAACCGCTTTATACAACATAGTAAGTGCTAAATAGTTTTGTTCTTAATTGTTAATCAATTGTTTTAGAAAAATGAAGAGAATGGGATATTCTGCACCCATCAGTTAAAAACAACTGATTGGCAGCATGGAAAGCTGCCATGGTTTCATTTGTTCCAGAAGCCAGTGCTAGATGTGTCAGTTTATGGGCCATTTGGGAGTCTTCCATTCAAAATCATATTCCCTCCCCAAACCACCCTCTTCCATCCTCAGCCCACCCTGGTACCACCTGCGTTGATTTCCGCATTTGGAATTGCTGAGACAATAAAGGCACTTGAAGAATATAATATGACTCATCGCTGAACAAAAAAATCTTTCCTTATTGATTGATTTTAGGCTTATGGCCAATTGGGTCTCATTTGGCTCCATTCCCTCAGCATCACTTCTGAATCATCCTTTCAGTGCTCAGCTTAAAATCTACTTTGCACAGAAAAACATTTTTTAATTTGATAGAGGGAGGTGAAGTCCGCTATCTGCATCCATTCACTAATGTGGACACATCTACCATGAGTATACAATCACCAAATTTGTATCTTTCTGTTGAAATCTCAGTTCTGTCATTTGCTAAGTCTTTGAGACCTTGAAGAAAATGCGGACAACACAAACCTACCGTGCAGAGTGGTGTGGATTAAGTCAGATGGCATAAGTGAACATGCTGAGTATGGCACCGAGTAGGCATTTAATAAGAGGCAGCTGTCTTGTCAAACCTGGCTATACTTTATGAATTATTTAGTCTGTATCATAAATATTTGGAAAGTAAAAGCACTCTTACCTGTGCTCTGTACTCCCACCCTAACTAATACATCCTCAGGAGACATTGGGAAATGACGTTTAGGAAGCTGCCAAGTCAAGGATAAAGTTGAAAAGGACTTACACAATAAATATAAGAGATCATTGTGGGGAGATGGGGATAAAAAGGAACTCGTTGCAGAGGTGGTGTCAAAGGTCTTTCTTTACATTTCCTCTTTCCATTTATTTAAAATTTTATGTTGCCTAAAAGAGGGGACAGAGGACTCATTTTGATGAGTGGAGCTGCAAGACTGTGTGCCAATACACCTGGTATTGATTCATGCCAGCTGGGAGAGGAGCTTGGCTTCTAAGTGTTTTACTACTGTGGTTTCCTGGGCTGGGCAGCTGGGGGCCTAATAATGATAAAAACCATAATAATGCTTCATAATTACGTACTGCCCTTTGCCAGAACTTGGGTTTAATTGCAATGACTATGATAGAACTGGCAACATCTCCCTCCCTGTTGGGGTGCAGTACTCAGGGGCCTGGAAATACAAAGTGAAGTGGCAACTGCAACCTTCTCCTCCAGAGCCTATCCTGGCAATTCACCCAGAGTGCTCTGGGTTTGAAGCTCATCACCAGAAACAACCAGTACTTTTAAATTGCCCACATGTACTTGGCACTGTCAAGTAAATAATGTTTATGAAGCAACTACCACACATGGGGGACAGCATCATGGAATCCCAGGCCTGGAAGGGACCAACACAGGTAATCTCATTCATTATTACCCTGTCCCCTGACGTGAGGCATCAATCACTGCCGCTACTCTAATAGGTGACTTCGCTGACCCGCCATTCTGATTTGGGCCAGAGACACTTTTGTGGCAGCCTGATTCAGGTGTCAGGGGATTCACCAATTCATTTAACACTCATTTTTTGGGTACCAATTCTGAGCCAAGTCACTGAGGAGACACAAAGATGTATAAGGTACAATCCCTGCCCTCAAAGTAGTTTATCTTCTAGTTGGGGGATTTGTATTCAGGCAGCTGTAACATAAAGATAGTGGAAAGTTCTGGCATATGAAAGGAATAAATTCAAGACTCCAGGTGAAAGGATCAGGGCCTTATTCTCTGAGAATAAAAAGGATGAGAAGGTGTTGGGAATACTGGGGGAAAGAGTGAGGTAAAGAACTGGGCAACTTCAGATTTTTGCAGGTTTCCATTTTTTGTTTTTTGTTTTTTTGTGTTTTTTTTTTTTTGGTCTTCATGGCACTTAGCAACGCCTGAATTATCTTATTTATTGGCTACTTTACTCCTGTACTTTGTCTCACCCATTTAGGAACCTTGTTAGTTTTGTTCATCACTATATCCTAAGCATCGCAAACAATGTCTGGAGCACAGTAAAGTGCTTAGTAAATATTGGCCTAATGAATAAATGGCCCAGGTGAGGCAGTGTCTTTAGAAATGGAGAGGAAAAGGCATTTAATAAATATAACCAACACGCCTAAGTTAGAAGGAGTAGGGAGGTATTACAGCAGTGAAGGAGTAGCATTCAGGATTGCTCCCAGGTTCCTGGTTTGGCGAAGTGAATGGATGGTGGTGTTATCAAATACGACCAGGAACAGAGAAAGAGCAGGTTTTGTGAACTTCTGAAAGCATTTGAGCGCCAGTTTGAATATGTCATGATGAGACTCAAGTGGTGATGTCCAAAAGCACTTATATATGCAGAGCTGGACCTCATTAAAGGTAGTCTTGGCTGGCCCGGTGGCTCAGGCGGTTAGAGCTCCGTGCTCCTAACTCCGAAGGCTGCCAGTTCAATTCCCACATGTGCCAGTGGGCTCTCAACCACAAAGTTGCCAGTTCAATTCCTCGACTCCCACAAGGGATGGTGGGCTGAGCCCCCTGCAACTAGAAAAATGGCAACTGGACCTGGAGCTGAGCTGCGCGCTCCACAACGAAGATTGAAAGGACAACAACTTGACTTGGAAAAAAAGTCCTGGAAGTGCACACTGTTCCCCAATAAAGTCCTGTTCCCCTTCCCCAATAAAATCTTAAAAAAAAAAGGTATTCTCAGCCATCAAAACGGTTAAATCACCAAGTATGCAGCGGAATGACTATGTACTACTGAGGAGAGGACCAGGGATCACATCCCCGGACTCTCTTAAAGAGCCAACAGAGAACCGAGTTAGGTTAACTGACGAGAAAGACGACCTGAAGGTTTACGGTTTCAGGGAAACTGGGATGAGCGGTGCACCCGGGAGGTGAAAAAGCTTCCAGAAGGATGTAATCCACAGAATCTACTGCAACAGAGATCAAATAACTAATAAGTGACCCTGGAGCTTGGTCACATGGATGTCATTGGTAGCCTTAGGAGGAGCACTTTCAGTGGACTAGTAGGGAGTATAATTTAGTCTATATTTGAAGCGTGAATTAACTAAGGATGAGAGCTAGACAAGGTCTCTTGGCAAGTTTTTTTCGTTTGTTTTTTAAGTTTGGAGGCGTTGGAACACGATCATGGGCATGCCTAACACAGCACTGTCCGCTAAGTTTGTGAATGAGGACAGGTTTCTAGAAGGGCAGATGGAGTCCCGGCAGCGTCATAAGGCCTCAACTATGCTTCTACCCTTGCAGCCATTTCTAGGGCGGGGGCCCTTCCATACAAAGTGCAGGCAAAAAGTGGGAGATAAACATCCCTCCATCTGATCTGTGAGTTATGTTTGTGCCAGCTGGGAGTGGGAATGGCAATATTTGAATTAAATGAAGTTCCCAGTTTCCAGTAGATCTTGGAACGTAGTAACAAGGAGGCTCCATGCTGGAAGACGCTAGGGAGACTCATTCACATTTTCCGACCCCGCGCTCACGCCATCCATTCATCATTTTTCCTTTCCTTTTCCCTAGCGGAGTTGAAACCAGAGCCAAACCTTTTTCCTTTTCCCACCTCGGATTGACCTTCTGCCCCCAAGCCCACCGATGACCCTTCTCCGACCACATGATCCTCCCCAGCTCTAGTGACTCGCCGCCGCCGACCTCTCCCCTCCAGCCGCTGCCCGCTTTACCCCGCCCCTCTAGCCCACGTGACAGTATCTCAGCCACCTGACTGGCTCCTCCCTTTCCCCTCAGGCCGGACCCGGCCGCCGTCACAGCTGCCAGACTCCAAAATGGCAGCCGCGCACAGCGCGCACCGGAGCGGCCAGACCTCCCTGACTCCAGGGCCGCCCCCATCTCGCTCCCTGCCTCCCTCCTCCGGCCATCACCTACATGCCTTCGGATTGGCCTCTAGGAATCCCGCCCCTCCAGAGCCCCGCCTGCTATTGGTCACGGTAGGCTGCCCTTCAGAGAGGCGTGCTCCCGCCGCCCCCCGCCCCGGGAGGTATTTTCCATTCTGGTGGGGGTTGGGGGGTGGGGGGAGGGGAAAAGGGTGAAGAAGGGGAGGCGGCCGGGGAAAGGGGTGGGGGCCTGGCGGGGGCATCCGGCGGAGCTGGGGTCCCCGAGCTCCGTTCGGAGGAAGCGAGACTGCGTTCGCTCGGGCAGTCGGAGGGGACCGGACGGGACCTGCGGGCGGGCGGACTCGCCCTCTCGGTGACTGCGCCGTCCGGACCCGTCCTGCCTGGCCGCAGGTGCCCCTGGATGAGGCCGCCCCGCGCGCCCTGACCGGTGAGTATCCTCGCGGCCCGTGCGCGGCCGTACCGGTGCCCGCTCCCCGTCCCCCGCGCCGCCGTTAGCGGCCGCCTCTCCGGCCCCCGGTGCCCGCGCCCGGCGCAGTCTGGCTTCGGCCGGCGTCTCCACACCGGGGTGGAGGCAGCGTCGGCCCTCTGGTCGGGAAGAGGAGGACGGCGAGCCCCGTACAGACCGCGCCGCGCGTAGTGGGAGCTTGCGCTTAGTAGGCTCTCGATGCATTTCCCTGGAATTGTTTTTCTGGTTGGAGAAACGTAGGGCGTCAAAGGAGAAGGGGGTCGCCTCGGTCTAGTAGGAGGGCTTTCGTGATCCGGGTCGTGGTGGAAGGGGGGGCACCGGAGAGTGTGGGGCAGTTGCGCGCGCTGCAGGGAAGGGGGCTCCCGTCAATTCACTTGGGGCTCTAAGGTTCCGACCTGGGGGCCCCTCAAGGTCGACGGGAAGAGGTCCACTGGGAGGTGAGAGAGGGAACTGGGGCGCTTGAATGGGGGAAGTGACTGGAGCACCTCCGGGGTTTAACCCGAGGTGGAAAGGGATGCGCAGGCGGTCACTGGAAGGCTCCTCTGCAGATAGTTGGGGTCCTAAGATTCTTGGGTGCTGGAATTTGGGCATTCAAGTAACTGAAGTGAAGTGACTTTCTGGAGAGGAAGTTGCATTTAAAGAAGGATGCTGAGAAACAGTTTAAGTACACATCCTGGCTTGGTTCTGAACTTTGAAGGCTGGGGGATTACAGTCACAAGGTGATTTTGACATTTTCTTTTGACATTCCAACCGAAAGGTGGCTCGCAGCTGGACCTTGTCAGTTATCCTTTATTTTTAAATGTATTTCTGTGTTTGATAGTATTTCACAAGTTATTAGTTTTGCTGAAAATTCTTGTAACTGCACCTTGAAGTTCTTGTAGAAGCCTCTCCATCTGCAAAAGATCCTTTCTTCAGGTCTCTCCATCTAAAGCAGTGGCGTAGTTCTTCCCAATTTAACGTTTAGACTGGACTGTGCTATTATAATTTGCTACTGAGTTTTATTCTACAAGATTAATAAGCAATTGGCATGCTTTCTTTCCCTTGCTTTTAATTGTTTCTTTACAAGATCATGCAAAATTGATATAAGTTTTAAGATATTTTAACTTTAATTGTTGAACTGGAAAGATGTTGGTAAGCTAGCAGCTCTGGAAAGCAATACTAAAATCAGGTTGAGTTTTCTAACAGTTGGGAATCTTGCTTAGAATGTCACATGCTTAATTTAATAATCTTGTATTTGCACAATACTCTTAAGCATGAGTTAGGGACACAGAAAATGCATACCAGAGTTAGGCAGTGGCAGTCCACAGAATCCGTCTCTGGCAGCCCATGGAGGTTCTTCATGTCACTGAGAAGCAGCAGTTAAGAATTGCACAGCTAGCTCTTTAATCTTTTAAATATTTCCTTAATCATATATATATATATATATATATATATATATATATATAATCTTACTAATTCCTTATACTTTACAGTGAAAGCTTTTTTTAGGGAGTACTTAAACATATTTGAGAAATTTTTGTAGATCAGATTTTGCCCTTTAATGTAATTCATCAGTCAGAGAAAACATTTCTGCAAAAAAGTGTTAATATTTTCAGTTGGCACCTTTTTAGTTCTTGAATAATTAGTGGAGAATTACAGTTTTTTCCCTCCCCATTGTCCTTGAGTTTTACTACTCATTGGTAGGGAGAATGTACTGGCACATAAAACAGTAGCCTGAAATATTGAAACCTAACACCTTTTAACATTTTAATTGCTTCTATATTATTCACCTTGAGACTTATTTCTGTAGCACAACAGTGTTTGGAAAGGCTGTATCCCCCTAACACCTTTGATGAGAGTGGGCTGTTTTTTCCACTTGTAGAACTAAGGGACAATAATGCTTATTGCTTGCAAATCAGTGGTAATAACTAAATAGAAGGGAGCATGGAAAGCTTGGTAAAAAGACCTATGTGTTGAGTCACATTTCTTCTAGAGCTGGAAGAGTAGATCATGAAGAAGATTATTTTGCAGATCTGGAAACCAGAGCGGTCAAAAAAAGGGACGATGCAATTGCTAGTGATGGAACCAGGGTTGTTGGGCAGGTCCCTGGGTATTGTTCCTTCTAAGGATGCAGACGTTTGAGTTGACTACTTTTATACATGAAATGGTGTAACACTGGATGAGCTTTTACTGAAAAGTTTAAAACAATATGCATTATTAGTGGAACTGCTGATATTTTTCTCATTGAAAAGAAACTCATCTAGATTAAAATATTAGATGAACTTCTTAGAGTAGGTTTATGGTTCATCATGTATATACAGGCACTTGTATGTCAATTTGTTTCCTTGCTGTTAACAAAGTCACTTTGAAGCTACAAAAAAAAATTCCTAGATAAATACATGATCAAATAATAGTCTGCCTTAAGGGTCAGTTAGTGCAAATGATGCTCTAATTTTTTTCCCTCCTTCCTCTGTTCACTTTAATTAGGTGTGCATATCAAGTTAGACTAAAGGTGTCAGTTTTTCTGAATGTCATTGGGAGCCTTGTTGCAGTTTCATTATTCTAGAACCAAAATGTTAATAATTGATTTGCAATTATTAACATTGCATTGAGTTCTAGAGGCCTACTGGATAAGCTTAGATGAAGAAACCAGGAGTTTTTAAGGTCTAGTATTAATTGCAACCCCTTTCTCCGAGTGGAACCATGAGATCATTGAACGTTACTTTCTATTAAGTGAATTTTTTGGTGACATCATTAAACTGTTAGGTTTTAGTGATAAAATTTATGTAATTCCTGTTTTGTTACATTTTGTTCTTTTTAATTCGCTATAACCCAGGTCTAATTAGTGTCATGAATATGTAGTTTAGCAAATGTTTTTTGCAGTGACAGTGGTAGATTTCTTCTGGATATTCTCTGCTTCTGCCTTAAGAGGTTCCTCTATTGCTTTTATAGCAGCTCTTCTTCTGTTTATAGTCCTCTTAACTTTGACTCTTAGGCAGCTCACAACATCTTTACCTGTAACAACGTGGAACTTCTTACTATTTGTCACACATGAGCTTACTTTTTTATGCCTCTTTTAAAACATTAATTTCAATTATTTTTAAAGTATATCACGTAATATTTTTTAATTGCCCTTATTTTTAGAATTTCATTAAATCAACTTTATTTCACAGGTTAGAGATTAAATTTAAAAACAAGTTATAACTCAAAAGCATCTTCATTATGGCAGTAATAGATTCTTGCTATATTGCTTTAGATCTCAGACAGGCATTATGTTGGTGGTACTTCAGATGATAAACACATGGGTCATCCCTTTAGTCTGAAGTAATGCTAGCAAGGCTAAGAGAGTTACATGGAGCCATCAAAAGTTTCCAGGGTCATATTATTTTTTAACTGATACAGAATTTTGATGTTTCAGAGTAACCAACTCCTAATTTTCTTTTGACTGCTATTATAATAAAGATTATGAAATTACTACAGTTTATTGTACATTTTTGGATGCATGACATGCTTCTAGGAATTTTATAGAACTTAGACATACAGATCTTTTCTTTAGGGCTATTACATAATTCAATTATGTGAATAAAATATTTAGTTAAATATGGTTTCAAAAGACATCAGAAATATTTTATAATAAAATACAACCATTGCTCAAATTTTCATTAAGTTGGAATTTTCTTTATTTAAGAATAATTATGGCATTGTAAATTGCTTGGTACTCATATTTAAAATTCATGCATATATGAACTGAGTAGCTATAGACCATGCAAACTGCTTAGCTTCAATGTAGATGTTAGAGAATGACAGAGGGAAAATATGATTCATTTGCCTTGCCCAGCTTAATAAATTCTTCTTCTGGGTTAGCCAACCTTCCAGCTTTTAAGGGAGGAAAGGGCTTTGGAATCTGGTTAGAGCAAAAGTAGTCTTGAAGGGTAATTGGCTGGACTGTTGATTCATGTTAATATTAGGTAAATTTACATTTCAGTGGCTTAACTGAGAATTAGTTGCCTGGCTTTATTCTATATGTAGGTGAAAAATTTTAAGGATGACTTGAGAGACCTTAATGCCACTATTGCCAAATGTGGTGTAGTAATAATAATAATATGTTTCCACATGTTCTCTAATAGCTCATAAGCATTTCCCTTCTATGCTGTTTAACACCAAAATTTACTGTGATGAAATGGCATACACTGTTCTTTTATCAAAGGTAATAATAGGAAGCAATGATGAAAATAACTTTGAAAAAATTATTTTTGAAATGGGTTTATCTACTCTGCATTTGTCTTCAAAGTATGTCTTCTTTATTTTATTTAGACTATTGTAACAGGAAAAATATCCAGTCTTTTTATTCTAAGCAAGATTCTTCAGTTAGAGATGGTAGTCAAGTGTATGATATGCTGTATTTCAGCAATTCAAAAGGATAAAAGCTTCCTTAAGTAATGTAAGTCCTTAAAATGGAACATGAAAGGTAGAATGATGTAATGGAAATGATTTGGGAGCTGAACCTTAAGCCTACATCTATAGTGGGTAGTCAGAAGGGGAGCTCAGGAAGCAATATGAAGATGGATAGAGAAAAATGTTGAGGAAAACCAAGAATTTGTAGGAGTTTAGCCCTAGAGTAGATTCTGGGTTCTATAGATAGCATGTTTTTGTATCAGGAAAACTGCTGAAGTGTATTCTAAAGCTAAAGGATAAGCTTACTAAACATTAAATATAATCTGTTGGGAGAAGTCCATGTAATTTCTTAAGGGTTAAAATATATGTGTAACCAAAGGGGAGCTCTTTTATCTATATTTATTTAGTCTTTGACTTCGGTTATTAACATGAAACAACAATCCAGCCTCATTATCTTTCAGGTGATCAATGCTGGGACCATTTTTATTTCATTTTATTTTATTTTTTTATAAATGATTGAAAAAACAGATTGGCAGTAAAATTTGCCAGATTTGCAGCTGACTCTGTGTGTTGTTCCAGGTAGTTGAAAGCCAAGCCAACAAGGAGAAGCTACAGGAACATCCTTTGAGTTTTCATGCAGCAGAGAACAAGATAATGCATTTAGGAGGAGATATTCCAAATTATATTTCTAGGACCTGAGTTATGACCCAGGAAGGGGATCCAGAAGTCATGGAGATAACTTCCTTGAAGGCATTTATTGTGGTTGCTGCTGGGCCACAAAGTCCTAGGACATGTTAAGAGTTGGTTGTTGGGTATGGTTTTGAAAACAATAATGGTGTACATAAAAACAATTATAAAAGGGGTTACCATTTTTTCACTATTATGTTTCAGGCTAAGTGATTTGCAGTCATACTTTCATTTAATTCTCTTAATTCTGAAAGGTAGGTGGCATTACCTTATTTTGTCAAAGAGGAAATTTGACTCAGGGAGGTTAAATGACTTGCCCACGTCAGACAAATATGTGGTGGAATTGGGACGTAAATCCTAAGTGTTTCCAGGATATTAAGAGGCATCTCTTAAAACTTGTGCTACCGTGTTTCTCTGAAAATAAGACCTAGCCGGACAATCAACTCTAATGCATCTTTTGGAGCAAAAATTAATATAAGACCCGGTCTTATTTTACTATAAGACCGGGTATGATATGATATGATATTATATATGATACCGGGTCTTATATTAATTTTTGCTCCAAAAGACACATTAGAGTTGATTGTCCGGCTAGGTCTTATTTTCGGGGAAACACGGTAGTTTAATTTAGGGTTTATGAAGTGCTGTTTCACTCCTTTGCTGTGGCAGCTTCAGATGTCATTACTTCAAGAGATAGTATCTAGATCTTTTCTAGAGGATTTAGAGACATTCCTTAAACTCCTGATTTTTAAGGAAAGCTAGGGCTGTTTTGGTGTACAGTTTTACCCTCAACATTGGTAAATCAACATTGGCTACCCATGAAATGTTTCTCCGGTTGACTTTATAAAATGCTGGATCATTAATGGGCATTAATAAAGATAACATTAGTTAATAAGGAAAATGTTGTTTGGTAAAAAAGACACCAGAGTAGGAATCCAGAGACTTTGATTCTTCTAGTGGTGTGAAAACATTCTGATAGCAATGAAACAGGAATAACATTCTTGCTCTGGGAGGAGGGGAAGGCGTGAGCTGTGTCTTAAGAGATGAGCAGGAAAGGAGGAATTACGGAGCTCTAGGCAGAGGGAATAGAGAAGTAGGTAAGATGAATCACTGAACTTTGTGAACTGCAATTTCCTCAAATTCAAGTTAAAATATAAGAAAAGTGTCTTATATTTTACTTATAAGGGCAACATCTGTTGTATATATTGTTACACATATAAAACAATTTTATATTTGTTGATTTTGCAATCCCAAAAATGAGTTTCTAAGAACCAAGTAAGTATATGTGGAAGTGCTTTGTAAATTTTTAAGCGTCTACGGATGAGCATGATGGAGGAAATGCTGATGATCTTGTGAAGGTGGACGAAGGGGTTGCTGTGGAAACGTAGGTCGCAGGAGGAGAAAAGTGTAAGAAGAAAGGGCGGAAGTGGGGAAGGGAGGTGTGAAAGGTGAAAGAAAGAAAATGGACACATGTGAAGAAACTTGAATTGTAGTATTCTTCGTGCCTGTCAATCAAAAGAAGGGTTAATATGTCTGTATTTGAAGACTTTTAACATTAACTTATTCTAAGGAAGAAACTCAGTAGGTGGTTGAAACATTTTATTCACTTCCATTTAGTCTGTAGTGACCATGTTAATAAATAAGCTGAGAGTTGGCTCTGTCGCCTGATTGTTTCTTCACTCATTACCACTGTACAGCTTTAGCTAATGGCTTTAAATAGTATAAGGGAGCTCATAAAAATAAAATAAGCTGGACTGAGTTCCTATTTATTCTAGATTATTAAAAATGAAAGGGCATAGTGTTTTTAAGGAGAAAGGTGAAGTTTGATCTGTTGAATACAAAAAGAAAATTAGGAAATCACACTAGGTAAAACGGGAACGAATTGTGAATAGTTTCATATGCCATACTAGTGATTTGGATTTTTATTTTGTTTTATAGGTGGGGAAGTGATGCACATAGTTTGGTGTTTTAGAAAACTGATTATAGCAGTAATGAAGAGAATAGTGTGTAGGAACAGAGAATGGAGACATTTATTCACCGAGTAATACATATGGCAGGGTGAGTGGATGGGGCCGTCTCTCTGGCCTCTGGTAGGTAAATCGGTCAAGGATACTATTTAAGGCTCTGCTCTAGTTCAGGAAAGATGGTCTGAATTACAGAATTGTAGTGGGGGTAGAAACAGCACTGATTTCAGAGAGATTTAGGAGTTTAAGTCTTTCTGACTTGGTTAGTGTTTGGAGATGACAGAGAAAGTTGAGAAGGAATCCAAGGTTCCTGACTTGGCAGAACAATGATATGTGCAAGTTTGAGAGGCGGATACTGAGTTTGCTTTCAGATAAATAGTTACGTTTTGAGATAAGTAACAGCAAGACCGATTTATCAGTTGGAAATACGGGTCTAGCTCAGGAGCGTGGTCAGGTTTATAGATATGATTTGGCAGGCATAAAGTTTATAGTTGAAAGTTGTGAAATGAGATGAGTAATGACCGTAATTCCTAAGTAAGAATGCACGCAGAACAAAAAGTAACTGCCAATACTGGCACTTAGTTTGAGAGTGTAGACATTTTTTAATACTTACTTTTTGCCCAGCTCCAGTCAAACCCCCACCCACTAAGACTTAACAAGAAATCCATAGAAATATTTGCTGCCAGAAAGCCAGAAATATTTTAGTGTCCTTGAAACAGTGCTTTATCCTGTCCGGCCATCCGGTACAATACAGGGAATTCGTAGACAAACACACTTCCTTGTTCCTCACCTAAAGTCTCTGAAATCCTGTTTGCTTTCTTTGGGCTGTGGAGTAGTCGGAACAGATATTGAAGCCTAAAGGTTTTTTCAACTTTAAAATCGAGTCCAGAGCAGCCCTAATCTACCATCTCTTTGCCTCTGTTTCTCTCCTACCCCCTCCATCCCTATGAAGTTTAAGCCTTTGGCAAATAGAATGCACTCCAAGAAAGAAAAGTAAAAACAGCACAAGAGAAAGAACCTTGAAGAGGACTGTAATCTTTTCAGTTCTCCCCCAAAGGTTATACTCTCTAAGCCAGGGGATGGAGGTGGTGAGTCATTGAGAAGAGAGGTCCAAATTCAGTAAAATAAATACATCTATTTAGGAGCAAGATCTTCAAATGCTGAGAGAATTTGGAAAGAATCTGAGGTGGTTTAGCACTTGTGGAAAAGATGAGTTTTTGGTTCAGTTTTAAAGGAGGTAGAAAGACAAGTCTGTGCAGCGAAAAGTAAGAGAACACTAGTAACGAGGTGGCAAAAACAGTACCAGGGAAGAAAGAGCAAGGGAACTGGTGAGCAGGAGTTCTTATCTAAAATGTACAGGTTGAGTTAGGATTAATGAGAAATTAGGGTAGTTAGGTGATTGAAGACCAAATTTTGGGATTGGAACTCTTTGAAGCACAAAAGTAGAAAATTGAACTTTAACAGAGTATTGTAACATGACTTAAATGGCAATTAAGCACTTATGTAAGATGACAGCTATTACATATAGTTTATGACTTATGTAACACTGATGAATTTATAAACTACCTAAATCCCTTATATCTTCTTTTTGTTTTTTTACTTACTTATATACTTAATATACTTACAGTACTTATATAACTGTGGTATAAATTTATATTTCTGGGAATAAAAATTACATGAAGCTCTGGTTTAAAATATGTATTTCATCTGTGTTACATGTAACAGTAGTTAGTTCCTTTTAGTTGCTAGCTAGTATTCAATTGTATGGATATCTGTAATCTATTATTATTATGGAAAGGGTTGTTTCCAGTTTTCAACTGTTAGAACTAATGCTGCTCTGAACATTCTTGTGGAAGGCTTTTTGTGACTCATGTTGTTGTGGGTGAATACCTAGCAGTGGGACTGCTGGGGAATAGAATAGGTGTGTGTTTAACATTATGACTGACAGAACAAATTCCTAAGTGGCTTTACCATGTTACACTTCTACCAGCAATGTTTCTTTTCCCTCTCTTTTATGGAAAAGTTTGGGTACAATTGATGTTCTTCATTAAATGTTTGATAGACGTCATCAATGAAGCCATCTTGGCCCGCGGTTTTCTTTGTGGAAAGGTTCTTAATTAAAGATTCAGTTTTTAAAAGACTGGGTACAAGATTATTCAGAGCTTCTATTTCTTTTTATGCCTGTTTTGGTAATTTGTGTCTTTCAAGGAACCTGTCCGTTTCATCTAACTTGTCAAATTTATCAACTTGAAAATAAATTAGATACAAGCACGGTTAAGATTGCTAAGTCTTGACCTCTCTGTCATCATGAAGTTACTATCCCTGGGAACTCCCTTTGGTTTGAAGTCTGTTTCTGATACTAAAATTCGTTTTGATTAATATTTGCGTGGTATATCTTTTTCTGTCCTTTTAACCTATTTATATCATTTTGTTTAAAGTGGGTTTCTTGTAGAGAGCATAGAATTGGATCTTGCTCTTTTATATAGTCTGGTAATATCTCTTTTAATTTGGTGTGTTTAGACTCTGAGTTGGCAAACTGGCTGGCAGAATAAACTTGACCTGCCACCTGTTTGTGTAAATAAAGTTTTATTGGAACACAATCATGCCCATTCATTTACATAAAGTCTATGCCTGCTTTTGTGCTACAGTGACAAGGTTAAATAGTTGGGGCAGAGAACATACGGTTCTCAAAGCCTGAAATATTTTCTGGCTCTTTACAGAAAAAGTTTGCCAACCACTAGTTTAGACCTTTTATATTTATGTAATTATTGATATAGTTGGATTAAAATGTACCATCTTACTATTGTTTTTTTTCCTTAGTTTACTATCTGCTTTTAGGTGAGGTTTTTATTATGATTCCATTTTATTTCTTCTATTGGTTTATAACATATCTCTTAAAATTTTTTTAGTGGTGGCCCTTATAACTTATTAATTACTTAATAACAGTCTGCCCTCAAATAATATTATACCATTTCATGTGTAATGCAAGAATCTTATATAATAGTGTACTCCTAATTCTTCCCTTCCATCTTTTGTGCTTGACACATATTTTGATTTTATGTGTGCTTAAACCGCATTGCTATTCTTTTTGGTTTTCTCAGGTAGTTACCTTTTAGAGCAATTAAAAATGAGAAATATATTTTTACTATTTATCTTCATTTTACCCATTTCTTCAGATCTTCATTTCTTTATATAGATCCAAGTTTGTGTCTGGTATCATATATCTTTTGCTTGAAAAACTTCCTTTTGTATTTCTTATAGTGTAACATTTTCTCTCTCTTTCTTTTTCTTTCTGTCATTTTACCTTCTATTTTGAAAGTTACTATTGTTAGTGGATATAGAATTCTAGGTTTTCAAGGTTTTTTTCCCCTTTTAGCACCTTAAAGATATTATGCCACTATCTTTTTTGCATAGTTTCTGACAAAAACTTTGTTGTGATCCTTATATTTGTTTTCCTGTATGTAATATACTTTTTCCTTTGGCTACTTTTAAGATTTTTCTCTCTATCACTGGTTTTCACAGCAACTTTATTATGCCTCTTGGTGTAGTTTTGTTTCTGTTTATTCTTGGAGTTTATTGAGGTTGATCTATGTATTGTGCTCATCATATTTATAAAATTTGTCACTACAGATTTTTTAGTTCCCAAGTATTTCTTTTGTGCTCAGACTATAGCCCTACATGTGTTTGACCACTTAATATTAACTTACAAGTCACTGAAGCTCTGTCCATTTTTCTTTCAATCTCTTTTCCTTTAGTGTGAAAAGTTTCTGTTTCCTTGTCTTCAAGTATATTGATTTCTTTTTAAACATTAACTTTGTCTAATACGCTATTATTCCCATCCAGATAATTTTTTATGTCAGGTTTTTTTTTCAGTTCTAGAATTACCATTGGTGTTTTAAAAAGTAATTTCCTCTTCTCTGTTGAGATTTTTCTCTAATTTTCTTCATTATGTTCATCTTTTCCTTTAAGCCTTTGAACTCTTTTCTAATAGCTATTTTAAATACCTTGTATTAAAATTCTCTTTATACCTGCCAATTCTGGGTCCCAATCATAGGTTACCACTTTTATTTTTTCTTATGTCTGGTAATTTTTTATGAAGTTATTATGTTGTGTATCTTGATTTTTTTTTTTTCCCTCGAATATTTTGTTCTGACAGGCAGTTTACTTGTGGATCAGTGTGACCTTTTGAGTTTTGTTTTTAGGGTTTTTTGGGTTTTGATTTGGGCAGTTCTAGAATACATTTCAGTTTAGGGCTAGTTTGGGCCAGTTGCTGAGGTGTGTGTCTTCTTGTGTCACCGTTGGTTGCCCTATATATTCATCGAGGTTTATTCACCCTGGCTGGTGGCAACTGAATGATCCTGGCACTGTGTGAACTCTGGGAGTTGTTTGGCTTAGAGATCCCCAGTATTTGTTATTTGCTTGGTAACTGTTCTCTGTCTAGCCTCATAAATTTACACACCACACATATGCAGATTGGTATTTATCCAGAAACTCAAGGAGACCCCTTTTGTAGATATTTGGAGCACTTCTGTTTAGTTTATTCCTCTGTGGTACTATACCCTGCAAATTCTAACTGTCTCAGACTCCACAAACTCTAAGCTATATCACCTCAACTCAGTGAGACCATTGGCTCTATTTGGGTTCCCACTGTCTGTGTTGTAGTTCCAGACAGAAAGCTGGGATAATCTTAGGGGTCACCTCATGTGTTTCCCTTCTTTCAGGGATCATGTTTCCATACTGCCTGTCATACAGTATCTGAAAACAATTGTTTTGTATTTTGTCTAGTTTTCTACTTGTTTATATCAGGAGGACAATTCTGGATGTTGTTATTCCCTTTTGCCTTCATTTTTGAAAGATATTTATGCTGGATATAGAATTTTAAGTTGACAGATTTTTTTCCCCCTTCTTCTAGCACTTTAAAATCATTTTCGTATTTCTTAGCTTAAATTGTTTTCTGATGAAAAATTAGTGGTCATTCCTACCATTGCTCATTTGATATGCTTCCCCCACCCTCTGGCTGTTTTAAAGATCTTTCCTTTTTCTCTTTATCCTTGGTTTTCAGCAGTTTTATTAATTCCAGGACTAATTTATCCCTAATACAGAGGCATAGCCTTTCTGGGATCTCTATTGGATGCATGTGATAGTAAGGTCTCTCCACTGTAGCTGCCAGTAATTTGAACAGCTCCCAGACCTTTGCAAGCTCAGAAGTTGTTCAGCTCACATTCCTTACTTGTTCTTTCCCCAGATTTTACTCTTTGACTGGCTTCATGGAGTCTTGTACATACAGCTTAATCTCCAGGCAATGAATTAGGAGATCTCTACAGATTTCTGAAACTTTTTCTTTCCATAGCTCCCTTCTTTTTTGTAATCTGCCCCTCAAATTCCAGCGACTTCAGTAGCCTCAAACTTTGATCTCTGTTTTCTCAGCCTGGTGAGCTCTCTGTGCTCTTTTGGGGTTTCTCTTCCCTATAGCATAAGCAGAAAGCCAGAGCATTCATGAGTCTTTGTTTCCCTTCTTTCAGGATTCACAGTCCTGAGCTGTCTATTGTCCAACATCTGATAATAATATTTCATATATATTGCCCAGTTTCATGGTCACTTACAGCAGGGGGTCTAGCCCAGTACCAGCTACTCCATCATCACTGAAAATGGAAGTGTAGAATTTTACTTTAATTTTTCTTATTTTAAGAACTTTATGACTTTTATATGTCATAATTTTTAGAGTGGCTTCATTAAAAAAATAATGATAGCTCATAGTTTAATTTTCATAGAGAAGTAAGTCATACAGAGAAGTAAAAAGAAGAAAGTTTGGGGGGAAAAAAACCTCATTATCCTCAAATCCTTAGTTTACCATGGTTATCTTCATCATTTCAGACATTTCTTATTGCAAATATACACATAGAAGGATAGTCTTATTTTAAAAATAGATTTATGCAGTTCGTACTATTTTTAATTAAAAGCATTTAAATTTAATTAACACAAGTAAATTTGTTAAGCAAATGTGACACTGGAAAAATTGGTCTACTGTAGATAAGTATTTATTTACTACAAGAGATATTACTTCTAAAAGACTTTCCTCTCAGCTTATGAACTAAGATTTTAGAAAAAGCCTAAGAAGTTAGAATCATTATGTCATAGACTGCATGCTTCAATAGATCTCTCGTGTAAAAAAGAATCAAGTGTCGGCAAATATTTGCTGTTGGTAGAAGTATAGAAGCATAAATTGGTACAACTTTCTAAATGGCTATCTTAGCTCGGTCTGCTGTAACAAAATGCCATAAATTTATGGTATCATAAACAACAGGTGGCTTATAGACAACGCAGTATATTTCTCACAGTTCTGGAAGTCCAAGATCAAGGTGCCAGCATGACTGGGTTTTGGTGAGGGCCCTCTTCAGGGTTGCAGACTGCAGACTTCCTGTATCCTCACATGGAGGAAAGAGCTAGGTAGTTCTCTGGCCTCTGCTTCTAAGGGCACCAATCCTGTTTTATGAAGATTCCACCCTCATGACCTAATTAATTACCTTGCCCCCTTTCTAACTACCATCACGTTGGGGATTAGACTTCAACATATAAATTTTGGGGGTTCATAAACATTTTAGTCCATTGCAATAGCAATTTGGCAGTATTTGGAATCCTTAAGAATGTTCATACCCTTTGTCCAAAATTCCATTTTTAGGAATTTATTAAGAGGGAAATAAGAGATGTGCACAAATATGTGTGTGCATGTGTGTGTTACTCATTACAATGCTATTCATAATGTTAAAAAATTGGAGGCCTCTTACATGATTAAATTATGCTACAGCCATTATAACCAAATACTGTAAAACCATTATAAATCATGTTCTTTAAAATTTTTGTTTGTTATATTGATTATAATAAAAATAATTGGCAGGTGATAAAATCATGATTTTATCACCTGCCAATTATTTTTATTATAATATTGAAGAGTATACGGTGTAAGAAGATGTTCACAATATGCTAAATGAAAAAAGTAGGATGGTACTTTTGAGTGTCTCAAAAAGGAAACATTTATTAAAAAGACAGGATATAAAATAAAATGTGCTGAGTAGTTAGGTTTTTCAGTCATCGCTTATAGTATTTAATATTTTTCACATTTTCTACAATAAGCATGTACCTTGGCTCACAGTGATCTGAAAAACTACTTACTTTAATTTTTTAAATTTGATAAAATTAATGATTATGAGGATAAGGGAAGAAGGATTTAAGTGATTTTAGTTTTTTTCATCTTGACCATGCATGCCTCTTTTCTATTTTTGCAGATACTTTAGCTTGAGCTTTATCAGTACAGATTTAGTGAAAAAGACATTTATTCGTACACTAAATGTGTAATATATATTCTGAATTTTTTCCAAATTAAGGCGGTCTTTCATGTTTCATAGTTTAAAATTGTGGCTTTTCTATCAAGTACTTCTTTGTATATTTGGAGAGATTTAATATTGCTTTCTTTCCTTTTTTTTCAGAGCTGTTTTTTTTTAAGAAGTTTTTGTCTTGCTTTCGCAGCCACTGTTACTGCCCACCTCCTTGCAGATGTCCTTATGTTAAAGAAAGAATGGAAGTCATAGTCTTTAGTTTTCTCAATAAAATATTATGTATTTGCTGTCTATCCCTGGCATCTTAAGCATATGGACCTGGTGCTCTTTAGGAACTCACTCTAGTGACTCAGCATCACATTTTTTGCTATATATAGAACATATTAGAAATCCAGTAGAGAAAGTTAATATTCAAAAGAAGAGATAAAGGAATGTTGTGGTTAATGAGTAAAGAAATAGACATGCCCGCCAGGGAGTGACCTTAACTTGAATAGTCTGGTGTCTGTTCCTCAGCGATTGCAGATCTAAATAACTCGGTTTGCTTAGGGGAACTGATTTCATGCTCAGCAAATTGACTGAAGACTCAGATGGAAAGCAAAGCTAATTTCTAGTTTACATTAAGAAATAATAATATCAAGCCACGATAGTGTAGTAGCCCACATCTTCATTGTAGGGCTACATCTACCAAAGGGATGTGGACAGTTGGGTGCAGTGATCAGTGTGTGTTTTCCTGGAGGCTTGAGATACTGGTACATTCGTCTTTGATTATCTTATTTTTAGACTTTGTGAAGTGCTGTGTAGCTGTGGGCAAATTTCCTAATCCCAAGCCTCAATTTTCTCATCATTACAATTGTGATAATTACTAGCTACCTCATAGGATTGTTGTGAGAACTAAATAAGGTAACCCATGTAAAGTGACTAATACAATGCATAATATGTAGTTGCCATTCGTTAACTCTTTATCAGTAACTGTTAAGATGATTTGTTTTCTTTTTTTGGATTTGAGGTCTGGAAGTTAAGAAAGGTGATTGTTTTGAAAAATTTTTATTTATTGGAGTGACGTTGGTTAATAAAATTGTATAAATGTCAAGTGTACAATTCTATTTTACATCATCTATATATTGCACTGTGTGTTCAGCGACCAGAGTCAATTCTTTTTCCATCACCATATATTTGACCCCCTTTACCCTCTTCTACCACCCTGCCTCCTCCCTTCCCTTCTGGTAACCACTAGACTGTTATCTGTGTCTGTGAGTTTTTTATTTGTTTGTATTGTTCATTTATTGCTTTCAGTTTTATATCCCACATATGAGTGAAATCATGGTTCTCGACTTTTTCTGTCCGACTTTTTTCACTTAGCATGATAATCTTATGATCCATCCGTGTTGTCACAAATGGCAGTATTTCATCTGTTCTTACGGCCAAGTAATAGTCCATTGTATATATATACCACATCTTCTTTGTCCAATCATCTGTCAAAGGACACTTTGGTTGTTTCCATGCTTGGCCACCGTGAATAATGCTGCAGTGAACATAGGGGTACATATCTTTGTGGATAAGTGTTTTCAGATTTTTGGGGTGGTTACCCAGAAAAAGGATTGCTGGGTCATATGGTAATTGTATTATTAATATTTTGAGGAACCTTCATATTGTTTTCCATAGTGGCTATACCAGTTTACATTCCCACCAGCAGTGTGTGAGGGTTCTTTTTTTCCTTACAGCCTCTCCAACACTTGTTATTACTTGTCTGGTTGACAATAGCCATTCTAACAGGTGTAATGTGGTATCTCGTTGTGATTTTAATTTGCATTTCCCTGATAGCTAGTTAAGTTGAGCATTTTTTCATATATCTGTTGGTCACTTATGTGTATTCTTGGGAGAAGTGTCTGTTCAGGTCCTCTGTCTATTTTTAATTGCCATGTTTGTCTTTTGTTGTTGAGTTGTACAAGTTCTTTATATATTTTGGATATTAGACCCTCATCAGAGACGTTGTTTGCCAATATCATCTCCCATTCGATTAGTTGCCTTTTTGTTTTGTTGACGGTTTCTTTTGCTGCACAGAAGCCTCCTGACCTTTTCTTGCTGCATGCAGACCTGCTGGGATCTCGGCTGCACTTGGTGGTGTAGAGGCACTAACACTACATGATTTACAACAACATTGTTCTGAGTCAATCTCGTGAAGAGTTGTGATGAATCTTTGCATAGGTTATTCTTCACTGTGAGATCTAGCCATTTTAATATTTTGAGACTAAGGTAAGAATCGTTCTTTTAAAGAATTCAGTAGTGTCTGCTTTTCCAGTTTGGCATTTCTCAAACAGTTTGATATTTCTTGTAGAACAAACAAGTGAAGTCCATATAACAAATATAATAAGCTCTTTTTACTCATACAGCTGACAACTTAGTAAGGTTTGTGTTCTATGGTTAATATTTCTAATTTTTGTATTTGTAGATTGTGATGCTGTAAAGGACCTAATCCGATTCCATTCTTTCAGCTGAGCTTTCTGAGACTCAGAACCAGACTGACACTAAGCCACACAGCTGGTGCATCATAGGGGGTCCCTGTGCCTGAGGTACCAGCGCAGCTGGGGTCCAGGACAGTGAGGCCCTTGATAGAAGAGTTTGTGCTCTGGAGGAGCAAGGAGAGTGGCCAGCTCCTTCTTTTGGGTGTCAGCATCTTTCCTCTCACATGGTTCTGAGAAGGCAATATTGAATTAAAGCAGCGAGCTTGCCATAGGTGTTGGTTGCAGACATTCTGAGTGAGTCCGTTCTATACAGAGCCCCTGCCTACCCCTCTTTCCTTGCTTAGCCAAATCCAAATCAGAGGTAAATGAACAAATGTCCTTTTTGTGTCAGGTACTATGTCTACTAACTGCACTGTGGAGCAGTTGGAACTTAACCCTGGAATTTTTCATGCAGAGCTGAGACAAGTCTTTACACTTCAGCATGCTCTTCTTTTCACTGTGTCCCAGTGCCTCTCTACAGCAGATGAAATTATTTTCTCTTCTGAGTTACCGTTTGACTTACATGAGAGATTTGTCAAAGAATGTTTTCATATCTTATGTAGATGTTATTATACATAGCACTTTCTTATTTATAGTTCTGGTGTCTGTCTCTCTCAGGGGTCTGTTGTCTCTTCAGCCAAGTCCTTGAGAATCTATACCATGGCGATCTTTCTGTGTGACCTCCCCTTAGGGCTTGGAATGTTTAAGCACTCAATTAGCCTGTTGAACAGTAGGTAAATATTTGTTGTCAATTTTTTAGTTGCACCAAACTTTACATTTTAACATACTTCAGCTCTACAAAGAGCTGGATTTGCTTCGGAAAGCTCATATCTTCAGAAGACTTAAGATTGAAAAATTATACAAGTGTGGTTGTAATTTGAAAGGAATTGAGTGCTCCCACGGATAACTTACATTTAATGCTTTAAAAACTAGGACACAGTTAGAGATGGTGAGGTTGTTTACTTATTTAAATAAGTGACTTTGGTCATTTGGTTGTTTTGCTTCCTAAAATCACAGTCTAAGATCTACTAACTTTAATGGCAGCCATCCATATATATATATATATATATATATATATGTGTAGTTATAGAAAATAGCTGTCTTGAATTGTAATTCTCTGGTGTTACAGTGGACTGATTTGCTCTGGGTTTATTTCTTGGGAGAAAAAATAATATTTCATGCCTTCTCAGGATGGTTTACAGAATAGTGCAATTGTGACCAGTCTTAGTACTTAATCCCAGTCAGCGTTCCCCTTGCCCTTAGCTTTATTGAGGTATAGTTGACAAAAATTGTATATATTTAAGGTGTATAATGTGACGATTTGATACATGTATCCATTGTGAAATGGTTACCACAATCAAGCTAGTTGACATATCCATCACTTCACATAGTTAACCCCCCTTTTTTGAGTGAGAACATTCAAGATCTGTTCTCTTAGCAAATTTCAAGTATATAGTAGAGTAATATTAACTGTAATCACCATGCTGTATATATTAGATGCCCCAAAATTATTTATCTTATAACTGAAAGTTTATATCCTTTGACCAGTATCTCCCCATTTTCCCTACCACCAGCTCCTGGAACACCACTCTCTTCTCTGCTTCTGTGCATTTGGTATTTATAGATTCTGAGTATCAGTGAGATCATACAATATTCGTCTTTTATGTCTGGCTTATTTTACTTAGCTTTATGTCCTCCAGTTTCATCCAGGTTGTCACAAATGGAAGGATATTTTTTTCTTTTTTTGTGGCTGACTAATACTCCATTATATCTATCTGTGTATCTATATATAGTACATAATGATAATGGACAGTAATGTCATTTCTATTCCAAGGACCAAAATAGCATCTAGTATGAATGTGGAATCTTCATTTAGACTTCCTTTGATTTGATATATATTGTATTTGTCTCAAATTACCGTTTTTATTTTTTTATGTGATAGTAAATATTTGTGTTTAGTTGACATTAGTTATTAATAGCCTCTATGGTTGGTTTAAGGATATAGTTGTTTTTGAGTCTAGAATTTATACTTGGGCCATATCTTTATAGGTGATTTAAAACATTTTAAGTCTCCTGTTAGCTGTCTCTGCATGTTCCCATTTCGCTGATATACACACAACTGAAAACATTTACTTTTGAGCCTTAATTTGTAAAGAATTAGAAAGTTCTAAGGTATGGTATGTATATGTTTTTAAACGTTTAAAAAATTAAAATTAACATATAGTAAAATTGACTTTTTGGGGGGAGGGTGTATAGTTCTATAAATTTTAACCTAGATGTAGATCCATGTAACCACCACCACAACCAGGATTCAGAACTTTTCCGTTATCCCCAAAACTCCCTCATTCTATCCCTTTGTATCACACTTCTAATTCCTGGCTATCTTGTCTTAACCTCTGACAACCTCTGTTATCATATAAATGAAATCAAACAGTGTGTAACCTTTTCAGACTGGCTTCTTTCACTCAGCTAATGCTTTTGAAATTCATCCAAGCTGTTGCATGTGTCAGTAATTCATTCATTTTATTCCTTAGTGCTATTCTATTGATAAACTGCACTACAATTTGTTTATCTAGTCACCTGTTGAAAGACATCTTGCTTATTTCCTGTTTTGGGTAATTATGAATAGAACTGTAACAAACATTTATGTACAAGTTTTTCTATGAACACAAGTTTTCATTTCTCTAGAGTAAATACCAAGGAGTGGGGTTGCTGGGTTATATGGTAAGTGTACATTTATTCTTTATAAAAAACTGCCAAACTTTTTCAGAATGGCTGTTCCATTTTGTATCCTTACTAGCAAAGTATGAGAATTGCAGTTGCTCTGCATAGTCTCTTGTATTTGGTGTTACCAATTTTTAAAATTTTTTTAGCTGTACTGATATCATTATGCCTTTAATTTGGATTTCCCTAATGGCTAAAAATGTTGAACATCTTTTCATTAGTTGCCTTCCATCTATTCTCTTTGGTGAACTCTTTTTTCAGGTCTTTTGCCTATTTTTTAATTGGGGTCTATGTTTTCTGTTGAGTTTTGAGAGTTCTTTACGTATTCTGGATACAAATCCTCTGTCAGATATGCTTATTTGTAAGTATTTTCTCCCAGTCTGTAGTCTGCTTTTTCTTCTCTTGACAGTGTCTTTCACAAAACAAAAGTTTTTAATTTGAAGTCTAATTTTTAATTTTTTTTTTATGGATCGTGCTGTTAGTATCATGTCTAAAAATTCTTCACCTAACCCCATGTCACAACAATTTTATCGTATGGTTCTAAAAGTTTTATAGCTTTGCTTTTTATATTTAGATCTATGATCCATTTTGAGTTCATTTTTATGTAAGCTGTGAGGTTTAGGTTGAGGTTCATATGTTTTTACTTACAGATGTTCAGTTGTTACAACACCATTTATGGAAAAGAGTACTCCATTAAATTGCCTTTGCATCTCTGTCAAAAATCAGTTGACCATATTTGTGTGGATGAAATGAAAACTTGTGTTCACAGAAAAACTTGTACATAAATGTAATAAATACGGTTTTTTGCCTTGAAAAATACTTGAAGTTTGTTTGTGGAAGTGGGCATGGGAAAGGTTGCCTCTTGTGAGTTATTTTGAAGTGGTGGAAGGAAAATGTCTGTAATCTGAGGGAAAAGTTAAAAACCTGATGTGATGTGACACAAGAGGTGAACTAAGGTAGCTGGGAGATGTTTGAGGTATGTGTGTGCTATGTATTCCTACTGCTCAGGGCTCGGTGCAGCTGGGTACAGTTTTCTGTATTCATCTAACCATCTAATATTTAATGGCACATAAGCAAATGGGATTAATATTGTGCTCATGTTACTTCCTAATATAACAAGCACATTGAAACAATTGAGTTTTCAAAACATGTTATAACAGGACTGACTATATCAGGGCTTTTTTTTCCTTCCGAGAATTAGTTTACCAGCACACCACTGGAGAATGATCTCTTCCGTTGTCCTGGAGGAGTCTTAGAGAACTTGACGAAGATGGCAGTTGTACTCAGACTTGACAAATTGAGTACAGTACTTTGTCAGGTATTGTACAAGTAGTGGAACATTCTAGGTAACAGAACAGCAGCATTGTGAAACAGCACACAGATGTAAGCCTGGTGAGTTCAGGAAATCCTTATGTAGTTCAGTGTTAAACGAAGGTTAAAGCTTGGAGGGAGCAAGGGAGGAAGGAGATAGTTAGATTCTCAATGGCCTTAGATGCCACTTGAAAGAATTTACATTTTAATCCCTCAGGGGGTAGAGAACACTGAAAAATTTTGGACAGAGAATTATATTTTCTAACACTAATTGATATGGCACTCCCTGGTGACAATATGGAGGGCAGATTGAAGGAGGTCCAGCTGCAGTCTGGGAATCTAGTGAGGTAAGGAGGACCTAGTGTGAATCTTTCATAGGCTTGACCTCTGAGAATATCATAAAACTGTAGATGCTTACTAGCAACTATTCCTTTCTGTGTCCCTAGAAGTCATTATTACTATAATCCTATTTCTTAATTTTAAGGTCTAGGGCCATGAGAGTTAGTCTTCTATATAGTGACAAGCCAGGTGAGTTTGTAACCTGCCTTCACAATAGCCAGTTTCACGGTTAGCTTCATGTTTACAATGCTTAAAAATGGTGTGATGAATCATCATTGGAGAAGTTTTATTATTGTAATGTGCATTCATTGAAAAATAATTACATGGGTCAAATGTCTCTCTGCCCTCTGGATTCCTATTTTTGTCCGAATTATTTTATAATGTAGAATTAACATTGTAAGGGATGAATAAATATCAGGTGAAACTTAAGCGTTTAAAAAATGATATAACTGCGTTCCCTCAAACGAAAGTTAGATGCAAAACACTTGAATACCAAGTCTAAATTAAGAAAGCTATTTATCCCATCATTTAAAAAATTATATCTTTTCTTTTATTGTTCCTCAGCAAGTGTTTTGATGTCTGTTACCAGAGTAGGGTACTGATAATCTGGTTGAAGATACCAGAGACACTTTCTAAAACTAATTGAAAACAGGAATATCAGGCTAAAACATTTAAAAACCATGTCCTACAGTTTTCTAGTTAATAAACTCCAATATCCCACACAGTATGTATGGTCTTATCTGCATGTAGTAAATATATGTTAAAGGCTGAAAGGCAGTATTTAAGAAGAGCTAGAGACAAAAATAAATGGAAACATTATGAGAATTTTAAAGAATTTTCTGGTCTTTAACACTTTGGAGAGTATAATTAATGGATTATGGATTCAGAGAAGCCATATATCCTCTGAGTAAATTGTCTCTGATACTTTTATGAGGTAATAGTTGCTGTCTTTTCTTTTTGATAAGGCATGGGTGGTGGTTTTTTAAATTATAAAACTATATGAGGTGTGATCAAAAAATACGGTAAATGTTTAAATAAAATATTACAGTAAAAGACACATTGCCATTAATCCCACTCAAAATACTCCCCCTCACTTTGAACGCACTTATCCCATCATTCTTGCCACTTTCTGAAGCAGCTCTGGAAGTCCTCTTCTGTGAGTGTCTTTAGTTGTGCTGTCGTGGCTGCCTTGATGTCCTGAATTGATTGAAAACGTTTACCTTTCTTGGTCATTTTGACTTTGGGGAAGAGCCAGAAGTCACACGGTGCCAGATCCAGTGAATAAGGTGGATGAGGACACACGGTAATGTTTTTATTTGACAGAAATTGCCATACCAGAAGCGATGTGTGACATGAAACCTTTCCATTATGATCAAGAAACACGGTGCATGCTGCTGTCCAGTGCCATCCAACGGAAAGGCAGGGAACTTCAATATGGGAAGCAGCGCATCGAACCTTCGTAACAGGGTGTGACAAGTTTCAACTTATTGGTTGGAATCAGTCAGCTGTGAGCTACGGTTGAGAGAAGGTGTGTTTTAAAGTGTGCTGTAAATCATCCTCCATCATGACAGCGCTCTGTGTCACACATTGCTTGTGGTATATGGCAATTTCTGTCAGGTAACATTACGGTGTATCCTCATCCACCTTATTCACCAGATCTGGCACCGTGTGACGTCTGGCTTTTCCTCAAAGTCAAAATGATTTGGGACATCCAGGCAGCCACAATAGTGCAACTAAAGACACTCAAGAAAGAGGACTCCCAGAACTGCTTCAGAAAGTGGCAAGAGTGATGAGATAAGTGTATTTGAAGCAAGGAGAAGTATTTTGAGGGGGATTAATGGCAATATAGCTTTTATTGTAATAAATTTTTTTATTTGAGCAGTCACCATATTGTTTGCTCACACCTCATAAATGTACAAACATAACACGTGATTATTTCAGAAAAGTAAAACAGTACTACTTGCTTGAGTAAAAATTAAAACTCTAATAACCTTAAGGAGCACTGAATTCTTTTACCCTCACTCATGTTTATAACTTCTCTGATAGGAAAAAAGTTCCTACTATAGACTAGATATTGTTCAGCTATTACGGTGATAGCCACTTGTAAAAGGAAATCATGGGTATAGGTAAATAATCAAAATAAAATGTATTACAATCACATGGTCATAGTTATACTGTAATTCATTGACCTCAGTTCACTTTTAAAGGCAAGTATTCTAATGTTTACTTCATGCAAACATTGCAAGATTATACATACCCTCCTTTTTTTGGTTGTCCAGACTCCTCTCCCCTCTAACCATGTCAGGAGCCCTAATCTTTTCTTTGTGCCAGATATTTCTCCTAGTCCTCCACATTTACAGAAATACTAGTGTGCCTTTCTCGTATAGAAACAAGGTTTTCTTTTTCTCCCTTACCCCTTACCATACCTTAATCCATACTGCTTTGATTGTTTTCTGACAGAGCCTTTTGGCTCTTCTAAAATACGCAGAGAATCGTCTGTGAATTCTTAGTTATTTAATTATGACCAAGTATGGGAAGAGTAAAAGCATCTTTTTTTAGCATGGCATGGAAGACGTTTTAGAGTCTCTTTTCCCCAGCTTTCAGGTTGCTTTTTCTTTTACTTCACTCCGCCTGCCCTGTACTTCAGCCATCCATCCGAACCACTCCTCATCTTTTGGGAATCCAGACCCTTTCCTGAGTCTGTGCCTTCACATTTTCTCTGCCTGAAATGCCTTTCTCCATTTGGCAGGTAACTGTTCATTCTTCGAAACCTAGCTCAAGGTCACCTTTTCTGTGAAGCCTTCCCTGACCCCTGCATTCATTAAGATTATGTACAGTGACAAGTAACAGAACTATCAAAGTAACAGTGGCCTAAAAACAAAAGAGATTTATTTCTCTCCTATAAAAATTTGGAATTTGCAGTGTAGGGCTAAAGTGACAGCTCTGTTCCATGAAGTTACTAGGGAAGTAATTTCCAACTCCTGGCTTCAGAATCTCTCAGATCTCGCAGACCTTTGTTCTCATGGTCCAAACTCGAAGTATCTTTCTTTAAACAGAATGGGTATGAAGGGAAGGACGAAGGGCACATGCAAGCTGTCTCTTAAAGTTTCCGTAAAGCTCCCACACTACATTTCTGTTTGTATCTCGTTGGCTTGAAGGAAGGCTGAGAACTAAGTCTTTATTCTTTGTGGCTCTGTACCAGCTGATTATATTATGGAAGAAAGGAAGGACAGGTAGGGGGTGCAACTAACAGTGTGCTACACTTCCCCAGGTAGAGGTAGTCGCTTTGTGTTCCTGACAGCGCTCTCTAATTAGTTAGCGTTTAGGTTGTATTGTAATTTATTTGCCTTTTCCACCAATTGTGGACTTCTCAGAGATTGAATGTATTTATTTCATGGTTTAATCTCTAGCACTTTAAATAAAATTTAGCACTCATAAAGTGTTGAATGAAGAGATAAAGACATTCAGGAAGATTACAGCAAAATTATCAGAGACAAAAAAGGTGGTGATATTTAAATACCCATGTGAACAAGGGTAATTGCTTATGTAGACATTGATTTCTTAGACCTAATTTTTTTTCCTGTTTTCTCTTATTATGTAGCAAGAAGGTGGACACTGCCAGTAATAGACGGCATAGCTTCTCCCTTTCAATAATGCCTCAGAATTGACCACACAGATAGGATACAAAGTTATTTGAAAGGTTGTGTATTCTCTGTGTTATACTGTTTTTTTTATTTTGGTAAAATAAACATAAAGGTTACCGTTTTAACCATTTTTAAGTACACCTTTCTGTGGCATTAAATACATTCACATTGTTGTGCAACCATTACCACCATCTATCACCAGAACTTTTTTCTCTTCCCCAACTGAAACTCTGTAGACATTAAACACTAACTCCCCAATCCCCTTTCTCCCCAGCCCCTGACAACCATCATTTTACTTTCTGTCTCTGAATTTGACTACTCTAGGAGCCTCATGTAAGAGGAATCAGACAATATTTGTCCTTTTGTGCCTGGTTTATTTCACTTAGCATACTATCTTAACGGTACATCCATGTCGTAGCATGTGTCAGAATTTATTTCCTTTTAAGGCTGAATATATTCATATATATATATATATATATATATATATATATATATATATATATTGTTTATCCTTTCATCTGTCAGTGAATGCTTGGGCTGCTGTGTTACACTGTTTTTTGCAAGGTTTTTTAAATTTGTTTTCTACAAGTATTTTTAATAGAAGTAGTGTCTTACTCTATGGTAATCTCACCACGACTACCCTCAAACAGAAGCCATATAATTACATACCATTTTATAAGAAAACTTAAGAAAAGTGCAAAGAAGACAAAAACAATCATCTACATTAGGAATTTATTTTTATAGGAAGTAATACACCCCCTTCTCCCAATCGTAGTTTCTGAAGTGTAAATTCAAAAAATAAAGTTAAGTTATGAAAAACATTATTTTGGTGTAAATCTGGAAAATAGGCACAAGAGTGGAATTAGAAGGAAATATGGTAGCTTTTCACAGGAAATGATCAGATTTGTTTTAATGAAGAATCTCTTGATTATATGGTAATGAGACAGGAGAGTACAACCTGTGAATCCCTATCCTTTTGAAATAGGAAGATATTATAATACCATGACTGGACAATGAGAAAGAAATTATAGCTGTAGCTTGGTGGGTTTGCTTTTATGAAATTTCGGTAACATTTTTTTAAATTAAATTTATTGGGGTGACAATGGTTAATAAATTACATAGGTTTCTAGTGTACAATCTATAATACATGATCTGTGTGTCACATTGTGTACTTACCACCCAGTCAGCTCTCCTTCCATCACCATATATTCTAGCATTGAAAAGAAAAGGGTTAAGAATTGGTGGAGTAAGGAAAATCGGCTCCATTCCTATCACCTGACCTCATTTGTTATCAGAAGGAAGTTTGTTTAGTGACAATGATTATTATTGAATGTTTGACTGCCAATAATACGACTGATGCCTAGAAAATTCTTGATTTTGGCCTCTATCCCATTGGGGACATAGTCCAAATTAGCAATCAAATTCTTTTACTAAAATTCTCTGATCAAGCTTTCAAATATTAGGTTGGTGCAAAAGTAATTGCTGTTTAAAAGGTTAAAAAAAATTGCAAAAACTCAATTACTTTTGTACCAACCTAATAATTACTTAAGTGGAATACATGCCCCGCAGTTTAAACAGAATCTCATAGACACTTTCCCATTGCAGCTAATTGTTTAGTCCTTTTGGCAGAATGGTGAGTCATACTTCACTAGCCAACTCACAGACCAGCTGTTGATTTACTTAATTACCTGAGCCAAGACCCAGGCACCAGGATAGAATAGGGCACCTTGGCTCTGGCACCTTTTGTCTTTTCCTAAAAAATTTGGATATAAATTTCTATCCCTCCCCTTGGTGTACTGTTGTAGAGATAATTTGACATGCCTGAAATGATCTGAGAAAAAAAGAACAAATTGTGGTGTTCGTAGTAAATCCTTTTAGAAAAATTAGAACTTGATGTAGACATTAAAAATAGAGTTGAATGGTGAAGGACAAAGTAGTGGAGGTATTTCAGAGTAAAGAGAACTAAGTTTGGATAAAATGGGGCCTAATCATGGATGGCGGTGAGTGAGAGTCAGGCACAGGATGCTGTGTATGACTGTTGGATGTTCTTGAAAGGAAATGAGTCTAGAAAGAGAGGAGAGACGAAGGTGGTAGAAATCTGGGAATGTGGGTGGCATTAGAACTCTGGATAAGCTTACTGGCAGTGTAGGTGCAGAGAAAAGGTAAATTGGAGAGCCATTCTGGGAAAAGAAACTTGAACTAGGTAACATTAAATAACAATGGTGTTAAGTGGAAGAAGAGTAAAATAAAATTTTTCTAAGAACTTGCATAGAAATGTGGTACTGATAACCCCCTTTGGGGAGAAATCTTAAGTTAATTTTAGATACTGTGAATTTGAGGTACAATGAGGAATAGCCAAATTGAGACAGACTTTTTAGGCTATTAGTGGACTGTAAAGTGGGTGGGATGTGTGGATTGAATGTGCTTCCGGCACACATCCAGAAAATCCCGGTTATAACTGTAAAGGCAAGAACATCTGTTCTCATAGCCTCTAGATACATGTAAAAACTCTTAAAATCGGATAATTTGTTCCCCCATTAGCTTCATTGCAACTGACTCTTCTAGGTTAAATAGATGAAATTCGTCAATTACATTCAGGAAACTGAAGTTCTTCTCCCATGCTACTAAATAAGAAAGTGGAATCTAAATTGCCTTATTCATTCTAATCTTTTTTTTCTTTTGTAGATCATTTTGTCTTTATCTTTTTTAGTTTTTATTTTCTTTCTTTTCCTTTTTGTTTTTTTGTGGATCATTTTGGATTTTTGAAATACACAGTTATTTCATCTGGGAATAATAATTGTTTGTTCCTTTCAAATCTGTAGAGTTGAAGTTAATGAATGCCTTTTTCTCTCTCAAACTAAAAAGAAAAGGTCATAATGTTTTTGTGCAATGCATACTTTGTTCTTTAACAATTGTGAAAAATAACAGAAAGAATTAAGGAATGCTGTACTTGTGACCCATATAAAACACCAACATTTTGGGTTGATTATAATATAAAAAAAAGTCTCAAACACTTTTTGAAATATTCTTGTAACTAGTACATAGAGGCATGGCTTAGGTGGGCATAGGAATACAGTTTAGAAAAAGAAGAAAAATCACACTGCAACTACTCAATTTCTTCAAAATGGAGCAAGAAAAGCAACATTGAACCACCATACTGATGTTACGTATTTTTTTGTCCAGTACCTTGATTTAAATCCAAGAGAAAAAGTTAAGACACTCCTCTATTTTTAATAAACTGCATGGTAAACTTAGATGACTTTCCCCCTGGATTTTACCTGGGAAAGTGGCCTTTTAAATTTTTTATTTAAAAGAGGGCAGGTTTGGCACTTTTATACTGATTTCACCAATGCTGATATTTCTTGGGTTCCCGGAAAGATTCATATTCTTTACAGCTGCTATATCATGAGCTGGAACTCCCGCTAAGCCAATCTCAGATTTCTCCTGTTTATTTTGTGTGTCAATTTGTGGTGTAACAGTTCTCATTCATGTTAGTCACCAATACCATTCCCCCCATCACCATTTCTGCAAAAATATTGTGAACCTTGTCTACATGGAAAATTAAATCCAGTTCACAGACATTTTCAAAACACTTGTCTAATATTTCCAAAATACTTAACATAGATCGGAAATGCCAAGTTCACTTTCTGAAGAATCCACAAAAGACAAAATATAACATTGCATAATATCCGTAAATCAGTTTGTTGTCAGATTCTCCAATTAGTAATCCTTCTAGGAAATTACAAACATTTTCATCTTTTATAGATACCAAATGGAAGGTCTCCCTGATGATTTGCTTTGTATGTCTTCACTGTGAGGCTGGTAGAACTCGGAGAGCTGCGGCTTCCATGATTGTTGAGGATAAGATCACTTGGATCCTGTCTGCAGGGTGGGCGCTGGGTGGGGGCTGGATTGCCTTTTACTTCTTAATTTGCCTTAATCTGCTCACTAGCACCTCTAGGACAATGTAAAATAGAAGTGATGATAATAAGTATTCTCTTATTCCAACCTCAGCATTTCATCAAGGATAAGGTTAGCTGTCATTTTTTGGAAATGCTCTTTATTAAGTTAGGTAAGGTTTATTTTTCAGTCTTAGTTTGCTAAGAATTTCCATCATAAGTATATGTTGAATTTCATGACATGCCTTTCTGCATTTAAAGAGATTATCATATATTTTTTGTTCTGTAACTATCAGTGTGATCTATTACACTAAATGATTTTCTAATGTTCATACAACCTTTTATTCCTAGACGATAGCTAACTTGATCATTTTTATATGCTGTTGGAGTGAGGTTGCTAATATTTTGTTTAAAAAACCTCTATGTATACCTATGACTGAGATTGGCGTGTATCCTTTCTTTTCACAGTGTCCTTGTTAGGCTTTGGTATCAGGTTGTATTAGCCTAATAAAATCAGCTGGGGAATGTTTCTCTCTTTTAGTCTTTGGAAGAATTTGATTCGAATTTTTTGTTTTTCCTTAAATAATAATAGAATTCACCAATGAAGCCATCGAGGCCTAGGATTTTCTTGTTGGAAAAAATTTGACTATTGATACTTTTATTTCCTGTGGATGCTTCTTTTCACTCATGATGTCTTCTGTATGCCTACGTTTGACTGTGCCTACTGCTTATTGTGCTTAAAATTACTTGTAGGTATTCTTTGAGGCCAAGAATGAAGGTGTCTTCCTTCAGTAAAGGTTCATGTTTTCTTCTTTTTTTTAATTTTTAATTTTATTTTTCAATTACAGTTGACATTCAATGTTAGTTTCATGTGTACAGCATAGCAGTTAGACATCTATATAATTTATGAAATGATCACCCCGTTAAGTCTGGTACTCACCTGGCACTATACATAGTTATAACAATATTATTGACTATATTCTCTGTGCTATACTTTATATCCCCATGACTATTTTGTAACTACAAATTTGTACTCCCTAATTCTGTCATCTTTTTCACCCAGCCCCCCAATCCCCTCCCATCTGGCAACTATCAGTTTGTCTCTGTATCTGTGAGTCTCTTTCTGTTTTGTTTGTTCGTTTATTTTGTTCTTTAGATTCCATATATAAGTGAGATCATATGGTATTTGTTTTTCTCTGTCTGACTTACTTCACTTAGCATAATACCCTCCGGGTCCATCCATGTTGTCTCAAATGGTAAGATTTCATTCTTTTTATGGCCAAGTAATATTTCATTGTATATATGTACCACATCTTCTTTATCCAGTTGTCTATTGATGAGTACTTAGGTTGCTTCCGTGTCTTGGCTATTGTAAATAATGCCGCAGTGAACATAAGGGTGCATATATCTTTCCAAATTAGTGTTTTGGATTTCTTTGGATATATGCATATACCCAGAAGTGGAATTACTGGGTCTTAGGTAGTTCTATTTTTAATTTTTCAAGGAATCTCCCTACTCTTTAACATAGTGGCTGCACCAATTTGCAATCCTACCACCAATGCATTAGGGTTCCCTTTTCTCCATATCCTTACCAATATTTGTCGTTTGTTGATGTATTGATGATAGCCATTCTCACAGGTGTGAGGTGGTATCTCATTGTGGTCTTAATCTGCATTTTTCTGATGATTAGTGATGCTGAGCATATTTTCATATGTCTGTTGGCCATTTGTATGTCCTCTTTGGAGAAATATCTATTCAGGTCCTCTGCCCATTTTTAAATTGTTTTTGTTTTTCTGGTGTTGAGTTGTGTGAGTGCTTTATAAATTTTGAATATTATACCCATTATTGGATGTATCATTGGCAAACATCTCCTTCTATTCAGTAGGTTGTATTTGTTTTGTTGATGGTTTCCTTTGTTGTGCAAAAATTTTTTGGTTTGATGTAGTCCCATTTATTTTTTTCTTTTGTTTCCCTTGAATGAGGATATATATCAGAAAAATAAACATTATTAAGAGCAGTGTCAGAGAGTTTACTTCCTGTGTTTTCTTCTTGGAATTTTATGGTTTCATGCCTTACATTTAAGTGTTTAATCCATTTTCAGTTTATTCATGTATGTGGTGTAAGAAGGTGATCTAGTTTCATTTTTTTGCATATTACCTATCCAGTTCTCCCACCACCATTTATTAAATAGACTGTCTTTACCCATTGTATATTCTTGCCTCCTTTGCCATAGAATAATAGACCATATAGGCATGGGTTTATTTCTGGGCTTTCTATTCTGTTCCATTGATCTATGTGTCTGTTTTTATGCCAACACCATGCTGTTTTGAGTATTACAGCCTTGTAGTATAGTTTGGTATCAGTAGTGTGATACCTTCACCTCTGTTCTTCTTTCTCAAGATTGCCATACTATCTGTAGTTCCATATAAATTTGGGAACGATTTCTTCTGTGAAATATGCCATTGGTTCTGTAAAAATGCCCTTGGTATTTTGATAGGGATTGCATTGAATCTATAGATTGCTTTGGGTAGTATGGACATTTAAATGATGTTAATTCTTCATATCCATAAGCACAGTATATGCCTCCATTTATTTGTACGTTCTTCAATTTCTTTCTTCAGGTAGAATACAGGTCTTCTACCTCCTTGGTTAAATTTATTCCTAGCTATTTTTGTTGTTGTTGCAATGGGATTCTAAATGGGATTGTTTTCTTAATTTCTTTTTATGATAGTTTGTTATTGGTATATAAAAATGCAACTGATTTCTGAAAAATAATTTTGTATCCTGCTACTTTACTGAATTCATTTATCAGTTCTAATAGTTTTTTGGTGGAATCTTTGGGGTTCTCTACATATGGTATCATGTCATCTGCAAATAATGACAATTTTGCTTCTTCCTTTCCAATTTGGATGCCTTTTATTATTTCTGTTTTTTGTCTGATTGCTGTAGCTAGGACTTCCAATACTATGTTGAATAAAAGTGGTGAAAGTTGACATCCTTGTCTTGTTTCTGATCTTAAGGAAAACGCTTTTAGTTTTTTGTTTTTGAGTATGATGTTAGCTATAGGTTTGTAATATATAGATAGCCTTTATTATGTTCAGGTATGTCCCCTCTGTCCCCACTTTGCTGAGAGTTTTTATCACAAATGAATGCTGGGTTTTGTCAAATACTTTTTCTGCATCTACTGATAGGATCATAGGATTTTTATTTTTTATTTTGTTTATGTAGTGTATCACGTTAATTGATTTGTGGACATTGAACCAACCTTATATCCCAGGAATAAATCCCACTTGATCATGGTGTATGATTTTTTTAATGTATTGCTGAATTCCATTTACTAATATTTTGTTGAGGATATTTGCATATATGTTCATCAGGGATATCAACCTATAACTTTCTTTTTTTGTAATGTTTTTGTCTGCTTGTGGAATCAGGGTAATGGTGACCTTGTGAAAAGTGATTGAAAACCTTCCCTCCTCTTGAATTTTTTGGAGTAGTTTGAGAAAGATAAGTATTAAGTCTTTCAATGTTTGGTAAAATTCACCTGTGAAGCCATCCAATCGAAGGCTTTTGTTTGTTGTGAGTTTTTTAATTACTGATTAGATTTTGTTAGTAGTTATCAGTCTGTTCAGATTTTCTATTTCTTCTTGACTCAGTCTTGGAAGATTGTATGTTTCTAGGAATTTATGTATTTGTTCCATATTGTCCACTTTGTTAGCATTTAATTGTCCGTAGTATTTTCTTATAACCCATTGCATTTCTGTGTTGTCAGTTGTCACTTCTTTCATTTCTGATTTTATTTATTCAGGTCCTCTCTTTTTTTCTTGATGGTTCTAGTTAAGTTTATCAGTTTTCAAAGAACCAGCTCTTGGTTTCATTGATCTTTTGTATTGTTTTCTTAGCTTCTATTTTGTTTATTTTTGCAGTGATCTTTATTTCCTTCCTTATACTCACTTTGGACTTTGTTTGCTGTTCCTTTTCCAGTTCCGTTAGGTATAGATTGTTTATTTGAGATTTGTTTTTCTTGTTTCTCGAAGTAGGCCTGTGTTGCTATGAATATCCCCCTTAGTACTGCTTTCACTGTGTCTCATAGATTTGGGGTCATTGTATTTTCATTTGTTTCAAGGTATCTTTTGATTTCTTCCTTGATGTCATTGCTAACCCATTCATTGTTTAGTAGCATGTTATTTAGTTTAGCCTCCATGTTTTTGTGTGTTTTTCAGTTTTTTTTCTTGTAATTGATTTCTAGTTTCATACCACTGTGGTTGGAGAAGGTGCTTGATATGATTTCAATCTTATTGTGACTTATTTCGTGGCCTAACATGTTGTCTGTCTTGGAAAATGTTCCACGTGCACCTGAAAAGATTGTATGTTCTCCAGCGTTGGACTGTAATACTCTAAAAATATCAAATCCATCTGGTCTAATGTGTCATTTATGGCTGCTGTTTCCTTGTTGATTTTCTGTCTGGAAGATCTATCCAGTGATGTCTATGGGGTGTTAAAGTCCCCTACTATGATTGTATTACTGTCTATCTCTCCCTTTATGTCAGTCAGTATTTGCTTTATGTACTTAGGTGCGCCTATGTTGGGTGCATAAATGTTTACAGAGGTTATACCCTCTTGTAGGATTGGTCCCTTTATTATTATGAAATGCCCTTCTTTGTCTTTGTTTTAAAGTCATTTTTTGTCTGACATAAGTATTGCTACTCCAGATTTTTTTTTTATTTCCATTTGCATGAAATGTCTTTTTCCATCCCTTTACTTTTGGTCTCTGTGTCTTTTACTCTGAAGTGGGTCTCTTGTAGATAAGATTGACCCTCAGTGACAGGCTGTGAAGATTGTCCATGACCACAGAGCATGAGATGCTGTGTGGAATCTGACCCCACAGAGCAGGATTCACCCCAGTGAGCGCTGGTGCCTGCTGAGACCCCCCTTTGGAGCTAATTAGGTGGTGCTCTGTTGTGTTCTGAAGCCAGCCACCAAGAATATTAGTTCTGGGGCCTCTTGGGAGGGGCTCCCTTGCAGGGCAAGGTCAGCCACTGCCTGACTGCCCAAGGCTAATCTATAATTATTTAAAAATTTTTAAAACTCCTTCCAGATGCTACCTGGTATCGCATAACAGTCCACTTCTTTTTGTGCTACTCCCGCTCCAAACTTGCCTGTGTTTTTTTCTTTTAAGATGTGAAGGTATCACTATCCCAGTAATAGTTTTAAAGAATTTCACAGTTTGAAGGAGTTCATGCAAACCCAGACTATATACCCTGCCCAGGCTGGTCAAACTGTTTAGGGACCCAGGTCCTGGATGTCCTACCCCCATTCTTTTTTTCCCTTTCACTTCTGTCTGAGCTAAAACAACCTCCCCTGTCATTTCCTGGGCATGGGATCAGGGTTTAGGCTTAGTTATTGTTTACCTTTATCTGAGGTTATATCTTGGGGATCCCAGTTTAATGTGGGGAGATGTTCCCTTGGGCTCTCCCCCTTTTGAGGAATCTGTACACTGACATTTGTTCCCCTAATTCTGTGAGGCCACTGAAACCAAAGATCTAAGTTGCTGATCTCTATCTGCAAGTGCCCTAAGGGGTCAGTCTTCTGGGGTTTCTTATTACCTCTCTGGGTTCCCAGTTGTCCCTAGAATTTGGTCCAGTTGTTTCCTACCATCTTGTCAGCTTTTATTTTAAGGTTTTGGGTTTTTGGTTTCGAAGGATTTTTACTTTTTTCCAGCAGGAGGGTTGTTTTGAAAAATCCTAGTCTGTCATTACCAAAAATGGTAGTCCTCTTGATTTTTTTCCCCACTTCTCTTCCATTTACCTTGCATTTTTACTTCCGCCTCTGTATTTTTTTTCCCACCTCTATATTAATGACTTCTTTTCACAAACATTTATATATTGAGCGTCTAGTTCATATATTGAGCATCTAAAATGTACCAATCATGACACAAAACAAAGTCCCTGCTTTCTTGAAATTAACACTGTAGTAGTGGATTCTGGATTGTGGGGAAAGATGCAACATAATAGGACAACATTTTCCTAGAACAATAGGACAGAGCATTAATGTCCTGTTAAACCTTAGGTTGCCATTGTCAAGTAAGGCTGGGAAATAATGCTAAGGAAGATATCCTTTTCAGAGAGCTAAGGTAAACTTATTTGAACTGAAACCTTTATTTATAAAATACCTTTTAACATCATGTAGCATACTAGAATCCCAGGGAACATGATTTATAGCTGCTTGAGTAGTACTAAAGCATTAAACATCTATATTACTACACGTTGTCACAGAGTAATTTCAGCTCCTGCTTTCCCACAGTCATATCTAAGGGGAACATTTGCTGAGGGAGTAAAACAAGGCAGCTATGCCTGGAATAACCTTCCCTTACTTGGCCATAGGTGGCTGGACTGGCATGGGTGCCCACATCAGAGATGATGCCAGTCATAGATCAGCCACTGGCCAGGTCGGTGCACTAGCACGATAAGTTTAGTCCAAATGGGAACAAGCTAAACCAGTCAGGTTCTCACAGAGCTCATTGTCTGGTTAAAGAAATATAGCTCTTGCTTTTAATTTTCTGTCTGGATGATTTCAGGACTGACAAGTAAAGGTGGTTACTGGAAGAATATACACGATGATGTAGATCACAAACGCACAATAAGAAACAGGGATTTGGCAGGTAAGCAAAGAAAATCAGCAGAATTTGAAAAGTCAAGAGAAAGAGATAGGAGGGACCTGTGATAGACTGAGAATTAGCCAAAGGTATGACATTGACAAAGTGGCAGCTGTGAGGTAGAAAAAGAATAGAGTATTGGAGCAGGGAGACCAACTGGGAGCTGGAGGCAAATCAGGTACCAAAAGCTGGTACCCAGGGACTTGCTGAGTCAGAGTAATGGCAGGAGCACTAGAATGAGGACGCAGAAATTCCTGCTGCTTAATCTCTAGGGCAACCGTGGAACTGGAGCAGGCTCTCAGTTCCAGTGCTTTGAGGACTAGGCCCACTTGTGTTACTGATTTTGTTCTTGGATTTCAGTGAGAATTCTTATTTCTCTTACCATCAAATTCACACTTCAAACCAGGACTTCTCCGTCACCACGCACACCTACATTTGCCAACCTGAGTGAATGTGGTCAGTACCCAGCAATGAGAAAAGACTGATATATAAAGAAAGAGTTGAATCCTTAAGAGATTGATATGTAAGAGTTGAATTCATATCAGAGTGCTACTTTTTGATTAACAAGTAGAAAACTTTTTATTACAATGAAATACCCACCTTTCCTACCACCTTTATTACATTTTGGAAATTAATCGAAGCTCCGCTGTACTGGAAATGTTAATGTTACATGGCATCACATAATCTATTTCTGTTGGTTATCCTATAAATAGTATCTCTATATCCAAACGAATGCACATTACTTTCTGGTACTCTCTTGGAAAGGGTGGTTCCTACCTCCCAATCTAATGTTACTACTCATCCATCCCCAGTACTGTCTGAGAAAGTCAGTCTGGGTTAGTGGAGATCTCTGTATTTGTTATTCCTTTCTCCCCTGATTGTGTTAATCTGCCCCTCTCATCCCTTCTTTGTGTGTCTTTTGCTTCCACACTGTTCCCCTACCTTTTCTAAAAAAGTTTATTTTTAAGACTTCTTAATTTATTTGTTCTGCATTTTACGCATAATTTTCAGTTATAATATGAAATTAGATTGGTCTTTTTCAAGATCTACTTCCTTTTAAAATAGCATTTTTTTTCCAGCTAGGAAATTAAAACATTTGAATGTAATGTTTTGGAAAATACAGAAAAAAAAGAAAAAATGAAATTACAATAGTAAAAAACCACCCAAGATAACCACAGTAGAATTTCCTACCCATAATCTTTTTATTAAAACATGTTTGTGTGCGTATGTGTATGTGTGTGGAGGTCAGTTTACACATACTGTTTTATAGCCATATTAATTTAATATGAACATTTCCAGAAAATTAAATGCTTCCAGAAACATGGTTTTTAATGTCTTTCTGTTATTCCAGCATATGAAAGTACCACAGTTTATTTAATCCATCCTCTGTTAACTGAATAATACTGTTATTGCCAATTTTTTGCTACTATAACTAATGCTATGAGGAATATCTCTTGTATATAAATCTTTGTGTCCTTATCTGACTATTTTTAAAAATAATTTCTAATTGTGAAATCTTGGGTCAAAATGTATACAACTTTTTAAAGCTTGGATATGTAATATAAAATTTCCCTCTTGAAATGCCACATGGATTTATATTCTCATATGAACATGTGAACATGCTAGTTTCCCAGTACCCATGCTTAGATATTACCATTAAAATGTAAAAGAAAAAAACAAAACAAAAAAACCTTTGCCAAATTGGTAAGTGAAAAATCTTATATCACATTTTATTTTGGATATCTTTAATAAATTCTAAGAATTAACTTTTTTCATACATTTATAGGCCAAGTATATATCTGATTTTGTGACTTTTCTGGACATGTCCTTTGCTATTTCCCTTTGAGTTGTTGCATCTTATCATTTTCTTATAAATACATTAACACTTTGTCATATATTGAACATGTTTTATCCAGCTTATCATTTTGTTTATGTATGGCATATTTTTTAATATGCAAAAGTTTAAAGTTTTGTCACTAAGTATTTCTCTTTTGGTTTCTTTCTTGAACAGTTTGCTTAAATAGGCTTTCCGTCTCTTCTTTGAGAGATCATATGGCTTCCTATAATTTACTACTTTTATTTTATGGTGGGTTTATCTATTTTACAGTCCATTGAAATTCTCATCAGTTGCTCTCTAGGAACATTTGAGATTATTAGATTTTAGACCCAGAAGTATAGTTTTAAGTTTCTGAAAATTTGACTGTTAACTTTATTTTTAGTCCTATCTACTTCCAAAAAGAAGGGAAAAAAGATGATTAATAATAAACTCATACTTGGACATTTAGTATAATGATAATTGATACAGAATTATACTAGGAAGTGGAGGGGATCTCTAAGTCTATCAGAAATTTATAAACTAAGCCTTCGATTTGAATTTCCTGTTGGTAATAGCAGAAAAGAAGAGGAACACAATGATTTATATGTTTCTCATTGTCTGCTTTAAGGAAGCGTATCAGTTTTTTCAGGAGAGAAATGTTGGCTGTAAAGTCAAAGAGGAATTTTTTATGTGAGTCTTTATATAAGGAATGGTGTCTTCGATACTATTTTTATAGAACATGAAATGATACAAGGCCATTTGTTTTATAAACTCAATGAAGCTTAAGGGCATAATATTAAGTTGTAATTCTGGTAAAGTGTATCTGTAGGGAGTCATAATAATACAAACCACATATTATCTTTCTGGTGAAGTAATTTGATAAGGGACAGAGCATAGAAAGTCTTTGTGGATGGTTAGCTATTTCTTAAACTAGCTCTTTCAACACAACAATGGTTTTTAAAAATCAAATTTTGATTTATGTATGTTTATGATTTCTAGTTAGAAATAGCAATTGTGGAATGGTTCATCCACCTTAGATCCAAGTGTTTAACTGAAAAGTTTGATATTTTATTGTGAAAACTAGAGTCTATTGTTATTTGATAAGGTGGATAATTACCTCATAAAGTGGGTTTCCAGGATTACTTGCAAGCAATAACAGACTATTTTTACCTGCTGCCCTTCAAACAATTGTAATGTGAACTGTTTAAGTAAATAGTAAATCTTATTTCATTTCAAATCTGACAGAATGTTGAAGAATTTTTTTTCATGAAGCACTGCTTCCTTCATTAGCAAAAAATACTACGAATTAACTGTACTTTAAATTGCTCAGTTCATCTTTGAAACTATTTAAATTTACTTTTCTTTACCTGTAAAAGAACCCTCATTTTTAAGTTGTGTTTATGGGAAGAAACTATATCTTAAACTGTGTAGGAAGCATTGTTTTTTTTGTTTTGTTTTGTTTTTTGTTTTGTTTTTTTTAGGGGAGACAGGAAGGAGAAAGTTTGTATTGACAGAACAGTATTGCTTTTGTTAGTATTTTTGCAGCTTGCACTAAACTTGTAGTGTTTAAATTGAACATTAAGTTAGCACCTGACTGAAACATGACTACATATAGAGTATAAGACTATTTGGATAACTCGGTACCTTGGACATTATGATTATACTTTAGTTTAATTGGATAGTGATTAGGAATCAGTTTTAACTGCTGTGCTATTGCTAGACCTTTAAATAACTTGAGTCTATTTGTGGAGTGCTGTGCTTATTTTTTAAATTCAAATTTTTTTTTTAAATCACAGATCTTTGAGGTTAGTTAATTCAGTTGCTTGTAGAGGAAGGAATACCTGGGCTGGATGGAGACAGAGGGTTGCTTATCCTCTTGAGCATCTCCCATGAAAGACTTCTCACAAATCTCTTTTGGTTGTTTATTTACATTTTTAATATTTGAAATACTAATTTTTTTCTAAGTTTTTTTTTTGTTTGTTTTTGTATTTAGATAGATTGAAGAGTGACCAGAATTTTCCTTTTTAGAGAAAGACTCTTCATATACATAAAAACAACCATTAGGTCACCTTTTTTCTCCAGATGACATAATTTTAGCTGTGTTTCGTTTATATCCCTAAATTATAATACTGAGAACTGTTGCTTCTTTTGTGCTAAATTCTTAAAGTGTGGAGGAAGTGGCCAGACATAGAGTCTTCTTGACTTTTCCTAAGCTGCTTGAAATCCTGGGATCAATATCATGGAAGATGTTCTAGAAGGGAGTGAGATGGAGGAAGGTAGACTATTGAGGCAGCTGTTACAACTAATGTGTACATGCACATGATGATGAAGACAGCCTGGGAGAGTGCAGTGGGGGTACAGAGGAGGGCTGGACCTGATGTATCTGTGGAGCGGACTGGAGACCACATTCTTACACTTCACCTTCCCTGGGGGAAGGATAAAGGCAGTGGGGACTCGAGGGTATCGAGCATAGTTTTCTCCAGCCATTTGAATCTCATTCTGGAGCATACAGAAGTTAGGACTTTTACTAATGGAATAATTTTAAAGAAATATCCTGTCAGTCTGTTTCCTTGCCCTTTAATGTCATATTCCTTGTTGCATCTCTTTTAATTTCAGTTTCCATGTGTGTGTTTGTTAGCATATAGATACGATTTGATTTTTGTGTTAATCATATATCTTGTGACCCTACTGAACTTACTTAGTTCTAGGATTTTCTTTCCTTTTTTTATTTTTAATTTTTAAGGAAGATTCCTTTGAGTTTTCTATGTGGAAAATCTTGTCATCTGCAAATGGAGAGTTTATTTCTTCCTTTTCAATTAATATGCATTTCTTTTTCTTGCCTTATTGTGCTGGCTGTCACTTCTCTTTTGACCCTGACCTCTTGCTATGGCCACCAGTGATAAGAAATCATAGTTGTCAGACAGATTGACGTCTGCTTGGAACACTTGCCTGGAGTGGTACTTTCTTTATGCAAAGATTTTTAATTACTGATTCAGTTTTTAAGAGTTACAGGCCATTGATTTTTTATTTCTTCTTGAGTCAGTTTTGGAAATTTATATTTTCCTAAAAATCTAGCCATTTCTTCTACGTTTTTCAATTTATTGACATTAAGTTGTTCATAATAGTCTCTTATCTTTTAAATCTTTTTTTATATCTCTACTTGTTCACTTTTTTGTCTTACAGTGTGTGCCCATGTAGTTAGTGACCCCAGGCTTTCATGCTCTCTAAGGTTTTTGGTCTTGTTCTGGTAAGTGTACTTGCTCATAGCACTTCTCTCTGACCATCCTTTCACACCACCTTTTCTGATTGGCAATTTCTAAGCTACTATGGACTGGTTGTCAAGAGAATGAAGTTTACTTAAACTATGGATTCGTTTAGAGTAAATACAATTAAGTTCATGGACAGTTAAGTTCACAAACTCATCCTAGAAAAAGTGTTACATACCTCATTGCTGAATATCACTATAGTTACCTTCAAAGTACTCCCCTTGGGAAGCTATGCACCAACACTTGCCTAGTCAACCCATTAAAGCAATTTTGGAGCTCTTTTTCTGGAATGGCCATCAGAGCTGTTGTGGTATTATCCTTGATGTCCTGAATGTCATCAAAATGTGTTCCTTTCAACATTTCCTTTATCTTCGGGTAAAGAAAGAAGTCCCTGGGGGCCAGATCAGGTGAGTAGGGAGGGTGTTCCAATACAGTTATTTGTTTACTGGCTAAAATCTCCCTCATAGACAGTGCTGTGCGAGCTGGTGCATTGTCGTGATGCAAGAGCCATGAATTGTTGGTGAAAAGTTCAGGTTGTCTTTTTTCACACAGCCTTTTCAGCACTTCCAAATAGTAAACTTTGTTAACTGTCCAGTTGGTACAAATTCATATGAATAATGCCTCTGATATCAAAAAAGGTTAGCAAGGGGTCGGCCCGGTGGCTCAGGCGGTTGGAGCTCCATGCTCCTAACTCCGAAGGCTGCCGGTTCGATTCCCACATGGGCCAGTAGGCTCTCAACCACAAGGTTGCTGGTTTGACTCCAGCAAGGGATGGTGGGCTGTGCCCCTGCAACTAGAAAACGGCAACTGGACCTGGAGCTGAGCTGCGCCCTCCACAACTAAGATTGAAAGGACAACAACTTGACTTGGAAAAAAGGCCTGGAAATACACACTGTTCCCCAATAAAGTCCTGTTCCCCTTCCCCAATTAAAAAAAAAAAAATTAAAAAATAAAAAAGGTTAGCAACATTGTTGCAATGAGTTCGAACTTATTTGTCAGTCCTCCTATGCGTAGAGCAAGGGCTTTAAGTATTATCGTCTGAGAACTTGAGCTTTATTATGTTTTCCGCATGTGCTGTCAGTAAATGTTAAAATGAATATATTTTATCACCTTTTCAGCTTGCTTGTTTCTCAGCTTTTGATAGGTGAGGTTTATTTCAGTTCTTTTACAAGCAAAGATTTTTTTATTTTCCTAATTTTTAAAAAGTAAAGTTGTGTGTTATATGGTAACACTAACACAAAACTGGGGTGTTTACTTGGAATTTCTGTAATTTTGGTCAAAATGCTTCTCTTAGCATTAGTTTTCTTAGATGATTAAAAGATACCCTTATTTGCCTTTACTTCTCCCGGTACCCCTCCCGCATCTCTTTCTAAAGAACAGACTAATTTTGAGATGTTTAAAGTTTCTTTCTTCTTATGCTAGTAAAGAATCTAGATCAAAAAAAGGAAACTTGTCCTGATTATGTTTTCTTCCTTTCCTCCCTCCCTCCTCTCTCTTTCCCTCCTTTTTTCCCTTCCTCCCTCCCTCCCTCCCTTTTTCCCTTCCTTCTTTCCTTCCTTTCATTCATTCATTATAACTGTCACATTATTTGGAAACTTGCAGCTTTCTTCGGGCCTTAAAATTTGGCATAGAAGACAGTAGTGTCCTTTAGTTCATAAAAGGTTGATAAATGTCTTTAAGTAGTTTCAAATAAAAAAGAAAAGGAAAGTATTGTTATAAAAAATCATTTTATTTCAGTCCTTAAAGTCTTTGTATTTCTCGTGACACTAAACTGCCGGGGTTATGAATTGGTTATCCTTTTTAGAAAAAGAAATGGTCCAGATTGCAGTTGCTCACCTACCATTGGTAACTGAATATTCTTTATAAATTATTTGTAGGATCACAATAAGCTCACTGTTAAGCAGTTCCCCAAATTAGAGATTCTGTTTTGGATTAAAGCCAGTGTAGTAGCTTGATCCACTAAATTCCTCAACTGAGAGCTGTTGGTTTTTGTTTGCTTCTAGCTGCCTTTTGTTGTTGAGGGAGATTTATGGGATGGTAATGGCTTGTGCTCTAGGAAGCATGAGCCATAGAGGCAGTGTTTACAGTACTAAAACACACAGAGTTGCTTTGCTTAGTGAAGTTGCTTGATTTACCTAACTGAAGTAGACTCCCTTGAGGGGGGAGATAAAGGCAGGACTAATTTACCCATGATCTCTCCCTAGACATAAAAAATAGCTTTGCTTTTTGCCACTAGCACCAACATAAATCTTCTACTTTGGATCGGTTATATAACATAAGCTACCATTTTTGAGCCACCATTACATACTCAGCTGTACTTACCTTATGTCGTGTTATCCTCTTAAAACCCCTTGTAAAAGAGGGGCAATTTTCCTGTTTTTAGATGGAAAGCCTGAGACTTAGATTTCACACAGCTAGTGAGTGCTTGAGTTTGATTTTAGGGCCCTCTGAAGCTAAAGCACATGTTCTTTGTGTTCCATCCCAGTCTGCCAGTAATACTGGCCAGATAAGAAACATTTCAATGAGTAGTGCATTTGTTAGTATATTACATAAGATACTTTCTCCATAGAAAATGAAGTGTAACTTGTTAGGATTTTATACTTCTCTAGTGTGCAATATCTATATAGTAAAATTTAAATTGTGGCAGTGTTTTATAGACTAAAAAGGAATTTTGAAGCCAAAAAAAAAAATGAGGACTGCGGTCCTGGGCTTTGCCGAGGACTGTACAGATCAGCTGTGCTAGTTTTTAGGTTGTAGATGAGCTGTAGCTTCAATGCCGAGGAGCATTGAAATCCTCATCGTGTTTCCTGGGAAATAACAGAAGGTTAAATGATGAATAGAACTTGCAGTCTGGCAGATATTGTCCATAGGACAATACTGACATTTGTGGCATGAACCACAAGAAATGAAAGGGAGGATTATGTTTAAAGGAAAGAAAAGCTAAAGCTTTACGCTAGATAGTACTGGTAACATTTTTAAAGCCACTGTCTTTTCAGTGTCTCCTGTGAGCCAAAGGCTTTGTGGATAAGGTTTCTAATCCTCATATCCAACCCATGAGGGTAGGTATTGTTAACTTCATTTACCCAGAGACAAATTTAGGCTCAGGAGTGTGAAGGAATATATTCAGGGTCACAGTGTTCTTAGAGGTACAGCTGGAGTTTAACCTGCTCTCTTCCCACCGCCTCCCATTGACTCTCTCATGCTTATCACCTAAGCGAAGCACAGGCGGTGTCTCTACAAGTGATTTGGGTTTAAGAATGGCATTCTGATGGCCTAGAGCGCCCTCATACATGACACGGGAAGTGAGAACTGTGTGAGTAAAATTCGAGAAGTGGAGATGCAAATTTTAGATACTTATTTTTCATTAGAAAAAGAAACAGCCCTTAAATTATCATTTTGGGGAGGTATTAATGCAGAATCTGTTTACCACTATGACTCTTAATTTGCTCTTATGTCCTCTTTTTTCTTCTTTTTTAAAATTGATTATTATATTTTTCTTAATATGCAGAAAGAAATATAGGAACTTCTTAAACTTAATCACTTGAATTAAGCATGTGGTTTCAAAACACATTCTTAACTGACCATGTAGTTAGTTAAAAGTAGTATTCTAGAAAAGAAACAGAACTTAGTCATATATGTAGATCCACTAGTTATAATAATATCAGAACGTTTCTGAGTGGTATACAAGCCTATACAAAGCGTGATGACTTTCATAATAGATAGGCATAGAGTATAAACACCAATACATTCACAGTTGGCCTATGAATCTAGCTTTTTCTCTGGATTCTTTTGGTCAGTATTGTTTCACACATTACAATAAAATGGAATAAGTCAGTAATTTTCTTTTGAGAGTGCATGTGCTACCTTTGTCAAATTTTAATATCAGTTCCATCACTTTTTTTCCTCTGCAGTTTCAAAAAGTTGAAACTTTTCCATTTCTGTTACTGAAAAAATATAGAAATGATGTATTCCTTGAAGTTTTAAAGAGCTTGTTAATCACACTCCTCGGACTTAGAATTGTTAACATACAGTTCCAGAACTGACTCAAGCATAGGTAGAAAACCTGAATAGATTAATAATAATGGAGGAAACTTAAGCCCAGTTTATTATTAATAAGCCCAGTTTATTATTTACATAGACTAAGGAGTGCCCAGATGAAGTTGAAGGCGTAGGGTTTGTAATCCAGGCTAAGAGAACAAGAGAGGATATTAACACTGCACTGAAGACTAGTACTGTGTACCAGTTTCTACATCTATAAAATTGAGAAAACTTTTACTCATATGGTTGTTGGGAGAAGTGAAATGCTTATACCAGTGTCTGGCACGTGGTTAGTGTTCAGTAAGGTAAACAGGCATCACAGCCATCACCGTCATTCTCTTTTTTGAGCTTCCCAGAGGTTTGTCTTATTGCTCACTTCAGATGCTCTTGGATTTATTTATCAATTTAAAAAATACAGCTGCCAGAAGTTTTTCTGTTTTACTAGTCTGATCCCATTTCTGACATAGATAACTAAAAAAGAAAAAAGAAAACACTACTATTCAAAAAATGAGAAAGGAATATAGTCACAGACATGAAGGAGACTTTTTTAATTATAAAAGATTGTGTACAACTTTTTGCTTAAAAGAGAATATATGGAAAGATTTTCACCAAAGTAGTAACAGTGGTCATCTCTGGGTGGTAGGATTTCAGGTGAAGGTTAGACTTTTTTTTTTTTTTTGGTATGTTTAAGTAGTGTTTTACTTCTATAATATGTATATGTTTCATTTTTACAAATAATTTGCAGTTTTTTCACTATTACGCTCTAGGGACCATCCATATATCTTTGTTATTATGTACTCAAGATTATCTTCTTAGAGTATTGTTTCCCCAAATTGTTCTATAGAATGAACATTGTTTTAGTAAATGTACTGTGCAAGGTTTTATGATATACCATATCAGAGGTTGGCAAACTATGGCCCCTAGGCCAAATCTGGCCTGCCACTTGTTTTTGTACAGCCTCTGAGCCAATGGATTTTACATTTGTAAATGGTTGGAAAAAACAATCAGCAGAAGAATGATTTTGTGACAAGTGGAACTTATATGAAATTTAAGTTTCGCTGACCATAAGTAAAATTTTATTGACATATAGTTATGCTTATTCAGTTACATATTATCTGTGGTTGCATTCAGACTACAATGGCAGAATTCAGTAGTTGCCACAAAGAACCTACCGCCCACCATGCGTAAGATATTTACTTACTATATGGAAGTTTGCTGACCTTTTGTACTACATTAAAGAAAACTGTGTTTTGTTCTTGTTGTTGGTTGTTTTTCTTTTTCAACTTTTCCTGGTTTTAGGGTAACCATCTAGTCTAGAACGTGATTGTCAAGTTAAAGAGTAAGAGCATTTTGATAAATATTGCCAAATTGCTATACAGCAGAAAGTTTGCAAAATATTAATAATGCTATTTTCTAAACAGTCTGTAATTTTCGTTTTTGAATTCCTGTTTTACCTAAGAATTATGAGAACTTCTTATTTTCCTGGTGGTTTTTTGTTTTGTTTTGTTATAATATTTGGTTGCTAAATCCCATTGTGGTCAAAATGTGGCCTGTATAGTTTTTTTTGTTTGTTTTTTTTGGCCTGTATAATTTTAAAAATGTTATTATGCAATGTATCATATACAAGAAAGAGTGTACAAAATATAAGTGCAATCTAAAGAATACTTAATAAGTACAAACCATGTACCCATTACCCAGGCTAAGAAATAGAAGCTTTCTGAGTACCTCTTCCTAATTCTGTATTCCTCCCCCAAATAGGTAACCATTTCCTTGCTTTTTATATTTTTTTATTATATGTGTATGTATACCTAAACAATGTATTTTTGGATTTGCCTGTCTAAAAGGTAAATGAATTCATAATGAATATTTCATCTGTATCATTTACTTCTCTAAGCATTATGTTTTTGAGATTTGTGTGTACAGATATAAGTAACTATAATTTATCATCCCTGCTGTATCGTAATCCATAATATAAATACACACTAAGGGACTAATGAGACTTCACTTAGATGTTTCAATGACAGTCTCAACTGTAACATTTTCTAAATTGAATTTATTAACTCTCTCCAACCCTTCACTTGCCAAAACTGCTCTGTTGTGTTTCCTGTTTCTGAGATAGCATCTCTCTCCAACTATTTCCCCAAGCCAGAGACTTGGCAGTCGTTTTTGACACCTCCCTCTTCCTCATTCCCCATTAGCCATCAATCATTCATCCTGTAGATTTGATTGGTAAACATTTCAAATCCATCTGTACTATCACCACCCTAGGCCAGCTCTTCCTCAGATCTCTGCGGTGGTCTTCAGTGCAAGGTCAGCATCCTCTCTTGTTCTCTTAGCCTGGATTACAAGCCCCACGTCTTCAACTTCATCTGGGCACTCTTCAGTCTATGTTAACATTAGCCATTATTCGTGCCATGGTCGTTCCTGCTTCAGGACCTCTGCAGATGCTGTTCTCTCTGCATACAGAACACAATCCTAATTCGTTCTTACTCATCCTTTAGCACAAGGTTTTGAAATATCACCTCCTCAGAGAGGTCTTTCTTGCTTACTATCCCGTAAACTAGATCGTGTCTCCCTGTTAACATTAGGACTTTGTATTTGTCTCTCCTGACATTACTATGAATTTTAATTAAATGGTTATTGAGGAAGACCTCTTATCTGATTTAATCAGGATCAGCAGTCTACAAAGTCTAATAAAGCAGGAAATCATAGAAAGGATACATACCTGGAATGTTTTACTCTAAGAATAAGGTTGCATGTTCTCTTGTCAGTCTTTCGATTAAGGGGCCAAGGAAGGTCTTTTCTTTGAAGGCAGGTCCTCTTGTTGCAGTTCCATATTATTTATCCGGCAGAAACCACATCCATAATGTATCATCTAAGGTTTCCCTTTTGGGTTTTTTAAATAGAACACAAATTTAGACTCTTGATGCATTCTGAGTTTAGAATCCTTATAGATCTTTGCAATATGTTTTCTAATTTCTTAAACTATTTTCTTGCCTATACCTAATTCAACAGCATAAGTATCTCACTTTTGTTAAGTATTTCAGAGTCATTCAACTCATTCTTCCCTACGCTCCCATATTTCATTAGTTTAATGAACACTTAATTGAATCACATAATTTCAGTAATAAGTGGCATGAACATATTTGGAAACTAACATAACTAACTCAGAAAAATACAACTCAACCAGTGGGAACAGAAGTATCTGTGTACTAGATCAGTGGGCTCTATGTTTTTGGGCGCACATGTACATCTACTGTGTGAATATATTATGTATATTGTAATAGTTGAACTCTGAGGTTGAATTATATGACCATTTATTACCCACAAAACAGTAATTTTATATGGTTGAACGTAATATTAAATAGCAATATAAAAGATAAATAGGCATCCAGTCGGATAGTCACAATAAAGAGTGTAAACAACAAGAAATAAATAATTTTTTTAAAAACCCAACTGGTTCTTAGGTTATTTAAGGGCCTATAGCTATGATGGCCATGCATCCCTGGATTTCTGGGTCATATTAATACTGAATATTGTATTATCTTTTTCTAAAAATTATTGAAATGCCACCAAAATATCAATCAAACGTTGAATCTCCTAAACTGCCTCTTGTACCTGAATTTGGCACGGAAATACTTTAATCCATGTGTCCCAATTTTTGTTACTGTAACTGAAGGAATTTATACTGGAAGTGTATATCATGACTAAGTAGTCTAGATAGACTGAACAGTACAGGAGGGAGTTGAGTTGTCACATTCTTCCTCTTTACCCACTATGGCATGCCATACACTCTTTATTTTTTTTTTTTATGGATTGGCTTTTTTTTTCTCATTTATTTCAGGTGTACAAAGCAATGTAATAGACATTTACACCCCTCCCAAAGTGATAACTGTCCCCCCGCCCAATCTACTACCCCTCTAACCCATGTGTAATCTTAAAACTTGTTGAATTTAATTCTTCTTCTAGTAAAGTGTGAATTAAGTCCCATTGAAATGAACTCCTGGAAACTACTTCAATTATTTTGTGAAAATTTTGTAATAGTTAACAAATTGGCAGTTAACTATTGACTGTAGTCTTTAATTTTTTATATATGTAAATTTTTCTAGTAATGGAATTTGACCTCTTATTTTCCATAATTCTGATTTATAACTTATCCTGTTAAATAACATTTTTCAACAAAAGCTGCTTAACTTGCAACAGCATTATAAAACTCTTTTAAAATTATGATTGTCCTTGAAGGAAGGAATGAGTTTTTAGAAATTTGTTTTGGATAGTTTAAGGATAACTATGCAGGTATAGAAATGTGAAAGATTGTAATGGATGTTGAACTTTCATTCTAGAATCAATGTAATTGAAATTTAACACTTAGCCATGTGTAACAATATAAAACCATATGTAGAGTTGTAATTTAAGTTTCAAGGAGTTTTAGCTAAATGTATTTCCAAAAATTTAACAAAACAAACAAAAGAACCTCAAAAATGACATTGTAAATATTAAGATAGTTGATGTGCCTTCCTGATTCTTATGTGGACTCTTCTATAAATCACTTTCAGAATTTTTTTATTCCCAGTATTATAGCCGCCCACATAGCATTTCCCACATCAAGAAAAATTCCACTTTCTATCCCCATGGGGTGTGGAAGCATAACAGTCTCTCTTTAAATTAGAATATTTTGTCATGACGCAGTCTATCAACAGTATTCAGATTAGAAATAGAGAAATCACTAAATTTCATGCTTTGTCTATAAAAGAGAAGAAACTGCCTTCTGTAACCTGGCAAGTACAAATGTTTTCTGTATGTCCTACTTGTTTATTCAATTTACAAACAACTGTATACGGAGATAAGTGATTTTAAGTTTGCTGGCTTTCTAAAACAGTCACTTTTTTCAGGTATAATTTGCTTGTCAAAGAAGTATCTTCAGATAGCTACAAAATTTGTATTATAAACAGAGAAGAGAGACTTCTGTACTTCTTGAATAGTAATATTCTAATGTATACAGTGGTATGGTTTATAATCTTACACACTATAGACCAGGGTCAGCAAACTTTTTCTATAAGGGGCCAGATAGAAAGTATTTTAGGGTTTGCAGTCTACATGTGGTCTCTGTCAATGTTCTTTGTGGGGTTTTTTGCTTGTTTTTTGTGTTTTAGTATCTTTAAAAATGTAAAAACCATTCTTAGCTAAGATCCATACAGAAACAGGCCACAGGCCATATTTGGTCCTTGAGCTATAGTTTGCTGACCCCTGCTCTAGATCAGTATTGTCCAAAAGAAATATTATTTGAACCATATATGTAATTTAAATTTTTTTAGTAACCACGTTGAAAAACTAAAAAGCAAATGAAATTCATTTTAATAATATATTTAACCAATTATATCCAAGCTATTATCATTTCAATATGTGGCACTAGCCACATTTCAGGGCTCAATAACCACATATATTGGACAGCGCGGCTCTAGACCAGAGCTACTCAAAATATGGACCACCAATTGGTGCCGCTGTACAGTTCATTACCAGCCTGTGACAAGTTTAGGTATAGAAATTAAAAGCAAGCATTTGAAATATTTTATAGCAGTTTGACAATTATTTTATGTTTGTTCAACTAATAAGAAAATTGGCACTTGTATTTCACGTCTTTTTTTTTTACAGTTCATATTTCCAGTAATTTATTCTTATTATATCTTACAAAAGAATCAGTCTACAAAATTAAAAAGCAACTCGCTCTTTACAATGGATAGTTTAAGAGGCACTGCTCTAGACGATCTCTCCTAAGATTCTGTAGGCCTCTTGTATACAGTGACAAAAATAAAAAGAAGAGACATGGTGATGAGATTGTGGCACCTAGTTTATTTAGTACTATTCACACCCCACAACAGAGCAGTGTTCTTTTACTTGTCTCTTTTGGAGCTACCATTGGAGCCTCACCCAGAGCTTATAAAACATAGCAGTGCTCATGCCCAACCCCAGACCAGTTAAATCAGAATCTCTCGGGAAGGAGCCTGTGTATCATGTAGTTTCCAGGTGATTATATTATGCAGCCAGCATTATTGTGCAGATCCCTCATTCTAGAAAAATTTGCTATTTCTGCAATTGGAAGGAATTACTGATCTGATTGGGCGATATTCTGTATGGTACCATTCATGTCTTTAACAGTGAAAAGAGGACTTTTTAGTTAAATATGTCAATTTGGCATTCTGTCTTTACTCCCTCCTGGAACCCCACTAAAACTAAAGGAATAAAAAAGATATAAGGCATAAACTCACAAGTAGAAAGCAGGTGAGAGAAGATAGAAGTAGGCCTGATTCGTCAAGTTTTTGGTAGAAGCAGGTAGCCAGAAATAGGAGAACTGAGAAAGGTGATCTAAGTGCCAACAAACAAGTACGTTAAAAAGAAGCAAACCAACTTATACTGCTGGCTCAGAAATTAGAGGAGCCAGTTACTTCAGAAAGTAAGAATGAAGTATGGAGCTGAAAACAGGAATGGTTTCAAGTGTGTATCAGACTCCTTCACCCTGAGCAGCCAGGAGACTATTGTTCTTTTACCTTGGATATAACCAGAGGTTAGAGCTTGGAGAAATTTAAGAGGTTCAGTCATAGCTGGAGTTGGGATATGTTTTATAAATAAGGACACCTTTTGAAAAAACAGGGACTTAAGCGAAAGTCTGAATATTCAGGTTAAGACCCCACCATTTCCTTGCCCTGTTCACAGAACATGGCAGTCAGGTATATATGCCCCAGACAGGCGATTGGAGCGTTTCTCTCTGAGCTACGCAGTCAGGAGACAGGCTTACAGATACTGACTTTTGGGGATTCTCTAATAGAAAACTAACTCATTACCTCATCACCTTGTAGTGAAGCCAACCAGTTGACAAACAACCCCCCCCCCCACCCAATTAGACAGAGCTTCTGATTAGCATGTTAGTTAGCACTGGTGGGTAGCCAGGGATCATCATACGCTTGTTGAAGCCTCTAAAATAAAATTTAAAAATAATAATAAAAAAGAGACCTAAAGTCTTAAGGAAAAAAGGTACTGAGAAGAAACAGATAAAAATATTTGAAATGTTAAAAGAAAAAAAGGAAAACATTTAAAAGTTTTATATCCTTAGACAAATGAGATGTTATATTCAAGAAGTTAAAATAGGATGCTGTTAAAAAGAACATTGGCAGGTCTGCAGGAGAACAAGAGGAGGAGAAAATACATCACTTCGGGCCGGCCCTGTGGCTCAGGCGGTTAGAGCTCCATGCTCCTAAATCCGAGGGCTGCCGGTTCGATTCCCACATGGGCCATTGGGCTCTCAACCACAAGGTTGCCATTGGGCTCTCAACCACAAGGTTGCCTGTTTGATTCCTCGAGTCCCACAAAGGATGGTGGGCAGCGCCCTGTGCAACTAAGATTGAACACGGCACCTTGAGCTGAGCTGCCACTGAGCTCCCGGATGGCTCAGTTGGTTGGAGCACATCCTCTCAACCACAAGGTTGCTGGTTCGACTCCCACAAGGGATGGTGGGCTGTGCCCTCTGCAACTAGAAAACGGCAACTGGACCTGGAGCTGAGCTGCGCCCTCCACAACTAAGACTGGAAGGACAACTTGAAGCTGAACGGCACCCTCCACAACTAAGATTGAAAGGACAACAACTTGACTTGGAAAAGAAAAAGTCCTGGAAGTACACACTGTTCCCCAATAAAGTCCTGTTCCCCTTCCCCAATAAAATCTTAAAAAAAGAGAGAGCACATTGAGAGAACAAGAAAATGGTCTTGGAAATTAAAACTGTTAATAGGAAAAATTGTAACTGCAGTGGAAGTGTTGTAAAGTAATGCCAAAGAAATCTACCAGACAGTAGAAAAGGAAAAGAAATGCAATATTGAAAATAAAATATAATCAAAAGATGGTCTAGTGTCTAATAAAAAGGACTTTCGGGGGAGGGTGGGGAAGGATATTGAAAGGACTTAGGCTAAGGATAAACAGAAGAAGCTGCAATTTTTCATGAAATAAAAACATCACATAAGAAGACTGGGAATTGGTATGATTCTGGACTTTTCAACAGCCACACTAGAAGCTACTAGAACAGTGGAGTAATACCCTCAAAATTCTGAGGGTAAATTATTTCCAACTTAGAAAGTTATCAACGAATAGCAATATGAGCGTGTTATCTAGAAATGAGGAGGAAAATACCAGCAGGAACAGCTTAAAAGAATTTAAAGTAATTTTCCTTGATTCCCTAGGACTCAAGGATGGAAAGGATGTGGCAGGCGGTGCTATTTTTGTTGTTGTTATAAGCTTTGTAGTAATATTTAAACTTTGAAACTATAAATGCATGAATAAAATAAGAAGAAATAAAAGGGTAAAAATAAAGGTGAAAAATACTTAAAAGTAAAGAAATGAGAAGAAAACTAGGCTAGGAAGGGCTAGGCTATTAGAAGAGTACACCTACAAAGATTTTGGAGTCACCAAGAATTAGTGAGTGACTAGGCAGAAATTAACCCTGTACATATAATCGGACTACGAGTGAAGAACAGAAATCTTAATGTAAAAAAAAAAAAAAGAAGAAGTGATAACAAGACGTGTTAAGTTCAAGTGGGGTAAGCCTCAGAAAAGGGTCAAAACAAAACATTTTTTTAAGGGGAGGAGACAAAATATTCTGATAAAGTTTAATAAGATTTAACAGTTCCATCTAATAGATTTTATTAAAACACATACCACCTACCATGCAAGCTCATATGAACCTAGCAGTATGCTTTTAATAAAGAATAATCTGAAAATATATTTCATGATTTCAGAGACAAAGTCTGTTTTCATTGTCATTAGTCCAAGAGCATTATTAGTCCAAGAGCTCTTTATGTAAGAAACTAAAGGGAAGATTTATCATTCATTTTAAGAAAGTTTATTCTTTATTGTTCTCTTAACCCTAGTCAACTTCTTGAAAATGCAAGTATTTATGGCAAAGAGGATTAGTCAGAATTATGGAAGGGTCAGCTCTAATGACTCTTCACCACTGTAAGAAAACAATGCTCAAATACCTTGCCAATACTGATTCTAAATTGAAGAATAGTACATAATGAGATAATAAATATGAACAAAAAATTCTGGAGAAAAGCAGTATCATACTGATTAAATAGCAAAATAGAAAAAGACATTTTTTAAAAGTTTCTGCTGTCATGTTGTGACAAAACCAGTTGAACTTTAAGTTCAGGGTTTTCCATTTCTTCTAATGTTGACTTCTAGGTTGCTGAATGAGACGGTGTGCCTGTCAGTGTTGTAGTCTTAAAATAATTTATTTGTAGAGTGCCGTAAACTGCTATAGATTTTTTTAAAGGAGCAAGAATAAAGATGCCAAATTTGCATGTTTTTTGTTTTTGTTTTGTTTATTATTACAGTATCGTAACTTTTTTTTATTACTCTAAGCTCTTCTAAGATTAAAAATTGGGAAGCTTAAAGACACCTTTTCATTCAAGCCTAAATATTATATTCTCTTTCTTTCCTCCTGTTTTCCTTTCTACTCAAACTCCTTCAAAATCATGAATAAAATTTGATACATTGTAGGGTGGGGAAGGAAGATAGGGAATTTTTACAAGTCATTAACCTGTAAGCTTTAGGTTGCTAGATCAGTGGAGTAGCAATTGGTAAGTGAAGATTGCTACTTAAAGGTTTTTGAACTAATTTTAATGTGTTACACAAATGTGGGCCTGATTATAACGTTTGAGAAGTTGAATACAGATATGTTTCAACAATACAAAATATATTTTCCCTTTTAATACATGAGGCAGTATCTAAATTATTCGGAGTAAGAAGACAATCAATGTCATGATGAAATTAGGTTGATACATGGCAAAAATAACCAGTTTCCTTGAGAGGGTTTATTGCCTTTCCCCTGAGTTCTGAGTGTTCTATCTGACAGGAAATGAGAAGTGAGGACTGGCTTGCATAATGGTGCAGTGCCACAAAAGGGCCTGGTGACCTGAACGACTACCAGACAGAATGTTTGCCTTTGCCTTGTCACTTTAGTGCGGCAGTATAAGGTGAATTTTTTAAATTTTTATTAAATTTATTGGGGTGACATTGGTTAATAAGATTATATAGTTTCAAGTGTACAGTTCTATAATACATCATCTATATATTGCACTGTGTGTTCAACACCCAGAGTCACTTCTCTTTCCATCACCACATATTTGACCCCCTTTACATTTTTATACCATCCCACCTCCCCCCTTCCCTTCTGGTAACCACTAGACTGCTGTCTCTGACTGAGTTTTTATTTATTTGTATTCATTTGTTGCTTTCAGTTTTGTAGCCCACATATGAGTGAAATCATATGTTTCTCGACTTTTTCTGTCCGACTTATTTCACTTAGCATGATAATCTTGTTGCAATGATAATCCTCATTGTCGCAAATGGCAGTATTTCATCTGTTCTTATGGCCGAGTAGTATTCTGTTGTCTATAGTACCACATCTTCTTTATCCAATCATCTATCGAAGGACACTTTGGTTGTTTCCATGTCTTGGCCACCATGAATAATGCTGCAGTGAACATAGCGATACAAATATCTTTATGAATAAATGTTTTCATATTTTGGGAGTAGTTACCCAGAAGAGAGATTGCTGGGTCATATGGTAATTGTATTCTTAATATTTTGAGGAACCTTCATACTGTTTTCCATAGTGGCTGTACCAGTTTACATTCCCACCAGTAATGTATGAGGGTTCTTTTTTCTCCACAACCTCTCCAATACTTGTTACTTCTCTTATTGACAATAGCCATTCTAACAGGTGCGAGGTGGTATCTCATGTGGTTTTTATTTGCATTTCCCTAATAGCTAGTGAAGTTGAGCATTCTTTCATATATCTGTTGGCCGTTCATACGTCTTCTTGGGAGAAGTGTCTGTTCAGGTCCTCTGCCTATTTTTAATTGGCATGTTTGTTTTTTTGTTGTTGAGTTGTACAAATTCTTTAGCTTGGATAATAGCCCCTTATTAGAGGCGTTGTTTGCAAATATCTTCTCCCATTCGGTTGGTTGCCTCTTTTTTTATTGATGGTTTCTTTTGCTGTGCAGAAGCTTTTTAGTTTGATATAGTCCCATGCATTTAATTTTTGCTGTTACTTCCCTTGCCTTTGAGGTCAAATTCATAAAATCCCCTCTGAACCCAAAGTCCATTAGTTTAATACATATGCTTTCTTCTATGCAGTTTATTGTTTCAGGTCTTATGTTTAGGTCTTTGATCCATTTTGAGTTAATTTTGGTATGTGGTGACAGGTAGTAGTCTAGTTTCATTCTTTTGCAGATGGCTTTCCAATTTTCTCAGCACCATTTATTGAAGAGGCTTATTTTTCTCTGTTGTATGTTTTTGACTCCTGTGTCAAAAATTACTTGCCCATATATATATGGGTTTATTTCTGGGTTCTCAGTTTTATTCCATTGGTCTGTGTGTCATTTTTTTCCTGCCAATACCATGCTGTTTTGATTGTTGTCACTTGGTAGTATAAATTGAAATCAGGGGGTGTGATACCTCTGGCCTTGTTCTTTTTTCTCAAGATTGCTTTGACTACTTCCGATCTTTTGTGATTCCACACAAATCTGATGATTTTTGTTGTTGTTCCATTCCTTTAAAAAATGCCATTGGGATTTTGATGGGGATTGCATTGAATCTGTATATTGCTTTGGGTAATACGGCCATTTTAACTATGTTGATTCTTCCAATCCATGAACACGGAATATCTTTCCATTTCTTTGTGTCTTCTTCAGTTTCTTTTAAAAATGTCTGATAATTTTCACTGTATAGGTCCTTCACATTCTTTAAGTTTATTCCTAGGTATTTTATTCTTTTTGTTGCAATTGCAAAAGCAATTTCTTTTTCTGAAATGTCATTGTTACATAGGAACACTGGATTTTTGTGCATTGATTTTGCATCCTGCAGCTTTACAGTATTTGTTTGTTGTTTATATTAGTTTTTTGGTGGCGTCTTTAGGATTTTCTATATAAAGAACCATGTGATGTGCAAAAAATGACAATTTGACTTCTTCGTTCCCAATCTGGATGCCTTTTAGTAAGGTGAATTCTTGGCCAGTATCACTGAAATTTCCATTGAGAAAGGGGGTGAGTGCTGCCTTTTCTGTCTTCACACACCACTTTAACTTATTTTTCTCCTTTCTCTGTTTTGTCTTTAGATCATATAATCAATGGATAAAGTAGGGAAAATGTGGAATAACTTCAAATACAGATGTCAGAATCTCTTCAGTCATGAGGCAGGAAGCCGTAGTGAAAATGTGGATGTGAACTCCAACAGATGTTTGTCTGTCAAAGAGAAAAACATCAGCATAGGAGACTCAGCTCCTCAACAACAAAGCAGCCCCTTAAGAGAAAATGTTGCCTTACAACTGGGATTAAGCCCTTCAAAGAATTCTTCAAGGAGAAACCAAAACTGTGCCACTGAAATTCCTCAGATTGTTGAAATAAGCATTGAAAAGGATAATGACTCGTGTGTCACCCCAGGAACAAGACTTGCGAGAAGAGATTCCTACTCTCGACATGCTCCATGGGGTGGGAAGAAGAAACATTCCTGTTCTACAAAGACACAAAGTTCATTGGATACTGATAAAAAGTTTGGTAGAACTCGAAGTGGACTTCAAAGGAGAGAGAGGCGATACGGCGTAAGCTCCGTACACGATATGGACAGCATTTCCAGCAGAACTGTAGGAAGTCGCTCTCTGAGGCAGCGGTTGCAGGATACCGTGGGCTTGTGTTTTCCCGTGAGAACTTACAACAAGCAGTCGAAGCCTCTCTTTTCTAATAAAAGGAAAATACACCTTTCTGAATTAATGCTTGAGAAATGCCCTTTTCCTGCTGGCTCAGATTTAGCCCAAAAATGGCATTTGATTAAACAGCATACAGCCCCTGTGAGCCCACATTCAACATTTTTTGATACGTTTGACCCGTCCTTGGTTTCTACAGAAGATGAAGAAGATCGGCTCAGAGAGCGAAGGCGGCTTAGTATTGAAGAAGGGGTTGACCCCCCTCCCAATGCACAAATCCATACATTTGAAGCCACTGCACAGGTTAATCCATTATATAAACTGGGACCAAAGTTAGCTCCTGGAATGACTGAAGTAAGTGGGGACAGTTGTGCAATTCCACAAGCTCAGTGTGACTCTGAAGAGGACACGACCACCCTGTGTTTGCAGTCACGCAGGCAGAAACAACGTCAGGTGTCTGGAGACAGCCATGCCCACGTTAGCAGACAGGGAGCGTGGAAAGTCCACACACAGATTGATTACATACACTGCCTCGTGCCCGATTTGCTTCAGATTACAGGTAATCCCTGTTACTGGGGCGTGATGGACCGTTACGAAGCAGAAGCCCTTCTTGAAGGGAAACCTGAAGGCACGTTTTTGCTCAGGGACTCTGCACAAGAGGACTACCTCTTCTCTGTGAGCTTCCGTCGCTACAACAGATCCCTGCATGCCCGAATTGAACAGTGGAATCACAACTTTAGTTTTGATGCTCATGACCCATGTGTATTTCACTCCTCCACTGTAACAGGACTTTTGGAACATTATAAAGATCCCAGTTCTTGCATGTTCTTTGAACCATTGCTTACTATCTCACTAAATCGGACTTTCCCTTTTAGCCTGCAGTATATCTGCCGGGCAGTGATCTGCAGATGCACTACATACGATGGAATTGATGGGCTTCCTTTACCATCAATGTTACAGGATTTTTTAAAAGAGTATCATTATAAACAAAAAGTTAGAGTTCGCTGGTTAGAACGAGAACCAGTTAAGGCAAAGTAACTGGTCCCCAAATGGCTTTAACTAGCTCTGCTTTTATGTGCATCAGACAGTCCCCCGTAGCAAGCACACATATCAGTGTTAGGTTTTTCTCAGTACAGTATGTAAGCTTAGTGTTAGTATCTGTCAGATGCGATCTGCTGTTACGTACTCAGAAAAACGTGGTGCCTATTGAGACAACAGAGAATAGAACTACAGGTGTTCAGTAAGGCTACAAAAACGTTTTGCCGACTTAGCTAACCATTTGGTTTTTAATGGCTGTAGTAATTGAGTGAGCAACTCTGGGGCATTTGCTATGAAGAATTCTATTTCTTACTGAAGAACAAATTGCTAATATTGGATGAGGATTTCAACAATGCGACTAATGTTTAAAGTTGTTATTTTTTCTAAGAATTTTTCTATAACCTTCCAAAAAGTAGTGATGTTTGTAGTTATTATAAATCAAGCTTTGGAAGTCCAAAAAATAAAGACTGCCTTCCTTTTAGAATTAAAAAAAAATGCAATTTTCTGGCCATAAGGGCATAGTGCAGTTCACTTAAGTGTTGATATAGTTTATAGTCAGTCTCCTTTTCTCTTTTGCAAAAGGTACTGTTAAGTAAACCAGGTTTTCTAAATAGTAGTTCTTAAAATTTCAGACTTATAAAGTTGGTAGGAGAATTTTATTTAAAGGCCTTGGGTATTAATTTTTTTTTTATGAGTGCTTTAACTTAAAACACATTGGAAATAGCTGCTGCAGTATAGTCCCATCTGTGATTTTTTTAAAGTTGATATGTGCAGTCTAATTGTTGATTGATTAATGTTGGATCTTTTCCTATGCCCGTGATGAGTTTGTGAACCATGGAAAACAATGAGACTAGATGCCCAAACAAGTCAGATAATAATAACTACAGTGGTTGCTGATATTGAGATTATTGTTAAACTGTAATAATTTGGATGGCAGTACTTATCTTTGTTGTAAACTCATAGCTGAATTGCTTAAGTACAATTTGTAGAATTTCAGTGCAATTTTTAATGGAAAATCTGAAACCTAAATTGCAGATTTAAAGGTACTGTACAACCATTGTGTCTGTAAATAACTTTACTTAGCACCTTTTTGTCACTTAGAATAGTATGCAATACTACTTGAGTGAGCTATTTTGGAAGTAATACCAAGTTCTAGTGTTTGCTTCTTAGTATTGAACTGAATTTACAGTTCTGTCCTAGACATTTTGCACTAAAGTAGTCGAATCCATTCTTGTGTCTTTTTGTCAATGTGCTCTGTACCATTGGTGAGTGCTCCTGAGTTTCCTTACCTGCTGCTACAGAAAGTTATTTTACATCCTGATGGCTATTGCCAAGGCTACAGAAAAGAAAAGCTATATTTGTATGCAACACTAACCCTTTGACTGCTAATGTATGTTTCTGCTTGCCGTGCCTTGTTATGGCTGCTTTTTGTGCTAATAAAGTATGTTTGGTGTTCTCCTTGTATATCTGCTGTTTTATACATTTGCAACAATTTCTCTTGTAAATGGAATGGTTTGGGGTTTTTAAATAAGCATTACCTGACAACCTACTATAGTCAATACAAAATTACTGTACAGCCTAATATTGACTTATTCTGAGTAAGCTAACTAAATTTAATGCTATACATCTTTCCAATCATATATACTGTGAAACAATATAGTTACTGCAAATTACTGTACAGTTTAGATTATAACAAAATGAACAGAGAAATATTGACTAGACCTATTGATTTCTCTGCTTAGAAGTGAAAAATTGAAAGTATCAATGACATGTCATTGTAAATGAGTATGTATAGCTTCCCACTGTACTAGAAACAGGTTAAAGGAAGTCTTGTAAACTAACACATCAGTACCATTTATTGGTTTGGGGACCATTTTAATTAATATTAAATGCCCAAAATGTAGAACTTTAACCAAAGATTTGTCCATTTTAAAGCAAAATGGGGCTTGAAGGGACTTAAAATTCCTGTTATTTCTAGTAGAAGTCCCTGAAAAACATATACCAAAGTGTTTGAGAACTTTATCCAAACCTACTTTAAAGCATTATGTGCAATTATGTTGTTAATGACATAATTATATTGCATAATTGTTGAGTTCGTTTTCTTGAGCTTATAATGTACCTGGAAAATAAACCTCTTGGAAAAAGAAAAAGTTCATATTGCTTTTTGGAGAAGAACTGTACATGCAAGCAAGATCTTGTTTTAAAGAGGTAACTTGAAACTCCAAGAAAGCACTTAATATTTTATATGCTTGTAGCAAATTGATGTTCTAACTGTAGTTTTATAGAAAGTATTAATGCTTTTATGTATTTCAGAACTTTCATATGTTAAATGGAAATTGTTTTAAATGTGTAAATATTTGAGTTTATGTAAGCATGTATACACTGTGCTAAAAGTCACTTATGTTTCAGTTTGTGTGTAATATTAATATGCAACTTTTGGGTTAAAATTTTTTCTTACAAAATTAGTGGCTTACATTTTAAAAAAGAAAAACCACCAGCATGAAATTGCACCTAAGTCTATATTCACTGTGTCTTTTTCTGAATCCCATTGTAGTCTGTCAACTAAATTTGTGTTTTCATGGTCTTTTTGAAGTGCATTTTAATACAAACCAGGAAACTCTTTAGAAGTTTGGACACATCTTCATAGTGAAGTAATTAATCCAGAGACAGGTTGCTCTGATTTACATTCATTCTCATTCTTTCACTCATTCATTCCCTCTGTGTACATACATGTGTACACACACACGCGCGCGCGCACGCGCACATACACATTTATGGTGTTAATACTACTTTGACAGTAATATTACCATCTGATTTTAAATCATTTAGAGGCCTTATTCTGTATACTCGTATGTAGACTATCCTTGTACCATTCAAATTTGATTATCTGCACCTAAAGTTTAGTCTTGCTACTATTAGTCTTGTTTGTACAATCACTATAAAAAGAAAGCATTCATCAGTATTTTCTTTTCTGGTTAAACACAGTAAAAATTTTTTGAAAAACAGCTTGGTTTAAATACAGTTATTAAGAATCATAACTAAATTTATTTTCTTAGGCAAAAATTTAGCCCCGATAATCATACCTCACAAACTGATCTGTTCCCTATGGTCTATTAGAAGATTTATATGAGATTTTAGAAGATTTATATGAGATTTTAACGGCTTGAATCATAAAAGTTGATACTTCTGAGCTTCATTTTGACAAAATTCAATGTTTATGACCCTTTTAATTTGACATTTTGATCTTGTTGCTATTCATTTTCACCCCAAGCTTCCTTTGCTCCCTGGCACTAAACACTAGTTTGGTAAGTTTTATGGAGCTTGGTCTTAGATCTCCTATTTTTGTTGCAAAGAAAGCTATAAAATTACTTTTTGATGGAGGGAAAGAGGCTGTGAGTCAGGACTCTCCTAGGAAAGATGCAGACACTATACCCATCCCTGAGAGTGTTATCACAGAGCAAATCACACCACTTCACTCGCTTGTGCTGTACCTCAACACAGTTTCACCTAGATGAAATTACATAAAAATGCACACAAAGGGCTGACTTAAAGGTGAGAAAAGTTTCCAAAGGGAACAATACTTCTTGGTGTGTATGCATAAAAACTATCAGTGAGGCTCAGGTTTTGTTTCATATTTTTGTTTCACATTTTTGCAACAGTCGATATAGAACATAGACTTTCTAAATGGTGTCTTCTAAGAAGGTTTGGGGTGGGATTTTTGTGGGAGGAGGTTTGGTTGTTTTGGGGGTTAGGTGGAGGGCTTGCCATTGCAAAGTGTGGATCAATTGGAACAACTTTATATGCTCAGGAAGCTTGGTTGAATATTTAGACTTCAGCCATTCATTCAACAAATACTCTTTGAAGACACGTACCATTTTAAGTGATGGGTATGCCTTGGGGCATAAGACAAAGATACAGGGTCCCTGGGGAATAGTGACCTTGAGTGGTGGGAAGAGAAGATAATCACCAAGATCAAAGAAAAGAGCATTTTGATGAAAGGAACAATAAAACTAAATGTCTCAAAGCAAGAACGAAGTGAGCGTGGTGGGAAATGGTAGATTCTGAGGTTATAGAGCTTGGTGAGGGCCTAACCACTTAAGGCTATGAGCCCATAGTAAGGAATTTAGATTTTATTCTGAATGTGTTGATAAGCATTGGAGGGTTTTAGGTAGGGGAGTGACATATTCCCTATGGAGAACAAGCTATTGTGGGGCAAAATAAGGGAAACTGCCCTAGTCATCTAGGTGAGAGAAGCTTGGAGCCTCATCTGGGGTGGTAGTTGTAGGAAGAAATCAGATTCAGGATGTCGTTTGGTGGTAAAGTTGACAGGATTTGGTGGTGAATTAAATGTGATGAAAACACAAAAGAAATCAAACATGACCCCAGTTTTTGATCTGAGCAAGGAGGGTGATGCCATTAGCTGAGATTTCAGAAAACCAGTGGAGGAGCAAACTTGGTGTAAATTGAATCCTGCCTTGGATATGTTGAGTTTTGAGATTTCGTATTAATTATCCCAATGGAGACATTGACTAGGCAATTGAATGTATAAACGTAAAGGTAAGGGGGAAAAATAAATATGGTGAGTCACTATATGGATAGTATTTAAAACCATAAGACAGGATGGCAACAGCTAGGGATTTTGCATGCAGTTATTTCTTTGGGGAAAATAATTATGGCAACATTTATCTTAGTTTGTCCATTCAAGATTCTGTGCCTTTTTTTTTATAAAGCCAACTAATTTTAATAAGAAATTTACCTTTCAAAAAGTTTTTAAATACTGGAATCAATCCTTGCACTCAATTTTAAAACTTTATTCATGTGAAATTTGGTTGTCATGCTCTCCATGTCAAGTTTACTTGTGTATTTGTTTTTGTTTTTTTTGGTACAAATTTTTATAGAGAAATGCAAGTTCATTAGGGAATATTTAGAAAGTACTGAAAATTATAAAGAATCAGTACTAAAATAAAAAGTCCATATTATCATTTTCTCAACCATCGCCAACTCCCAACTCCCCAACTCCCGTTTTGTAGTCTTCCAGGGGTAACTGCTATTAACATTTATTCCCTTCCACTATTTTTAACAGTTAAAAGATCAAAGTTTATAAAATAGAGATCGATGGTAACATACAGAGATGGGAAGGGAGTTGTAGGCCTTGAATTACTTGTACATTTAGATGTGCTCCAAATTCTACTCTTCACCTGATTCGTGCGGGCCTCGGTTTCTTAGGTCACTTCAGACTTTGAGGCAGGTCCTTCAGTGGTAGAATAACAGATTGCAAAGTCCCCGTCACTGATAGCTTCTTGAAATAAAACTTTAGTAGAAGGTGAGGACCCTCACCTCATGGGGTTTATAATGTGAGGACACGGGCAAATATATCAATGTATAATGAGAATATAGGGAAATCGACCGAGCACAAATAATTAAGCAAAGACTGATTGGATACTTGATAAGGAAACAAAATATTTGATAAGGAAAAACAAACATGACCCAAGTGGAAGCACGGTGATTTGGAGTCTTGGATTTGTTTCATCACAATAATGTCTAAGATTTGACTTAGCAGAAGATGGTGGAGAAACACGATGGGGAAATACAGTGGTAAGTAGCAACTGAAGAGACGCAGGGCTGAGGTGGAAGAATCCATTCACTCTAGCATTTGTGTATGTGAGACTGAAGAGTCTGAATTTAGGTTCTTAATCATAGAATTAGAAATTATGCAAGAAGTTGCAAAATGGAGTATAACCAGGAGAGACTGGAGGCAGGAGACCCTGTGAAGTTTGCCTAGATCAAATAGCCCTGGAATTAAACTGAAGAGTACATCTGAGAGAAGGTGCAAAAGAAAAGAGCACAATTTGAGGTAAGGAAAAGCAAGCAATTTGTGCAGGAGTTTTTTATTTAAATACGTCATGGTTTCTCCAAATTTAAACAAATCGTGAGAAAGCCAACCTAGTATCTTCCATTTAATATAAATATATATCCTGTTTTTCAATAAAACTAAATATGGAAAGTATATTTTGAGAGGCACATTTTTAATGCAAAAAACGAACATTTGATCAAATAAAAAACGTCACTCCTAGGTATAGTTACATAGAGAAAATAAGAAAATTAGGTAAAACCTAAACATTAAAAAAAGTTTTTTTTTTATTTGAATAAAGTGCTGAGAAAAGGTGGCAAAATAAGATTTACGAGGGAGTTAATTGAATTCGATCCCCAAAATGCTATGTGTTGGTGTGCAGTAAGGTGTCACTTAAGGTCGCCAATAGGTCCCGTGACCCTAAGCAAAGTGACATATAATGGAACCAATTTTACCACATGCTAATTGATATAAGCAAGAGTTAAGATCCTACAGCATCTCATCAATGTTACAATGATTGAGGACCTGCTATAGCTTTTCTCATAATTGTAAAGTGAAAACTGCATTCAATTTGTATTTAGTAGTTAATATTACATTTAGAATTGTATAGTGTTTACTGCCTGACATTTTTTTCTGTATGTATTTACAAAGCATCCCTTTCTAACTAGAAACCCAAGGTTTTGGGGTATTTTCTTAATGTAAATCTATCACTACACCAAATTGTTTATTGTTTTCTCATCTGTATTGAATATAATTATGCACTTAATTCAATACTTTATTTGCTTCTATTTTTTAGGATGAATTATTTTAAATTTTGAGTGCTTTTCTTAAACCTTTTAAGATATTTTTTAAAAACTGGAATAATTTAAAGCTTTGTCACCTAATTTTATAAATATTTTTAGGTGCCCTTGGGTGTAATTTAGATAGTATTGAATTTTAATGACATTATAGGAATAGAGAAGTGTTTTGGTATAGTAGTTCCAACACTGAATGATATAAATTTATAAATTGTACCTTTAAAATATTGTCTAACTTTTAGCAATTTTCTAATACTGATAATAGGATTAAAAGGCTAAAATTAATTTCTAAAATTTGGCTATGCTCAATTTCTCATCCTTCAAACATATTCTGAGAGGCGGTGTAGTTTATTGGTGTCATGAACAAAATAAATGTAAGGGCCTACATTTGATCTATAAACAATTCTGTCAGAGGCTGTGTGACCTATCTAAAATAGCCCTAGAGGAAAAGCTACCATAATGGCTTCCTGGCCCAGCAAGCAAACCATATACAGAGGGTGCCAAAAAAATGTATACACAGTTTAAGAGATGCTATCTGTGTAATAGTAGTTTGCTGTAATCAGAAGTGTCTAGATGCTGATGGTAACCACTTTGAGCACCTCTTGTAATTTCAGAAGTCAAACGTGACTATATATCGAGTATTACAATTTTAATACAGTTTTTTCCTTTCTTAAAATGTGTATGTATTTTTTTGGCACCCTCTGTATATATCCTGATGCAGCAGACAGATTATTATGTAATAGGGAAGGTTCACCTGAGCTGCCTGTGTCTAATCCTCTACTTGTCTTTGATACCTGACTTGGAGGGGTTAAGTAACTTGTCCAAGGTCACAGAGTAAATGTCAGAGGTGGAGTTCAAACATCTGAGACCAGAACCTAAGCTGTTACCCACTATATTTGTTGGATCTTAATTTTTGTCAGCCAAATTAATATGTCTTTTGACACTTTGTCCTCTTATTGTCATCTTAAGATGAGAATAGATTGTAAGCAACTGATAAAAATAGATTCTAAACATTGATAAAAATGTTAAAAGAACAGGTCACTAGTGTCTCCTTGATGCATATTTTCCAGTTACCTGGGGCGTGCCCCTGCCTATTTCTCCAACTTTATCTAGCACTACTCTCCCCCTTGCTCACTACTCTCCTGTCACACTGGCCTTTGAATAGCTCCAACACTTCATTATCTTTCCCACCTCAGGGCCTTTGCACATGTTGCCCCCTCCCGAAATTCTCATCTTCCCACTCTTCCACAAAGCAAGATAGATTCTTGTCATTTTTTTATACCTAAACTTGAATGTCACCTCCTCAGAGAGACCTGATCAAGCCATATAAATGAGATTACCTCCTGACTATCCTCTATTGTTGCCCTGCCTTTGTTTTCTTCATAGTTTTTATTACAAAAACTTTGGAGTTTTGGAGTTTTGACTCTCCCTCGAGAAACTCTAAAAACAGAGACCATGTCTGTCTTGCTATTTTATTCTCCATGCCTACCAGAGTACTTAACACAGAGTAGATACTTAATATTTGTTATAAATGAATGAATGAATCCACTTAATTTATTTCACTACTGACAAAAATATCATGAAAATCTTATTGCATGCCCTTCTAAAATCTGTATTGCTCTAGTTCCATAATTGGTTTCGTTGTTTTGTCCTATGAAAACAGATGCAGTTCTTGTTGAGCCCAAGCAGGTTCCTGGAGATTACCACTCTTTTCTAAATTCTCACAAGGCCTACCTTTAGTAATCCATCCCAGAATGTTGCCCAGGATTATGCCCAGTTCAATGTTCTGAAGTCTGTGGAACCACCTGCCTCCGCTTTTTTAAATATCGGACTCGCTCTAGTCTTCCAGCATGCCTTCCATTTTCCTCAACACCTCTGATGCCTGCCTGAGTCTTCACAGAAACCTTCATTGGAGACACTCAGTTCTCTGGAAAACACCAGTCTAAGCCAGGATGTTTGAACATTTATAGCAGCTAATGTTTTTTCTAGAATCTCTTCACCCATTTGGACCATCAATTTCTTCTTGCCAGTATTCTGCCTTTTTCAGAAAAAGGTAAAAGTGTAATAGAAATTGGGTAGCTGAGTTCTCTCATCATCCATTAACATACCATTGACTATTTCTTTATACATCATCTGCTTATCTCAAACATAACAAATAGTATGTGTGTTTAAATTGAACTACTTTCGTAGTAGTAGGTCAGCTATCTTTGTCAATTCATTTGGGTCATCTTTCAGCATACCACAGCTGTGTAGCAGAAACAGGTGACTCTAAAATAGTTCCTCTTGAAAAGCTTGCAATTTAAGATGAAATATGCTGTTGTAGATACTAAAAAAGTACAACTAGAGGCAGGCTTCCTCCACTATCCAAAAGTAGAGAGTTCTATGAAACTTTCCATAAGCCGAAATGGCATAACGTGAAAAAATAAGACACATCTTGCTAACGATGCACAAAGTAAATGGAGATATACCACAGATGCTCATAGTCACTGTTCCAAGCTGTGGAGGCTTGATGCTGAAATGTACTGTGTGATTCCCGGGGAAGGAGCTGGCGGGACCACTCTCCCTGCTTGCGGTGCCTGCTGCCTCTTTAATGGCTCACTTTAAACCGGTGAACGTTCTTTTCACTTTTTGTCTTTTATCGTAAAAGCAAAAATCCTCTTTGGATTTCTTTTGGTTAGCAAAAACGGATTCATGTAGGTCTTTCATAAAAGCAAAGGGACATAATGTGAACTTTTGAAAATACCTGTATTTAAAAGAATGCAGACTTATTAAGAGCAGAAAATTGGAAATAGCCATATCTGAGGCTTAAAAGTTGTTTCAGAGTAAATTTCCTACCAAAAAAAAAAAAAATACGTAGATTGTATTTTCTGCCTGAATATCCAGCATGCAGGTCCCTGGGGGTGATAAAATCAAGAGGACAGAGCTCTACCTTTTTCCCTCTTCACGTGTTTCCCCCAATCTTGTTTTCTTACTTAGTGTTCAGATCATCTTCCTTCCTTATATGTTGTGATTTTTCTAAGCATGCATGTTTTTTTCAAAGTTCTTTGGGTAGCTTCTAGTGAGTTCCAATACAAAGAGGGAAGATGATAGATAGATAGATAGATAGATAGATAGATAGATAGATAGATAGATAGATAGATAGATAGATAGATGATAGATAGATAACCGTGTTTCCCTGAAAATAAGACCGGGTCTTATACCGTATTTCCCCCAAAATAAGACAGGGCCTTATATTAATTTTTGCTCCATAAGATGCATCAGGGCATACTTTCAGGGGATGTCTTGTTTTTTCATGTACAACAATCTGCATTTATCCAAATACAGTCATGTCATCATCTGGAACATCGTCATAATGTACTAAATGCGTCCGTCTGGCTGACGATCTTAACGGGGGCTCATGTTCGGGGTAGGTCTTATTTTTGGGGAAGCACTGTAAATAAATAGATAGATAGATAGATAGATAGATAGATAGATAGATAGATAGATAGATAGATAAAACAATTGCTTTTATAACCTTAAAACTAGTAAAGCCATGAAAAATGCTTCGGAAATAGAGAAATGCAAGTATGGTATTGTGTTTTCAAATGGATTGTGGTTGTAGTCTCAGTTCACTGAACTAAACGTCTAGTGTGCAGGTGTAGGATTGCTATTTCTTCAATCCTTATTAAATGAGGGAACAGACTCAGGGGGACTCATGTTCATGTTCGAATGGATGAAGTGTAAGTATGTGTTCTCTTGTGGTGTGGGCACAAAGCTGTCCGTCCAGGTAGCTTTAAAAAAGAGATACGGATGTGCACCTAAAGCTGAACAATAATGAATGCCAACTATAATTATATGTATATGTATATATGTATGTATGTGGTTACAGGAAGCGGAGTACAGCATTAGGAATAGACAGTGGAAATGTAATGGCTGTGTGCGATGTCAGAGGGATAGATGGGGGGAGTGGGGTTCACACAGTGTGAGGGATATAAATGATAGACGTCTAAGTATTACTTTGTTTTGTGTACCTGAAACTAATAAAAAAAAAAAAAGACATAAGGAGATAATTAACATAATGGCTTTCCTGTAGTGAATGGATGAAGCCAGTGAATAATACACAGAACAAATGAATGCCTTAGGAAGCACTAAGGCAACAGTCTCATGTCACTGGAGGTAACTATACCTGTGAAAATACAGGATCTAAGTTACACGGTACTGAAAGTCTTTTTTCAGTGGTAAACAATCCCCTTGAATAAATGTCCAAGATCTTATGAGATGTTAGGGAGTTGTGATGTGTCGGGGGTGGTAGCAGACTTGAGTTCAGTTTAAAAGACTTGTATGGTCTTGGTCAAACCACAGTTTCTCTTGGCCTTTGTTTCTTGTCATAAAAAAAAAAAAAAAAAAAATCTGCCTATCTCAGAATCTTATTTGGAAACCACCTCAGATAAGAAATGGCATATAAAGCACCAATCATTTTCTGAACTCTGTTGCATTTGGAAAAATGAACATTTTGTAATTTGTATATATGAGTTAATGTAAGATAGATTTATTTAAAATAATTTTTAAGCTAAGAAAGTTATATATCACTTTTTTTTTCTGATGAACTCAAAAATTTCATAGCTTTATAGCTATTGTCATACTGGTTGGGTTGTGCTTCATTCAGCTCAGCTACGTACTAAACAGTAAGTTTCTTAATTCCTGAGGCTCAGTTTCTTCATCTACCTCGTCTGCCTACCACATTGTGTTGTGGGAATACTACATTGAATAATCCCTGAGAAGTGCATACATAGCACAGTGCCTGGCATATAGTAAGTGCTCAATAAATGTTGTTATTGATTTCTTTATCCTTATATCCATTATTCCATTCGTAGAAATGCAGAACTGAAATCTAGAGCTCCTGAACAAAACTGGTCTTTCCTTTTACCGCTGAAGGCTTGACTAAAATGTAAATTCAGCCGGTAATTCTCCTAGATACTGTTGGTATAATGTGCAGTTATATTGAAAGACATAGTCAAAACGTTGAAACATTATCTCTAAATCTTCATGATGAATAAGTCTATAAAACTCCTTGCTCAGGAAATTACTTGGAAGCAGGAGAAAGCCAACCATAATTCTATGCAAATTTTTATTTCTATGCTCATAAAATGTTTTAGTGTTTTCACAAAGTGAAAGAATCTATCTCTGGAGTCAGCAGAAGGATAGTTATTATAAATTTAGTTCATGTTTTTACATCCTGATAGAAATGTGGCAATACACAATACACATAGAAAAGTTTCATTAAAGTTTATTTTTCTCTAAATGCACCATTCTATTTTATAACCTTGGCTATGACCATAGGACTGGGACACACACACACATACGTTGCATGGGGCATGGCTGCAGTGAGCCAGAAGACCTGTTGTAGCCATCTGGTACCACCAATAGAAAATATCACAACTGTGTCATCCTGTGGGAAATCCACACTGTTACCAGTAGCTGCCTGAGACTTTGAGAACAAGTGTGGCTCCTTTCATGACTGAGATTTCTGGAAAAATTCCCTGTGTCCCTTTGCATCGTATTTGTTCAACGCTCCCCATTTTATACACAGAATCATAGCTAGGTTGTTACTGTGGGCCTCCTTAGGGCCACGACCTTACCATTGTGTTGCCAACTGTACCCCTAGTACCCAGCCCAGGGCTGGGCTCATGGCAGGCACTCGGTAAGTACTGCTTGAAAGAAAGAATTAATTTTCAAAGATAAAATCATGTAAGTATCTATTGAGCATATATTTTAAAAGCATAAAACATGGTCTTTTGCCCTAAAACCTAAATCTCTTTGATTTGAAAGAATTAAAGAAAAAGATAGCATTGTGTCACTGCTAATTTTACACCTTACATCAAAAACTTTAATAAAAAGTCATCATTCTTTATTCTAACCTTATGACTCAATTAGCTAACTGCCTTATAATTAAAAGTCTCTTACTTTGTTAATTTTAAAATTGAGACTCAATCTCGTAGGCCTCTTTTTATGATTTAAAGGAGGGTATGTATATATATGTATACATACCTCCTTTAAATCATAAAGAGAGTGCATTCACATCTGATTCTAGACCTGTAGAGGATGCTTAGTATGGAGTTTTATTGAAAGACATAGTCAAAGATGTTAGTTTTGAAGTTCAAGTTTCTACCATTTGTTGAGAAGTGGGGCCCAGAGGTCCTACGGTGCATCACTAAAAGGAGGAAAGTGCTTCTACCTAATTAACATAAACTTTTTCCTGTAAAAGAGACGAGACAATGGGATATCGGTAAAAGCCCACGTAGCCGTCACTCCTGAATGTTTCTCTTTATGCCAGATGGATACCAGAGTGGCACTTTCATTCTAGAAAGCACAGTGTTGAGGATCTTGTCCTTGGACCTACCTAGTGGTTTCTAACAGAATGTTCTGAAAACTGTATTACCCTTTGAAGGAGTGTCCCTGCACACACAATATAGATCAAGCCAAAGAAAGGGGTATTTTGACTTTTCTGTTCTGTCCTCCTCGTGTGCATCTCATCCTTAGGCCCTGGCTTGAGTAACAGCATGTGTGCTATTCAGTGCCCAGGCCCATATGTCGCCCAGGTCTGGCACTGTGGGAAGGAAGGTCAAGATGAACGAAGGGAATTCCAAAACAAACTACTCTGACCATAGCCTTAGAATCGAAGCTCAATTCTACCTTAAATCATTTGATTCTTCTTTAAGTTCAAGAAAGCTAATACCATGATATTTTTACCGAAACCAGAAACATTTTGAGGAGAGCATCATTCCAATCCCAATTTACCCCTGATCTGTCTTTGGGTGATTCTAGTTCTTTTAGGTGTAAAAGCTTTATAGTTTTTGATCCCATGATTATTTTATTCTGTTACTGAATGAAAGGAAAAGAGTGACCCAAAATATCTTTCATTTGAATTTTTTTGGTTCATTATATTCAGTGGTTAAAAATAATAATAACCATCTGGGATGTTCCAACCCCACATCTTGGAAAAAGAATGTCACCATACTTGCCAGGAAGTCTCAATAAATGACTCCTCCAAGAAAAGACATGGCCCAACCCTACAAAACCTGTGTTCTAGTCCCACCAGACATTCAGGCATGGCCATTGCGTGGCCTTTTACCTGTGTCTATGTTCTCTTGTTTCTTTCTGGAATTAGTTAGAACTACTTACTTCCTTTAACTGATGCATACCTCAGGTCACTTAAGTTCATTTACTAACATACCCTAGGTTCTCATCAGTTTAGGACGAAGGTCTCAAAATTTTGGTCTCAGTATTCCATTACACTCTATAAAATTATTGATGACCCCAAAAAACTTTCATTTGTGGCTTTATCAATATTTATAATATTAGAAATTAAAACAGAAATTTAAATATAATAAAAATCCATTATATATTAACATAAATAACATTTTTTGAAAAAGACTATATTTTGTAAAACAAACTTTAGCAAGAAGAGCAATATTGTTTTTAATTTTTCAAAGTCTAATATCTGGCTTAATAGAAGACAGCTGGATATTCTTATCTGCCTCTGGATTCAATATGTGGCAATAAGTTGCTCTGGTTGAAGAATATGAAGAAAATTTGGCCTCACATAAATATGCAGTTGTAAAAGTCGGGGAGTATTTTAATAGCCTTCTCAAATAATTATGGATATTTTTTAATGATACCAGAGCAAAACTCAGCAAATGGTAGTTTCTTAAAGGCTCATTGCAAAGTAGAGTCTGAAATTCTATCAATGAACTTATTACATTAAAATGGTTCATCTTGCACTCTGAGTGGATTTTATAGCATCATGCATTGGTCATTTGGAAAATATTAGTTCACTAATTATGCAGTTCTTCCAACTGTTTACTCATTCAATATACAATATTGAAAAAAAAGGCACATTTGGTAGTAACACCCCTGATCTCATCTTTAAGTATTGAGCAACTCTTAATATTGGATACAAGTATTCTAAAATTCTAGTTTTTGCTTGAGAGCTCAAATATTATTATTACCAACAAATACTGTCAGTTGTTTTCCTTGAAGTGACATTTTTAAGAAAATGTCTGCCAGATACTAGAGTCTGATAAACCATAGTTTGCCTATCAGTCATTCTTTCAAATAAAAGTGGTGTTCCATTAAAAAGCAGCTAGTTCAGTTTGAAACTCAAAACAGTCACACAAGTGCTTTTCTTGGAGACAACCATTTACTTCAGGATGCAGCAGAATGCTTTCATGCCCTTCCATTTTGTCACACAATATTAAAAAGATGTGTATTCAAGGAGTTAAAATTTAATAAAACTAATCATTTTTACTGCTTCATTAAGGACATTCTTAGCTTGAACTGGCTTTTTCTTTTTTGCCAGCAAATGATCAGTAAAGAATGCAGTAACTCCTAGTACAGATTGGTGCCACTGCTTGATTGATATGAAGGTACAATTTTTGCCCATCATTGCTTTTGCACCATCAATGAACATTTCGATACAGTGTGTTGAAGAAATTATTCAACACTTTGACCATTTCAGCACATGTGTTTGTTGCCAAGCATTCATATAACAAAAGATCTTCAGTGATTCATTGAGGGCTAATATGGACAAATACAAGCAAGACAGCATATCCAGCCACATCTGTCCATTTTTAAGGCAAACGTGTATTTCTGTAGATGAGGTACTAACTTCATGTTAGAGTGAAATCTATAATTTGACAAGTTTTGGGGTCTTTGAAAAGGGGCACTGGTCTCCTTTACTGACTTTGTATCCAGCAGGCATTCAGCAATGTCAACTATGGAAGTCTTTATTATTCTTGCAGCTGTTGTGTGTGCTCTCCAGCCACCCCCAAAATTAAGACCTAACCGGAAAATAAGCCCTAGCATGATTTTTCAGGATGACATCCCCTGAACATAAGCCCTAATGCGTCTTTTGGAGCAAAACTTAATATAAGACCTGGACTTCTTTTCGAGGAAACATGGCGGTCAGCTCCAGATCCTTGCTCCCAGCATTACTGTGTGGGCCTCGGTGACGTTAATCATAACTGTGAGTACTTGGTCAGAATGGACGTCACTCCACTGGTAACTACGGTATCTGGAAGGTCAAAAGCCACTTTCTCAACAGTACCTGGCATGACTCTTAGTTCTGGCACCCTCTATTCAGTAGCACTGAGCCCCTCAGCTTTGTGTGCCGTGCAGAGGACCGTGGTCTGATCACAGTGGATCTGTTTGCAGGAAACTTGAGCCGTTTCTGGAAGAACTGCCATCAGAGAAGGAGTTGCACTAGAGAATCCTTAAGATCCCTTCTTATCCTAACATCCCAGGTCCCAAGTTTTGTGCTGTGTTGCCACATGGGTTATTTGGGGTCCTGAGAAGTAGATTAAGTGGTGCTTTTAAAATTTTGTTTTAGGCAAAGCTTTTTACGTAAAACATCAGCAAGCAAATGTGACACCCCTAGAACTCATCATGAGAAACAAGCATTCCTTTCATGAAGCCCAGGTCAGGGGCCAGCCCTGGGCTTGGCTATAAAGCAAGCAGAGGCCGCTGTTGGTGTCCTCCCCACCGCTGCTTTCTTTGCCTTGCCCTGGTTACTCAGGCTTGCCTCTCTCACCACAGCTCCTGAATAGCCCTTGTCCAGGTCACTTCTCCACTGACTCCCGAGGGCCATAAATGCAACCCAGGTCCCATAGGCTCCTCCCACACCAGCGCTTCTGTGGTCTGACCACTGACGGCCTTTCCCGCCTCCCTCTGGCCACTCTCCCACCCGTGCCCTCTGTGCTCTGGTTACTCTGGACTCTCGCAGCCCCCAACACACCACTGCTCTCAGCTTTGCCTTTACACGTCCTGTTCCTTCTCCTTAGATTGCCTGCCCTTCCCTCTATCCACCAACCCATCTGCCTGGCAAAGCGTTGCTCAACCTCAGGCCCTGTTACCACCTCTCTGTTCTTTTCTCTGACATCTCCCCCCTGCTCCGTGTTGCGAGTATTCTGCTCACACCTCCATTATAACTGGGGTGGGTTTGGGGGGCGGGGGGGTTTTTACACTACAGACCTCCCCCGCTTTGTGTTCATGCCACTGGGTTGTGAAGGCCTGAGAGCAGGAGCAGGGCCTTGCTTATCTTTGCATCACCAGCGCGGTCATGGTAGTCGGCCTCAGGGATGCTGCATGTTGAACACATGGCTTCCCCTTGCCCCGCCCCCAACCCGCTGAAAGAACTGGTTGTGTCTTGTTTTGTTTGCTTCTTTGAATGTCTCATGAGGTGTCTAGTACAGTAACAGGAGAAAGAAGAAAGCCCTCTTGACTTTTCCGCTGGCTGATGCCAGGGTAAAACGGCACCTTAGGAATGTCTTCTTGTTGGGAGGGTGCAGGATGCGCTGGCGGGAAAGAAGGGAAGGAGAAGAAACAGCAGGACTGGAGGCTGGGAGAAATCTGGGCTCAGGCAAGGAAGACGTAGGCAAGTAGCTGATCAGCAGGAATGCACCGGATAGCCGCACCGGCTCTTCCTAACACTGAGGCTTCCATAATGGTCAAGACTATGACAGTAACTGCAGGATGTGGTAAATGAATCAAATAGACTAAGCTTTGGCACGTGTCATTTCTCAAAAACCACACAGCAGTGCCGTTTCAGGACTTTTTTCAGCTGTGGGCAGTGGCGTTCAGAGCTGGGGGACAGGTACGGTGTGCAGGGGTGGCAGATAGCCTGTTTATTTCAGGTGTTGGGCACTTGCTTATTCTCCATGATCATTTATGTCTCTAGAGCCCTCTCCTCCTTTGGGGATGACAACATTCTTGGGGGGGACGTATGAGTGCCCCCATTTCAACTGAAGAGCAAAACAAGGCTTAGAGGTAAAGATAGCTGCTCAGGGTTGACGCTGGGGGCAGAGCTAGCTTCCTGAGTCCCCACGGATGGCGTCTGCAGTGAGAGCCAGCCTTGGGGCCTTGGTCAGCGTAGCATGGTCTGTGTCCCACGCACACTGCTCTGGCCCACCGGAGGTCAGCTGCAGGCTCAGAGGACTGTTCCTGTACATGCAGGTGACTTCCTACCCCAATCACCTGAGACTACCTCAGATCCCAGAAGTGTGCTATGTCCTCCAGCAGGTTGGACTGAAAGTTTGGGGGAGGTAATGCATTTTAGGAGCACCCCTCAAATCACAAGGAACCTGAGTGGGTGGAACCCCAGCATCCGGCTACTCCACCCTCCTCGCCCTCAGTGGGGTGACTCCCAGATGCATTCTGCACTGCCCTTGGTGAGGCCTCGGCAGCGTTGCCTCTCACCTGACCAGAGCTCACGGCCAGAGCTCGCTGGCATATCCCTCAGTGGTTCTCTTCCCTTCCCCGTGTCTCTCCCTCGCTGTCTCTCCTGTAGGAGTGTGTGGGGCCTCCCAGAGCCTGGCATGTGCCCCCCAAATCCCATCTGCCGCCAGCCAGTACTGTGACAATAGTGGGCAAAGCAGGCCCCTGGGGGCAGAAAACCAGCACTGGATGAAGGCACCTGCGGCCCAGGCCACTCCTGATCCCGCTGCACCTGCCCACTCAGGCCCGCACTGCCACTGGCGGGACTTGCTCATGGAACGCTCTCTTGACCAAGCAGATTTCCAAGTCCTAGTTCTTGCAAGTCTTGAGTCTAGAGATGACAATGTTTGGCTAGAACATTGAACTTGGCTGGTGCTGTCTGGCCTTGCTGAGGCAGGGCAACCTGGTGACATGAGGCCGAGCTCAGGATCAAGTGTGACACGTCTCAAGTCCATCTGAACTTCAAAGCCCAGACAAGTAGCCAAGTCTTTGTAGGCTTGAATTATTATAACCTCCTGCAACTTCCAAGTATGTGATTTTGGGTATTGAAAATGCTTGTTATTCCTTGTGTTAATATGATGAAAGCAATAATAATGAAGGGTGGTCTCTCAGAGGCTACGTGAACAGGGCTGGGCTTCCTGCTCTCCTGACCTCGGGAGAGGTGGCTTGCTCTGTGGTCATGTCAGCTTTGGCTCTGGCAGAATTCTGTGACCCTTCCAGCAGTTTTGATGCCCCAGCTCAGAGCTTTTAGCCTGTTGCTTCCCAGGGGTAGTCCCAGGCCAGGGAGCAGCTCCAAGCCTTCCTGGCAAGGCTGGCTGAGGCACTGGAAGTAAGGGCCCTGCTCCATCCTCACAGACTCTAAATCCTCATGGAGTGACGCCTGCCTCATAGACGGGAGAATTCAGAATCCCAGAGGTGGCTTAGGTCTCCCGCTTGGTGCGGGGAGCAAAGAGGGTGTATGTTGCTCAATGCCCTTTCTACGCTATACCCGCTTGTTTATCGTGCCCACCACCTTTAGGGAATTACAGCCTGTCTTTTCACTTTAACCTTCTCAGTTTCCTCCCAGGAAAGTGAGGATTTAACAAGGCAAATTATGAAACTCCTCTGCTGCAATCAGACAAAAAGGAAGATCTTTACATAGAGAGTCAGTTACGGATGTTGTGTTGTTATGCCTACTTTTCCAAGAAGGCAACGATGAACTAATGTTCTCTTATCTCATTTTCAAACCTTCATGGTCTAAATCTAGATGTTGCCACATAGAAACTTTTTCTGTGTGAATTCTTGAACATTCCACAGTTGCCATGAAATTACCCTGGACTTTATAGATAACATTTGCTTTCTCTTTGGAGAAGAGAGGCCATCTCTGAATTCAAAGAATGGCCTTTGTCTCCTCTGTTCCCATTAAGAAAAAAGATGGCAGATGAGAAGCCAACCTTGTCTCACCTTCCCAGACCCATTCCCATGAAAACTGCCCCTCCTCCCACGTCAGGTACAACTAACTGGACCAGGTGGACCTCTGATCTAAAGATACCTCCCCTAAGGCCATTGAGCTGTGATGTGGTGAAAAAGATGATCTGAGCCACTTAAGAGTCCCCCTTCAGGACCTAAGTGTGGGAAACGGAGAAGCTGTTGACATTTGGAAATGGGAGCCAAAGCCGAAGGTTGTGGCACAGCAAGGGGAGAGGGGGAGGCGGTCGCCACCATGATCACTTGAGGTCAGAGGACGTGATGGACCCAGAGGCAGAGACAGGAGAATGGAGCAGACACTCAGACAACAGCAGCAACTAGAGGCCACAGGTCCCTGGTAAGATGGGAAACGTGGCCTTAGCTTGGAATAGTTTTCCCATCTCAGTCCCAGTTCCCAGGAGAGCCAGCTGAGTCAAAGCTCCTGCTCTAGAAGTCGCCATTCCTTCCACATAGATTCTTGAATTAACCCCCTTCCCTGAGCCACCTCAAAGGGGAGGGTCTCTGTTTCTGAAACCCCTCTGCTCATCAAGGGAAGGTATTTAGATCATTTACATTTAATGTAATTATTGAGAGTCAGCTTTCTATGTACCATTTTGCTACTTCTTTTCTATTTGCCCCATCTGTTCTTTTTGCCCTTTTTATTCCTTTTGTCATTTTTTTTGCATGAATTGTGCATTTTTTCAGTATTCCATTTTATCTTCCTATTGACTTGCTAACTATATCACCTTGTTTTATTTTTTTAGTCGTTGTTGTAGGGTTTAAAATGTGCATAATTAATGTGTTACAGTCTACCTTCATATAATATTATACTACTTCACATATAATATAAAAAACCTACCAACACTATACTTCCATTTTCCCCTTCTGTACTTTGTGCTATTGTTGCCTTGCCTTTTACTGCTCCATATGTTATTAACACCACAATACATCCTTTTTTAAAATAATTTTTTAGTTATTTATTTTTTACCGTTACAGTTGACAGTCAATATTCTTTTATATTATTTTCAGGTATACAGCATAGTGGTTAGACATTTATATAAACACAATACATTCTTTTGCTTTAAATCATTATTATTTTTTAATTTTTAAATGAGAAAAACAAAGGGCTTTTATTTTTGCCCACATATTTACCATTTCCTGATCTCTCTCTAGTCTTTTGTGTCGATCCAAGTTTCCATCTGGCATCATTTTCCTACTGCCTGAAGAACTTTAATATTTTTTAAGTTCAGACCTATTGGCAACAAATGCTCTCATCTTTTGTCTGTCTGAAAAAATCATCATTTCACCTTCATTTTTGATTTATATTTTTGCTAGATTTAGAATTCTGGGTTGATTTTTTTTTTTCTTTCAACACTTTAAGATGTATTCCACTGCCTTCTAAACATTACATTGTTTCTAATAATAAATCGTGATACGTGTTATCTTTATTCCTTTGTACAAAATGTGTCTTTTTTCTCTGGCTGCTTTAAAGATGTTCTTTTTGTCACTGGTTTTCAGAAACTTGATCATATTGTGGCATGGCATAAGACATTTGGATCTGTAGATTTATAGTTCTCCTCAAATCTGGGGAAGAAAAGATTTGGTCATAATTTCTTCAAACACTTTTTCCGTTTCCCCTTTTCATCTGTCTTTCTGGAACTCCAATTTCATGAACACTGGACTTCTTGATATTAGTGCACAGATTACTGACGCTATACTCTGCACTTAAAATGAGTGCATTTTCTTACATGTAAATTAAAATGAAATAGAATTGATTTAAATAAGTGAAACAATATATACAAGCTATTGTGTGTAGTGATGACACACAATAGATGCTTAATATTATTCTCACCTCCCAACCCCACCTCTTTAATTTGCCTCTGAGTCCCTGCTCTTTTGACACTCTCAGCCTCGGATGCTTCTCACACCCCTCTGCCTCTTCGAATTCCTCCCACACTTCAAGATGCATCTTAAATCCCTCCACCCTGAATGTTTGCCAGGTGACGCCAGGCCACAGTTTGGAACTCTTCAAGCACTCACCACTTGCTTCTCCAGAATCAGGCATGGTTGCATATTGACCTGTGTCAGTCACGACTCATGAATGCGTCTGTGTCTTGCCTCACCTTTGGGTTTGAATGCCTCAAGGATGAGTCCTACTTTTTCGCCCTCTGCTGCTACTGCCGGGAGGTGTTTCTCCTTGTCTGTTACCTGGAATGGAGTTCCGCAGGTCTCCCCCCACCCCACCCCACCCCACCCGCGCCAGCAAGCCCCCGGGGGAAAGAGGCGGGTCTAGAGAGAAGGTTTGTTCTAAAGGAAAATGGATTTTGGAGCCCAGTCATCCTGGTCTGAATCTCAACCCTGTTTGCTGCCGACCTGTGTGAATCTGGCCTGGTTACTTAGCCAAACCGAACCTCAGTTTCCTCATCAGTTTCATGGGCATGATTGTTGGAGTGAGATGAGAGAATTGCGTCAAGCGCCTGGCTACATCTGCTGTCCTTGAGAGCTGAGTGGATGGGTGCGGGACCAGGCCCCCAGCCTGGCAGTGGGTACGTGGAGCTGGTACTCCTATTCAGAGAACACCTAGGCCTTTGGAGTTTTGCCAGTTGTGAACTCATTTCCCCAGAGAGGAGAGAAATCGGCTGTGTCTAGGGCTCTACATCCTCACAAAAGCTTGTTGTATTTCTTCAGCCCCATCCACACATCTGGTTGTACTTACTGATCTAAAAATGTATCCATCCTGTTTGCCATGTTCACATTTCAGAACATGGTAAGCCCCAGGGGGGAAAAACTCATAAATACCATGCATTAAAAAAAAAAAAAAAAAAAGCAATGCCGTGCATTCACATATTTCCAAAAGACGAAGGTCTAGGACAAAGAACTCCGCCAGTGGCAGGCATCCACACAGCTCAGCACCCCAGAGGCCAGTGTGCCAGGGTCCCCAGGACTAGTGGTCTTTGCCTAGGAAAACTCCTCCAAAGCAGTGAAGAGAACTTCCTGAGTAGGGAATCTAGAAAATAAACACTTCTTTTGACTACCTAGTAAAGATTCACTTCCAAAGATGGGCAGAATAGCAAGGAGGGGCTAAGTGTCAGGACACCTAGCTCTGCCTTTGGATTTCCTGAGTGACCAAGAGCGTGCCACGCAGGTCTCTGGGCCTCTGCTACTCATCTGTGCATAACTGCTGGCCTCTCCATTGCCGCTGTGATTCTGTGAACGTCTGTTAAACCAGGGAGGCAGAGACATTTGTCTCCGTTTGTACTTGTCCGTGTTCTTCAGGGCCTCGAACAGTGCCTGCCATGCTGTAGATACTCTACAAATGTTTTTGGAATAGCTGAGTATTACAAGGTTGAAATCCTAAGCCTCTGCTTAGATGTGAGCTTTGCCCTCGAGTACTATGACAGTTTCCTCATTCGTAAATAAATAAGGAGGCTACACATCATGATCAAATGAGATGTTTGGAAAGTCCATAACCAGTGCCTAATACCGAGTGGGTGCCCACTAAATGGGAACTGTTATAGTTGTTGCTGTATCTACCACAGTCTTGCTTGTTGGTTTAAAATGGCTGTAGGAATTTCCCCTCTTTTGTCTCGTTTTTGCCCCACCCTCGCACTCCCAGTATAATGCTGCGGAGCCAGGAGTTTCTCATTCAGTGAGCTGTCTCCAAAAGAACTGGCTTATATTGTAGTAGGAAATTAGATTCAGGTTAAAGACGAACAAGGAAGGTCAAACACTGAGAGAAGTTATAAAAAGAGATGGGGAATGTTTCCCCAGGAAATCTGTTGGTGCACAATCTATGTTTTCATCAGTGACCAGCTCTTGTGTTGACTCACGAGAGTAATGTGGGACTAGATGACCTTTCCTTTGATAGCCTCTACCCGCCATGAATAGCTCAAGGACATTGCGACGGCCGTGGGCTCCGCCAGAGATGTTCTTTCTGCGTGTGATCTGCTCCACAGTGACCCACAGGTCTTTGAGGTTAAAGAACTGCCGGAATGCATTAGTGCTGCCTGATGACAGAGTGAAAAGACATAGAGCCTGCCTGGCGCCCAACCAGCCCTGATGCCTGGCTCTGAAAGAGGAAATACAGAAGGGCCCCACAAATCCTGCTTTTTCATGAGACTCACATGTGCTGGGTCCTTCAGGAACCTCCTTACCACCTTGAAAGCCAACTTAGGGACACTCTGGAGCCTCTCTGGGGTTCCAGCGCAACCTCAATGGTCAGGTCAGACAGAGCCAGGGGCCTGCAACTACCCCTTCTCTCATCCTGCCCATTTCTCCCTGGACTAGGTTTGCAAGGGGAGGAGTCGCACTCACCTGAGCCGAGTGTCCTCCAGGGGCTTTGCTGTCAGTGCTGGAGACTGCCTGTCACCCCCCAGCTCCCACGTTCACTAAAGGAGCTGGGCCTAACTTCTGGTTAGGAGAGCCTGGGATGGGGGTAGGTGAAGGTAAAGGAAAGTGACTTGTCACGATTGAGGTTGGGACAGAGAAGATAGAAATCTTTGTGTGTCTTACCTATTTCACTAGCTTTGTGGAAGTTGAAGATAGGGCGTGCTGACCTGTGACTGGCAGGTAATGTGAGGAGTGAGGTTAACTGAGCTGAGCTGAGCTGAGAGTTGAGTTGGAAAGACAGATCGGTAGGTACCCTCTTAGAATCTCCTGGGGCGAAGCATCCTTTCTGTGCTGAGATTGAGTTTGTTTTCCTCAAAACTGCTTCTAACAACTGAGGAAGAGAAATGCTTTACTTGTGGACAAGACATCGAGGAAGACGATCCTCTCAGGGTTCTCTTCTGGCCTCCAAAAGCAACACTCCCACAGGTGCCCCCATGAAGCTCCTCCGGGCAGCCAAGCCCTCCCGCCACCCCCACCCCACCCCCACTGCCTCCATTCCCACTGCCCCTTCCTATCCCTGCTCCTCTTTCCCACACTCCCTCTCTGCTCTCACTCCTCTTCCCACATGGGAATGACTTCCTGGAGCCTTCCAAAGGCCCTTTCTGGAATAACCCTGTGCCATGCGGCATTTCTGCACTTACCTGATCATACATGTCTTATACTGACTCGCGTTCTCCATTTGTTGTGTTATTCTAGGTTTTTCTCCCCTGAATAACTCTGAATGCTACAAAGGAGGGACTTGTAATTCTTTGATGTCTCCCAGAGTGCATAGCTCAGTATACAGTGGGTGCTCAATACGTGCTCCTTGAAGGAAAGAATGAAAAGCTGTATTACCTCATATTTTAAGATGCACTTTTAACAACGTTGTTTCCTAACAAATGTGTACACTCCATTTACCCCTTAATGTTTATCACTGAGAACTCCGGCTTTCCTCCGGCTCCAGGCTTGGAGGGCTCTGCGGGTGGTGGAGAGCACTGCGCTAGGCGTTAAAGACATGAGCCCTGGCCCAGCTCTGTCACCGGTTTGGGTGTGCTCCAGAGCGAATCAAATAGCCTCTCTTTTTTTTTTTTTTTTTTAATTTTATTAGTTTCAGGTGCACAAGACAAAGCAAAACTTAGACGTTTATCATTTATATCCCTCACACTGTGTGAGCCCTCCTCCCCCATCCACTATCCACTGACCTCGCACAGAGCCAATACATTTCCACTGTCTCTATTCCTAATGCTGTACTCTGCTTCCTGTAACAATATACATACAAATATATAAATATACATATATATTTATATAAAATTATAGTTGGCATTCAGTATTATTCAGCTTCAGGTGTACAGTGCAGAGATCAGGCATCTACATCATCCCTGAGGTGGTCTCCCAAATGGGACAAATGTCCATCAGATACCCTACAACATCTTTACATTATTATGTTCCCCAAATTAATTTTCAAAACCCCGTGGCCATCTTGTGGTTACCGACTATTTTCTAAACCTCTCACCTTCCCCTTATCCCCACCCCCCGCCCCTCTAGCACCCCTCAATTTTTCCTCAAATAGCCTTTCTCATCGCCCGCCCGGTGCAGTGGGTCACCACCTACTCTTATAGAGTGCTGTGGGCATAAAATGGGACAGGTTTGAAACAGCTTTGGTAAATGCTGAATAAATTAAGCAGATTATTATTCTAAGAGGTTTATGAGAGATTCATTCAACAAACCTTTACTGATACTCTGCCATGCATCAGGTACTAAATACGTAAATATAAAAGCACTTCAAAGCCTGTCCCTGGCAAGCCAAGGAGAAAGACTCCAATATTCACAATTGGGTAAGTGTCCTAGTGAAGTGCCAGGAACATAAAGGAAAGCATCTGGGGGTGTGGGAGGGAGTGGCATTTAAAGAGACCGTGAAGGAGACATCAGATGTCCCCAGGAAGAAAGGCACGTAGGCAGGAGCCCATTCCTGAGAGTGGGCTGAAGGCTGAAGGTGTGGGCGGGAGCAGTGAGCGGTGCCTTGTGGCTACAGCAGAAAAACACAGAGTGAAGAGGCTTCAGGAGAGCTGATCAGAGATGTGAGGTGGCAGCAGGGTGGGTGGGGCAGGGCAGGATGTGAATGGTAAGGAGGGGAGAGGCTTCACAACACCTCCGGGACTCGGCCAGGTGCAGGCACAGGCGATGCCTGGGGCTACTGGGTGAGCAGGGACACCAGGCCCTCCAGGGAGCTCTGCTGGGAAGGGGAGAAGCACAGGGTCTGGTCCTTCTCGTTCCTGAGAAGCTCCAGAGGCAGAGAGAGCCAGGACGGGACCCAGGAGGGTCTTGCAGGTAGCGGGTGTGAAAGAGGCCCAGGGCCGGGTATTGTCCTGCTCCTCAATAGATAAAATTCTCCTCATGTCCATTACTTGGCCTGAAACACCCTCCCCTCCATACATACATGCTTTTCCTCTGTGTGGAGTGTGGTTAACACCCCTTATCTTCCAGGTCCCAGCTTCACGTCCCTCCCCAGAAGCCCTTGTTACCCCTGGGTCTTCCTCGAGATTCTCCTTTCTCTATCATGGCACCCAATCTGTTCCTTTCACAGCACTAAGACATTTTGTCCTTGTTGACTTTCCTTGTCTGTCTCTCCCCACTAAAGGGTCAGTTCCATGGGGGTGGGAGATCTCTCATCCTGGTATCACTGGTGCTTTGCATACAGTGGCACATAGTAGGTTCTGAATAACTGAATCCATGGTCTGGCTACACAGCAGGCCTTGAAGAGCGTTGTGCTTCTTTGAACACACAGTATCGTCTCTGGGTTACAGTAGGGGTCAACCTCCCCTAGAGGAGAGTTCAAGACACTGGGGTCCCATCGTTCGTCTTAAAGATGTGTCGCTTTAGATTTCACAGGAAGTGACAAGGAAAGTCAGCAATGATGCTCCAAGGCTGGAATCCTGTCTCTGCACCCTCTCCCCCGACTCAAGTACAGAGTATCAGGTCTTAAGTCTTAAATCCAGCCAACATGGATAGTCCAAGGTAGACATAGTCCGAAATCCAGCCTGGTCAAGGGACACCCAGGCATGTACACGGCCATCTCTCATGGGGCCACAGCCAGCTACAGAGAACAGAAAGATCAGGCTTCAATGGGCAAAAGCTGCCATTGCCTTACTTAGCAATCCATGTGTCATTTTAAATAACAGATTTAAATAAGTAATGCAAACTGTGAAAATCTGTGGTTAAAAATGAACCGGGGGGAGGGGTGGGGTGGGGGGTGGGAATAAAAAATGTAGCAGATGGTTCCCCTGTTTCTCTCTCTGTGACAGGTGGGACAGAATCATCTGCATAAACACATCTCTAAAGGTCTTCTTTTTTATTGGCACATTTATTGGCAAACTGCAGAATTAGCCCTGCACAGTCAAACGGCGCCGTCAGCCCAGCCCCAGCAGCTCTGGAAAGGAGGACCTTGCTTTCGCTGTGCCTCACCTGTGGCCAATAGGAATAAAAGGAGAAAAACCATACCTACCTGGTCAAAAGAGTGGAGAGCTGACCAAAGGTGGGGAGAGAAGACCTGAAGCTCACCTCTGGGGTGGCGGAGGCACAGCCCCCTCCCCCCTGCTGCCTCCCGCAGCCCCCTGCCTTCTCCCCACTGCACTCAGACCTGCTCTCTGACGAGCCAGGACTGCCAGGCTCTTGGGAAGATCCTGGCTGGCCCACTAATTGATCTGTGCAGAAGAATCTTTTGCCCTCCCATGGCCAGCCACAGGCGGCCATGTCTGAGCTGTTCCCACAGGCCTGGCACAGTCACCCTCATTTCCCACCCTGCCCATCAGTTTGGCCTCCTCCCCAGGCCTCCAGCCCCTGCCTGTGTGAGCACTGAAGGCTGGACACTGGTGCTGAGTCAACATGAGTCCACAGGGCATCCACGAAGCCTGCAATGGGATGGCGGGGAGCTCTCCCAGGAAGCAAATCACCTTCTCGGGAAAGCCCGCTATTTATCGAGCACTGGTGGGGCCCGGCCACTGTGCTAACCCCTTTATGTATGCAGAATTGTATTAAACCCTTACAGCCATCCTGTAAGGTGTGTCGTCGTCATCATCATCATCATCACTCTTCACTTAACGTCTAAGGAACCTAAGACACAGAAAGGGCAAAAGCTTGTCCGAGGCCACAGAGTTAATAAATGGTGAGGCTGGCAGTCTCGCCCCACACTTCTGCTCTCATCCCCCTCGCAGCAGGCTGTCACGGTGCTGCGCACTCACCGTGACCGCACCTGCCTTGCCGCGCGTGCCAGGCTCTGAAGCAGAAGCTGTGGCGTGCAGGCTGAGCTGGGGGGGCTGCCTCTTGGTGGCTCAAGTCACTGCCCCTCTTTGAGCCCCCTGCTTTCTCATCAACAGGACAGGGTTTGTGATAGAAGCTACCTCACAGGATAATTGGAGAATTAAATGTGCTAATACAAGTAATAGTGCCTCTCACTGGACGTACTCAATACATGTGAGCTTTTATCACCGTCATTAAGGACGGGGCTTTTCCAGCTGGAACATTCCAGGTCCCTGTCTGATCCCCAGTCTCTTCTCCAAGAGATTTGTGTATTGACTTATAATATCCGCTCTCGTTTTAATTTGTTCCTCCATCTCATGCTTCCACCTTCTTCTTTTCTCCTCCTTCCAACCCCAAGATGCCATTGAATCTGTTTAATTCATGTGAATGCTCAGATCCCTGAATGTGACAGATCGAGGGGGTGGGGGAGGGGGTGGAGAATAGAGGAGCTTGTGTAACAGGACATAAATAAATTGGCTCATGCTTCTATTTTTAAATTTCAGGTTCATCCCATAATGAGCAATTTTTGCTTTATCTTCTCTTGAATGAGAGGGAAGATGTTTTATGCACATCTCCCCAGCATGCACACAGTGGGTGCTCCGTGGGTGCTGGTTCTTTTGGTTCTGTTTGAGCCAACGTGCCAGATGTTGTTCTCAGTGCCTCACACACATTAATTCTTTGAATGCTCTGGTACCCTCTGTGGGGACAGAGCCCCAGAAAGCAGTTTCCAGGCTCTCGGCCTCACATAGACAGGTGCTGGCTCAGGTAGTAAATGGCCATCAACTGTGATTGCATGGCCATCAGCTGTGGCTAGTTGGCCGTCAGCTGTAACCAGTGAGCCATTGGCGCCTAATATAACTGCCGTGGCTATGCTAGCAGAAAATGGGGGCTAGCAAGATGGCGGCTGAGCTAGCAAGAGAGGGTTGCAGAGAGTCAGATGCCGCCAGCGAGAATATAGTGATATGACTCCCCTACTTATGGCTCTGTGGGTGTTCCTTTTTGGCCTCGCCATGTCCTGCATTCTTATGTGGGGAGCGGGAGTAGAGATCCCGCATGATACCCTGCACGACAAATGGCGCAGCAAGCAGGGTCCCCCACACGACACATGGTGTAGTCGGCAGGGTACGGTGACGGCCAAGGCTCTCCGAAGGGCGGTGGAGCAGTTTGTGCGTATGAACACCCAGTCTGAGGAAGACCAGGAGGAGCAGCTGCCGGAGAGCTGGACTCCTATGGAGGGGTGGGAAGACGTGGATGGTTTGCCAACCAGCATAGGTCGGAGAAAGTGAAGGTGGAGGGGTGGGAAGACGTGGACGGTTCCGCCAACAAGCACAGGCCGGAGAAAGCGAAAGTCGTTGCAGCCCTGTGGGCTGGGAAGTTCCTGCTCAGGCAGCCCAGATGCAGGACTTGTAGTCCCAGGAGGAAATGCTTGCTGAGTCCTCCGTGGGAGCTGAGGGTGAGATCAAGGTCATTCCTCACCCCCAGGACAGCCCTGGCAAATGACTATGGACTATGGGGAATTGCCTTCCATCCCTAATTTAATGGACCGCTTGACTGTTTGGGAACATACCACCATGTAATGGAACTGGTGGACGTTTCCTTTTGTGTTTTGACCAGCTGCCATCGAGAATATGTAAGCACCTTGACTGTGAGCCGCTGTTATTCCAGCAGGGTACCCTGAGAGGCCCAGAGAGAGTGGCAGTGCCCTAAGAGCCCTGGCTGAGCCCAGGAAATCTGGCTGAGCCCAGAGAGAGTGACAGTGCCCTGAGAACCCTGGCTGAGTCCAGGAAGTCTGGCTGTGCCCAGAGAGAGTGGCAGTGCCCTGAGAACCCTGGCTGAGTCCAGGAAGTCTGGCTGTGCCCAGAGAGAGTGGCAGTGCCCTGAGAAACCCTGGCTATGCCCGGGGAAACTGGTGGTACCCTAAGAAGCCCAGGAAGTCTGGCTGTGCCCAGAAGTACTGGTGGTGCCCTGAGAAACCCTGGCTGTGTCCAGAGAGCCTGGCTGTGTCCAGGATATTGCATTCACCTCCAGGCTCCTCGCACAGGGCCCCTCTCGGAAGAGGCTTTTCACGAAGATTGTGAGGCGAGAGCCTGTAGGGGTGGAGTGTGGGGACAGAGCCCCAGAAAGCAGTTTCCAGGCTCTCGGCCTCACATAGAAGGGTGCTGGCTCAGGTAGTAAATGGCCATCAACTGTGATTGCATGGCCATCAGCTGTGGCTAGTTGGCCGTCAGCTGTAACCAGTGAGCCATTGGCCACTAATATAACTGCTGTGGCTACGCTAGCAGAAAATGGGGGGCTAGCAAGAAGATGGAGGCTGAGCTAGCAAGAGAGGGTTGCAGAGAGGCGGATGCCGCCAGCGAGAATATAGTGATATGACTCCCCTACTTATGGCTCTGTGGGTGTTCCTTTTTGGCCTCACCATATCCTGCATTCTTATGTGGGGAGCGGGAGTAGAGATCCCGCAGGCCGCCCCGCACGACACCTGTGTTCTTGTGCAGGGAGCGGGAGCAGAGACCACGCATGACACTCTGCATGACAATGGCGCAGCGAGCAGGGTCCCCCGCACGACACCCTCTTAAAGTCCCCACGCCTGGCAGATAATAAGCCCTCAAATGCCTGGCTAATGAAAGAAATCTGTTCAGTTTCTATTCTTTCAATGGACACGCCATTTTAAACCCCCTACTTGATTTTGTGGCTCCTTACTGTTCCCCCTTAGCTTCCGGTGTCACTCCCTTCTAACTTCAGGAAGGGTTTCAGCACAAACTTTCACCTTGGTGAATGGCAGGGCCCAGGTGACGATGACAACGCTGAACAATGACAACCTAGAGAGACTTCATGTTTTCCTATAGGGTTTGATTTGCGCAGCATCCAGAAATCCTCTCAAATCATCTGAAAACATCTCCCTCGACTCGGGAAAGGCATTCTTTTGGGTTACTTCTCAAATAGCCCTACCTAAACTACAAATCATGGAGGCTTAACACACCACAGCATGTCATGGCCAGGTAGGCCCAGGTTCAAATCCTTGTCCCATGATGTACAGAGCCAATTCCTTACAGCCTCCTCATTGATAGAGCAGGGCTGTGGGGAGATCACCCAGTTCAGTGTCTGACATTTCATGGGTACCTTTCTCGCTCTAACAACCCTCTGAGCACAAGCCACGAACGAAAGAAGAATTTTGAGGGAGACAGCAGAGGGAAAAGAAAGGAAGGAAGGATACTTTTAGAGTCTGTGAGGCCCCAGGGTGGGATAGGGTGGTGGGTGGAGGCTGGGAAGGGAGGGAGCTGTTTACCGATACTGTCAACAAACAAGGATTGAGAATATAAAGCCAGGCATTGTGCTAAGGGCTGAGGAGGTAAAAAGGAATTTTTATTTATGAGTTAGACCCCACCTACTTCCAAAGAGATTCTGAAGGTGACTCACAATGAAAACCACATACGCAGCAAGATCACGGAAATAGAAACTCAAATCCATGAATTGACGGAAAGAAGCCAACATTTATCATCACCATGCACCAAGTTCTTGTGTGCACTTGGTCACTTAATGCAACAACCCCATTTTACAGATGAGAAAGACAGGCAAAGCAGTGCGCCCAGGGCAGGTGCAGGTGAAAGAAAAACTTCTCCATTAGGGTCTGGGACCCATGATACTTTTAGGAGCCCAGGAAAATGTTTTACAATTTCTTTTGAAATCAGAAGAAGGAAAAAAGGACATTTAGGTTGGAGAAAATATATAATATATATATTTTAATATAGAATATTAAATTTATATATAAAATTTTAGTATATATATTTTACATAATATTAATATATAAATATTTTAATATGTAATTTTAGTTTTAATATATAATATTAATATATTTATACCAACATGATCATAAGATATAATTTTTACTTTTTAATGGAGGAAGGAGCTAAGCAATCTAAAAGCGCCTAGGACCCCAAAAAGTCATAATGCAGCCCCAAACCACAAAGTCCATCTAACTCCAAACCTGTACTCTTTCCTACGCGAATATACTTGCTGTCATTGAGTACAACATGCAAGTTAGCTCTGAAACTAAACAGAGACTGTGATGAGAAATAGTTCTCAGAGTCATAAGACAGGATGTGCAACCGGGCACATGTACTCACTTTATCATGCAATTGTGGAAAAAATGGTTTTTGTATTGTCTTTATAACTAATCTCCTTTTTCTTATCAGTTCCACTAAGTATCAGGGGGAAAACCCTAAATTTTGTCCAATTTGGTAAACTTCCAATCTGATTCAGTAACAGAATTGCCTTTCTCGGTAATGTGGATGACTCAGGTGGATCTCAACCTCTGGGAAATTGTTTTGTCTGCTGCGGAATGCAATGCAGTGAATTGTTCTGACCAGCTCCTCCCGGCAGCCCAGGAGAGGGTCCTTGGATTCCTGTGGGGTGATTCGGAGCCTCTCCACTCTCCACTGCATGGGGCTGAGCTAGCCTGCTCCCTGAACTGATGACCACTGCGGTGAGAGGGGCCCCATTTGCTTTCCACGGGCGCTAGAGCCCGTGGTCCCTGCCAGCTGCTCAGGTGACCCCTGGGTCCCATTGCCAGCCCTGTCCTATGCCATTCTGCTGGCTCTCTCAGTACCTGCTGGGGTGCTATCTTGGGCTCCCCTACCTACCATTTCCTGCCACGCCTTTACGCCATTGTGTGGGTGCTTCTCCTGGCCTTGCGGTCTCCCCCACCGGCCTGAATAAGGCCACTTCTGGCTTAGATATTCGCTATCTTCTCCTTCATACTTCTTCTGGGTGCTTCAAACTACCAACATGCCGGGTCGTGCAGTGACATATTCGTGAGGAAGGTAGAAGAGGTGACAATGGCAGTGGCAGAGAAAAACCCTGGTGCCTGCTCTCCCTGTTCTCTCTCTACCTCCCTTCTCCCTCTCACAATCTATTAGAGTAGAAGCAATAGGCTTTCCCCTCTTCATTTGCTAAGACCGAGTCAGGCAGGCCTAACTCTTGATATGTTAAAGGAGAGTTCAAGGAATTTGGAAAACCTTTTCTTCCAACAATTCTTCTAAAGCTTTCCATCTGAGATTCTTGCTACAAGCCAGACAGAATATGTTGAACTAGTATTTTATCTGCCTTACCTGCTGCCCCAAACATTGCTTCAATGGACAAGAAACCCTAGAACAATAAGATTTACAAGATATAAAACTTCATTAAAAAATAATTCCAAAAAGTGTTAACTTTGTGGCAGAAACATGTTAATTCAAAAGGAGAGAGCAGTATGCTGATATTAAATTCCAAAAGAAATGTATTCTGTGGGTCCTTATACAAGGAACACTGAATAACATGGTGAACACTAACTTCAGTAGTTACTTGGCAAACCTTCTTCCAATAACTGTTACATCAATTCTCAACAATGGTAGATTAGAACACTAGACATTTCTCTGATGAAAGGGGGCTAATCTGGTGAGTCCAGTTGTGCTATTCCTGATGTTCTTACACATGGATGCAGCTTACACACCTGGAGATAATAGCATACCATCGCATAGAGTAGCACGCCGCTGTCCTTTCAGGCAGGGTTTAGATGTGGGAGCAAAGACGCTGTCCATGTCTCCCACCCTAAAGAAAGCCAGAGAGAGTTTCAAACAAGGGACATGGGCACAGCCAACCTCTCGGCCATCACAGTTTTCTGGAAGATTAGTCATGATTCAAAATGTGAACCAGAAATGGTTTGGGAGTTGGAGGAGGAACTGAGTTTCAGAGGAAATGACTCAATGAGTGTGAAATGTTGAAGAATAAGGGCTCAGACTTCAGTTCTAGATTCAAGCCAGAGACATGAAACTCTCAAAGGTCTGGATACACATTATGATGCTTACTCTGGACCAGGAGAAAGACTAGCAAGCCATGAGTAAGAATACATATGATCATGAGGAAAATCAAGATCTTTGCATTGCAAGAGGGTATCTTGTCCAACCACTCTTTGTGACGGAAAACGAGACCAGAAGGTTTACTATCACTACTTCTATCGACGTTGTACTGGAAGTCCTATTCATTTCAAACAAAGAAAGAAAAAAACCTAAGGGTTAAGATTGAGAAAGAAGAAACAAAAGCTTAAATGTATACAGATAAAATTCAATATTATTAGACGCAGTAAGAAAGTTTAGCAAGATTGCTTAGTGTACCAGCATTGCCTGTTTATCACCTGGCAAAGAGAGAAGCAGGTGGTGGAGAATGTGTTAGGCTGTCAGATATGGACTTGGAATCTTATCTCCACCATTCATCACCGGTGTGACCTTGGAAAGGTCAGAGCTGCCCATACCTCAGTGTGTCCTTGCTGAAAAATGGATACACAAAAGTTTCACGTTGTCCTTAAGGAATGTGTCCTGAGACACCTGCAGAGTTTTTTCTTTATTTTTTTTCCACTTCCTGCACCAAGGTTGACTGTTGATTCCCTTTTGGGGGGCCATCGTGCACAAAGAATGCTCTCTTGACCTGTGCATGCTCCACGAGTGAACACCCATGGTACATCTGGGGTGGCAGCTGGTGGCTGACGTGCAGCTGCCCTGCACTGAGGTCATCAGCCAAGCCTGGGTGACATCCCTGTCTCCAGGCATCTTACATTTGTGCTGCAGCAGGAAGGGCCGTGATGAATCTCTAGGGGCTTTTGGTGAGCTGGGCAGCCATCACTACCCCCAGGGGGCACCTGGGGCCCACATGGCGTTTTGAAGCCGGCCATCATACAGGTGCTCTGTGTGTATGAAGCCCACAAACATCCTGGCACAAGAACTGATCAAAGCACTGCTGTGGCCCCTCTTTCCCTACACTGCTCCTGGGCCCACAGCCCATCACCGGCTGCTCCCCACGCTTGAGAACCTGTTGGCTGCACAACTGTCCTCTCACCACGCAGTCTCCTCACAGCCTCCTCTTTGCTCCTCAGGGACTCAGCCATAAATGACACACGTCTAGTAATTTTGTGAAAGTTTGTGAACTCCTGTTTTGGCTGTGAACACATAACTTCTTTTTCCTCCTTTTGAGCTGCAAGACTAGTGGCTGCATTGGGCTTTGTTAATTCCCAGGGTGATGTCAGCAGAACCTGTTAAGAGAATTGAAGACCCAAACATGTAGATTAAAAATGGAAGAAATGTTGCCTCTCCCCCAAAAAAGATTGCTTGATATAAGATTAGTGTACAAACAATGAGTTTATTTCAATACATGAACGATAAGCATTGTGAAAATGAAATAGTTTAAAAGTGATTATTTGCAACAAAAATGAAGTATTTATGAATGCATCTCACAAAATTTATACTAGATTTCTATTAAAAAAAAGTATTAAACTTTATTGAGAGACATTAAAAGATGCTCTAAGAAATACAAAATTATACTATATTCATGGATGGATGAGTCGGTAGTAAAAATATGTCAGTTTTATCTCACAAGAATGATAATTTTCTGCGATTCACCCTAATATAGTTTATTATACGATAAAACCATAAGGGAAAGCAAAGTAATGATGAACAGAAAAGTCAGGATAGTGTTACCGCTGGAGAGGAGGGAAGGAGTTTTGATGGAGGGGGACTTCGCGTGTCCTGGAGATGTTCTATTCTGTTTCTTGACCTCATGAGTGGTCACAAAGATATTTGCTTTATCGTTCTTTTTAAACTATGAATAAGTTTTATGTAGTTTTAAAATGACATTTTGAAAAATATATTGAGCAAGATGTAGATACCAACTCTAAACTCAGGGCACTCCAGCCAAACAACCACGTATGGTTGAGTGGCAGAGAGCAGGGTGCCTCCTACTGGAAGCCAGGGGACCCACATTACAGACAACTTGGAATAGTTGATTGGCGCCGTAGATTTCTCATGTCTTGTTTTTCCTAGCTAACAATTGGTAATACTTTTATTGTTCCACTTGTAATGGTATATTACAATACATTATTTATGTGTGTTTCCCCAAGAGAGGGGGAACTCGGTGAGGGCAACAATTGAGAAGTTTTCATGGTTGACCTGGTAATGTAGAGTGCCTGGCACACTGTAGATTCTCGACTAAAGTCAGTTCAAAGAGTAGACTCCAGGGGCGGCCGGTTAGCTCAGTTGGTTAGAGCATGGTGTTCTTAACAACACGGTTGCCGGTTCGATCCCCACATGGGATCAAACTGTGTCCTCCACAACCAAATTGAAACAACTACTTGACTTGGAGCTGATGGGTCCTGGAAAAATACACTTAAAATAAATAAAAGTTAAAAAACAGAATAGGCTCCAGATGAATGGATAGAAGGATAAGTAGATGGATGGATAGAGATCTTAATGATTGCATTAAGTAAACAGGGGATTTTATTTTCAGAACCAGCAAAGAGATTTTAAAATATATTTAATAATTTAGTGAATGGGACAGTACATGCTGTATTTTGAATACTAAGTTATATCCCCATCAAATTATGTTACCAGGACTTGCCAGCCACCCAGGGCCTGCTACTTCTTTGCACAGCTCCAGGGCACTTGCTCACTTTGTGTTTTATTTAGGTAAATAATGCTCCCAGAGTTGTGCAATGAGGAGGTTCGGAACCCGCCTTTGTGGGAGCACAGTGCTGACCCAGGAAGTGGGGTGTCAGAAAGTCACTCCATGTTCGGGCTGGTTCCTGACGTGCTCTCCTCACCCCCTCAGTCACAGAGGGTGGTCACTCAGATGACACAATGTTAGGAAACATTGTCCTTCCTCACTCTCTGTCCTTCCCTTTTCCTTCCTCCTGCCCGCTTTTCTGCCTCCCTCTCTCCCTCCTTTCCTTCTCTCCTTTCTCTCTTCCTCTCTTTCCTTTCTTTGCTTCTCTCTGTCACCTCTGCCTCTCTCCATCCCTATCTTTGTCCCTCTCTCTCGCTCTTTCTCCTCTTCTCACCCCTGCACTTGGCAACCTTTCCAGTCCCCTATTTATATCTCCTACTGTCAGTCAGATAGGCTCAGTGGTAAAGAAACCCAAACATTTTAGCTATCCTCCTCTCCCCTCCCCAGGAGCCCAGCTCTGACTGTGTGGTTTTTAGGGGCTGAATTCCCTCCAGGCCTTTCACCCCACTCCCCCTGCAATCACAGACCTCTCTGGGTGGCCTAGAACCTGCACCCCAGGCGACCACGAGCCCCCTTAAGCTGGCCCAGGACCCCTTTCCAAAGCCACAGCCAGAGAAGGGGCCATTTGTTACCTCTAAATGGATTCATCCTGAGCCCCATGAGCAAACGCTCCCCGTTTTCTGGACCCCATAATAGAAACACAGATTTTGGCTGCCCTTCTCTTCACCCCAAAGAAAGGCTGCTTTTGCAATAAGGGGCATTAGAAGATTGTCGTCTGCCAGGAAAGCATAGATGTTTTTTCTCCACAGTCTCTGCCCTGGGTTGGTCTGGCCTGATTGACGGGAGAGATAGAGATTATGGAATGAGAAGGAGAAAAGGGTGGGAAGGGGTCTGGAGAGGTGGAGCCTGGAAGGGTAGAGAGAAGCAGAGAGAAGCAAAGATCAAGTTCCAAAATTTTAGAATTGGAGGATATAGAAGATCATTGAGTAGCACTGCCCCAACACACACACACACACACACACACACACACACACACACACACACACACACACCACCCATTTTTCAGCGGGAATCAAGGCCCCAGAGATAAGACGCGGTTTGCTCCTTTCCTGCGTTAAAATTGGCCGAGTTCAGACCAGCAGGCAGGTCTCCTGACTCCGATCCCAGCCCAGCACCACCCTCCGCCTGACTCAAGGCAGAAAAAGTTGACTGTCTTGGCAGCAAAATGAAAGCTTTTGATTTATGAGGAATGCTGAGATATCTTCCAGTTGACAGTCTTTGGAGAATTGCATAAGCCCACACTTTTGTGGGGGTAGCACTTAATGAAATGAACATATGAGTTATTCATTTTTCATTAAGGATGACATGCAGAGTATCCAGGTCTAAGGATGAAAAACAGGTCCCAGCCTGGGCCCCCTTGATCCCTGGTCCCAGAGAGCACTAGCCTCAAGACACAGGGACAGGCAGGGGTGCGCATTAACACCTTCCAAATACTTACTGTCATGTTCATTATCTCATGTAATTTTCACAGGTACACAGAAAGCGAACTACTATTGCTCAGTGTTAGACATGAGAAAACTGCGGTTCAGAGAGAGCAAGTAAGAATCCCAAAGTCATTCAGCTAGTGAGTGACAGAGCCAGAATTTAAACCCCAGGCTGCGTGGGGTCAGGTTCAGTAAGCTGTCCATGTAGCAATGGTAGCCTTGGAGCCTGGCGAGGGAAACCCCGGGTGTTGGTGGTCAGCCACACCCAGCTAGACAGCCGACAAAGTCGAGGGAGCAGTTGTGCCACGAAAATGATGCCCCAGCAGACTCTGTTTTGCTGCTTTCCAGCTCCCCAGCCTCGGAGCAAGTTGACATCTGTATCAGGAAATCCAGTTGGACCTCCACTCACATGCAAGTGTGGCAAGTGTGGGCCTGGGAGCCAGTAGGACCTGACTATGACTGCTAAGCCTGCCACTCATTAACTAACTGCCAAGTCCTCAAAAAGTGCCCCAATCCCTCCTGAGCTTCAGTTTCCCACCTGCAATAGTCACAGAACAATACCTACCTCTCAGCATTGTCATGAAAGTTATTATTAATACTATAGCAGCTATTTTATAGTAATGACAGCTAACATGTATTGAGTGCATTTTACATGTGTGGGGACAGAGTCGCAGAGAGCAGTTTCGAGGCTCTCGCGAGGCTCTTGGCCTCAAGTGGAAAGGTGCTGGCTTGGGTAATAGATGGCCATCAGCTGTGACTAGTTGGCCATCAGCTGTTACCAGTTAGCCATTAGCCACTGATAAAACCTCTGTGGCTAAACTAGCAAGCATGGAGTGTGGATTGTGGATTGCAGAGAGGCGGATTGCAGTTCGCAAGTGAGGTTGGTAGGCAGAGAAGCGGATGGCGGGTTGTGAACAGTGTGGCTCCTGCCTCCTGTGTCTCCAACCCAGCCGCCAGCGAGACTATAGTGGTGTGACTCCCCTATCTATGTCTCCGTGGGTGTTCCATTTTGGCCTCACCATGTCCTGTGTTCTTATGTGGAGAGCGGGACCAGAGTCCCTGCCTGTCCCCCCGCATGACGACATGCTAAGCACTGCATTACCTGAGTTAACCTTCGATAAGCTCCATTGTGCCTGAGGAAAGGAGCACATGGAAACTCAGAGACATGATTTGCTTGCCCAGACTACAGAGTTCACAAATGACAGGGTCAGAAATTGAACCCAGGCCTGTGTGCACCCCCACCCCACTAAGATGACTCTTTATAAGCAAAGTCCTTATCACATAGACACTCAGCAAATGGGAGTTCTAGTGCCTTCTGTTTCCCCTAAAAGCCCAGATTCCCACAGTGCCCTCCGGGATTTGCTTTAGGGCTTGCCTGTATGGGGTTTTCTGGAAGCCGGGAGAAAGCTGGGGTGGCGGTGCATCTCCCACTCTAAGCCTCCCTCCCCTCCCCCCGGCCTTCCCTCCTTATAGGGTTTGGCAAAAGCTGCTTCAGTGAGGCCTCTGTGTTGCTGGAAACAATACAAGTTTATTTTGGCACCGCAGAGAGGGCCTGCTTTTCCCCCTCTGGACGCCTCTGTGGGAAGAGGGCCTAGAGAATGTGGCTCCTCAGGCCTGTCAGTTCCCATCATGCCCCCAGCATGTCCGTGCCACAGTCATCTCCATCACATGTAGCCCAGAGGAGGAAATGAGATAAGAGCTTTCTTTCCACTTCCGACAGATCATAAGATTTGCCTGCCCCCAAAAGAAGTCAAGCTGAGGACATGGCACTGCAGTTAACTGCCCACTCAGCAGGTGCCCTTCCATCCCTGTGGCACTTTGTCTGGTGGCGTCCACACTCTGGCTACCTGTGGCCGATGTACTGAGTAAAGTCGGAGCCACTCTGAGTAGCAGAGGATTGTTGCTGTTCTCTGGTCCAAGGCCCCACTTGGCTTCGATTCGCAGTCAGGCAGCGTTTATTAAATGCCAACCCTGGGCCAAGAAAAGACTGCTTTTGCATCTGTTGGTTCATGGTTCAGAATCCTCACACCACCCTTTTTTAGAAAGGCCTTATTCTCCCATTTCCACAAATGCGGCCCCTCGGGCTCAGGGAGGTGAAGCCGTTGGCTCAAGGTCATGAAGTGAGGAGGTCGGCGATGGAATGAGGATGTGATCTTCCAGCTCTGACACCAGCTCTGCCTGTCCCAGCAGAGGAGGTGTTCCTTCTGTACTGCTCTATAGAGAAGTTTCATCCAGGCTTTGTCGGAGCTCCTCTGGTGTTCCCTGAGAAAGCGTCACCCAGCTGTGCTAGGCTGGAGCTGACACCTGCCTCTTTCTCCCACAGGTCCCAGGTGTCCTTAACCTAACTCCAGGCAACAAGATGAAACTCAGCTCTCTACCCTTGGCCACACCCATTCTTCAGAGACGAGAAGATGACCCCGATGACCCTGGGCCCTCCCGTTCCTGCTCCAGGACTGGTGTGGACATAGGTGTGGGCCAGTCCCAAGGAGACTGGCCATCAGAGCCCTGGCTACAAACTGTTGGGCACCGGTTGCTGATGAGATAAGCCCAGAAGTTGTGAATAAACACAAATTTTTGGAGCCATTTGATATTGTCATGGTATCCAAGTGTGTGATCATTTCTTTCCTAGTAATTTATTTTTGTTGTATTTTTATAAAAACGTTGGTCGGTGACTGACTGGACATTTAACAAATTGGTCATAGAAAGGTTCAGAGGCACTGGGATAGAGACTAATGTCTTGATCCCTCAACAGCTCGTTGAAGAAGGAGGTAGGTAGAGCAAGCTTCACCTTCATTTACAGATGTGGAAACTGAGGCTCAGAGAGCTCGTTTGATTTTCCAAGGCCACGTGGTTTATGAGGGGTAAAGTGAGGCCTGAATGCAGGACCTCTGGCTCCCAAGCACAGTGGGCTTTCCCACTCTGTTGTGCCCCCCTCTTCCTCTGTAGACTCTGGAAGATTGGTCTGGGCACACATGGGAATAAGCAAGCTGGGTCAAAGGGCAGTGAGACAGTGACTGATGGATTGGTCTATTGATTGGTTGATTAAATTATTGAGACCTCATCTCCCTGAGTGGCTCCTCTGGAATAATAATCCATGGTGAGCAGGTGAAACAGCCTGGCCAGCCGCACTCAGTCCACCCCTTCTGTCACCTCCCCCTCCAGGGAACGCTTGAATAAGAGACCAGATCTGCTCTTGCAGTTCCCGCCCAGGGTGAGGTTGAAACACTTAAGGTTTCTATTTAAAGCCATATCTCATTCATCATTTCAGCACCAACTAACAATTAAACCTGATTCAATCAAGCACTGACAACTAATTTAAACCGGGCCTCACATCAGCCTGTCACTGGCTATTTAAAACCCCATCCTGGCCTCGGGGCCCCTTGGGAACCAGGACTGTTTGTCCTGCCAAAAGCAAAGCCCTGCCTGCTGCATCCGGGGTCCAGACCTATGTGGTATGTAGGGCCTGTCCTGTGTCCCTGTGTGGAAGCTGTCTCTGCCAGCTGAGGGACGGCTTCTGGGGGTGTCGGGGATGCCAGGTGGAGGGAGTAGGGGGAAGCAGAAAAGGCAAACGCCCACTTAAGAGGCCATATGAGCTCAAGTGCACATGCTGTCACTGCTTTGTTGGCTTTATTCAGGCCCTGAGCAATGTGGCCTCCTGGGGAGTGTTGAAAGCATCAGAACCTGGGTTTGAATCCTGCCTCTGCAATCAGCTTCTCAGTCCTGTGACCTTGGCTAGGTCTCTTGGTCTTTCTCAGCCTCACTTTCCTCACCAGTATTGTGGGAATAATAAAAATCTCTCCCAAAACCATCTCTGTGGGTTGTTAGGAAATCCCTCAAATCTGGCCATCCCAGAAAAAAAAAGCACTTGGAAAACAAGAAATCCTAAGATATGGAAGTTATGAGTAGAGCAAGCTTGAGCTTCTAGTGGGTCTGGGGCTGTGGAGGCAGCCTGGTGGATTCCAACACGTGGTTATAAGAGTAATAGCTGGCATTCTCATGGTTCTCTAGTGCTACAGGAACACACAATGAATGAATGGGTAATCAAATTCAAGGGTGATCCCTCCAGGCTGAAGACTCAATCCAGTCTGGTGTAGTCAGGGAGGTCTTCCTGGAAGCAGTGGGCTTGAACTGAGCTTTGAAGGCTGGGCAAGTCTCCAATAAGCCAAGAGTGGGAGAGAACCAAATAGATAGAGCCACTTAGAGTTGGAAAGAGCTCCCACAGCCATTTCCCATGTAATCCTCACAACCACCCCCATTTTATAGGATGAGGAGTCTGAGAGTTTAAATCAGGGGTGTCCAAACTGCGGCCCACGAGCCAACTGCGGCCCGCAATCCATTTTTAATTGGCCTGCAGCAAATTCCAAAAATATATTTAGTTTACTTAAATAAACCAGGTGAGGCAATACATACTTCACCTCGAGTGAGTGGCCCAGCTGTTTGTGTATTTTACCACATATGGCCCTTGATGAAAAACGTCGAAAAAAGTTTGAACACCCCTGGTTTAAATGATCAGCTACTGAGAGAATAAGGCAGCGAGATACTGGCTTGGAGCTCTTGACGCCAGTTGCCTGGTCCCACTCTGACCTACTCTGCTCCCTTTGCAGAGCAGAGAACACCAGAAGTGGGAATGGAGAAACTGAGGAGAACCAGAAGGCAAGAAGACTCTCAGCAGGGCTCTTCCCTCTAGGATTCCTAATGCACATCCTTAGCAAAGGGAAAAACAGCACAAAAGACGCAGTTTGAATCACTGATTTTGCTTTAATAATAGAAAAGTGTATTATTCAACATCTTTAAAATGACGAAAAAAATACGTCAACCCACAATTCCATATCTAGTGAAAGCATTCTTCAAGAATAAAATTAAATGCCCATCTTAAGTGTCCAACCTAACTGTCTATCAGTGAATGAATCAATAAATAAAATGTGATGTATATACCCAATGGAATATTATTCAGCCATAAAAAGGAAATCCTGCCATGACATCATGCATAGACCTTGAGGACATTATGCTAAGTGAAATTAGTTAGACAGAGAAAGACAAATACTGTGTGACCTCACTTATATGTGGAGTCTAAAAAAAAAGAAGAAAGAAAGAAAGAAAGAAAAAGAAATTCATAGAAACAAAGAAAAGATTGGTGGTTGCCAGAGGTAGGGGTGGGATACGGGGTAATTGGCTGAAGGCAGTCAAAAGGGACAAACTTCCAGTTATAAGTTCTGGGGCTGTCATGTACAACATGGTGACTATAATTAACAATACTGTATTGTGTATTTGAAAGTTGCTAAGAGTAGATCTTCGCTTTAATCATAAGAAAATAAATTGTAATTGCGCGAGGTGATGGATAGTAACTAAACTTAATGTGCTAATCCTTTCGCAACATACATATGTGAGATCATTATATTGAATACCTTAAACTTATACAATGTTATATGTCAATTATATCTCAATAAAATTGGGGGGGAGCCATTAAAAAATTCAGTTTGGCTGAGAGATTATAGGATAAATTGGGGGCAACGGATGGGGGTGCTGTGTCAGGGGCTGAGGAGCATGGGGTAGTGACAGCTGCCCATCTCTGTCATTGTGGGGAGCCTCAGCTGCCCTGACAGGGGGAAAATGTCTTGTGAGGCTCCAAGTTCTCCTGAGTGGGAGGAAACAATAGCCTCTTCTCTGGGGCCTTAAGCGTGAGAGGAGTGAGATCATGTCTGAGGAGGGCGAGGGCAGGGACACAGGATATGAGTGTGTTCCCAGGGGAGAACAGTGAGGCCAAGGAGAGGGCCTTGAGAGCAGCTGCCTCCTTCCCTGAAGTCCCCCATGGCCTCCACCCCAGCGTCCTCCCTCCTCTAGGTTCCTGGGCAGACTCTTCTCGGGTTCTTCAGGAATCCTGCAGACCCACAGACCCGACTGGACTGCAAGCCCCTCGAAGGCAGGTCCACAACATCCAACTGTGGTCAAGAGCTCGGGGCCTGAGACGTCCTCCAGTCCTCCCCAGCTGTGTGATGTGAAGCCTGTTCCATAACCTCTTTGAGAGTTAGTTTCTGGGCAATGAAGGTAAAAATAGGACTTATCTCATGAGGTCATCATGAAAATTAAAGAGTTAATCAGAGTAAGTGCTTACCAAAAATAACTTCACTTGGTGTGCCCCAGAGCAGCTCGCCAGGTTCCCAGTATAGAGCAGGGGTTGATATTAGCTGATTGCAAGCTCAGGACAGCAGCTACAGCAGTGGGTACTGGGATGGGACAGGAGGGAAGGCTTCCTGGCAGGGACCGATGATTCCAAATGAAGGACAGAGGGTATCCAGGGAATTTCCTTTCAGGGAGGCCTCAGGAAATGGTAGTCTGCCGTGTCAGTCCACCCAGAGGGTCTCACTCCCCTATCTCCTATGGAAATCAGGAGCCCCCAGACTTTCTCTGGGGCCTTCCTGGGGAATCTTGGCCCTGCCTCATGGTTTGGGTGGAACGGGGACCCAGGAGCAGAGCTGCCACCCTCTGGCTGACGCTTAGCAACATGGGGGTGGGTGCTGCCTTCCTGGGGGGAATGAGGGGAAGAGAAGGGACCCTCTAATTCAAGACCCTGCAGAAGTAGTGTGAGGGTTACAAGATATATATTAATCTCTAGCCCAGTGCCTCTGAACCTTTCTGTTTCCAATTTTTTAAATATCCATTCAGTCACCGACCGATGCTTTTATAAAATACCACAAAAATAAATTACTAGAAAAAAAATGATCCCACTCTTGGATACCATGACAATATAAAATGGCTCTAAAAATGTGTGTTTATTCACAATTTCAGGGCTTATCTCATCAGCAACCGGTGACAAATGGTTTGTACCAGGCGACAGCCACACTGCACCTGGAGCAAGATACTCAATTAAGGCTAATTCACCTCTTCTCCTCCCTGTAGTCTTACTTCCTTGACTGAATGAGAAGCAGTGTTCCAACAGCCCCTCACCATGTCTTTAGGCACTCCCAGGACCGCCCCGGTCATTTCTGTCCATATGCCGCAGTGTTTCTGGGACAGTCCTGATTCTACATATTCTCTCGTGGCCATACAGCAGGTGTGTTCCTGAAAGGATGAACATAAATTCTGTGTTGGATGCAAAGGAGAATGAGAAGAACCGCCTCCTGAGGCAGCAAACATCGTCCCAGGGGTGTATGTAGAAAGACTGTCGTCTCTTGGGAAAGAGTGCAAGGCTTCCCTTTGGAACTAGAACAGCAGTTACCAGCACCTAAAATATGCCAGACCCTGAGCTCTGTGAACTCAGGAGCTCTGTCTCTCCCCACAATTCTGCCAGGTAGATATTATTTTGTCAGATTTAAATGAGACATCTCCACGAGTACCTAGAAGTAGCTATGCAGATGCTATAGCCCCTCCCCAGTGCTAGCGGTGAATGGCTTCAGGGCACCCTGAGGGACGTTTTTGTTTTTTGGTGTGTTTTTTTGAAGGGGAACAGGACTTTATTGGGAAACAGTGTGTACTTCCAGGACTTTTTTCCAAGTCAAGCTGTTGTCCTTTCAATCTTAGTTGTGGAGGGCGCAGCTCAGCTCCAGGTCCAGTTGCCGTTGCTAGTTGCAGGGGGCACAGCCCACCATCCCTTGCAGGACTCGAGGAATTGAACCAGCAACCTTGTGGTTGAGAGCCCACTGGCCCATCGAACCAGTGGAAATCGAACCAGCAGCCTTTGGAGTTAGGAGCATGGAGCTCTAACGCCTGAGCCACTGGGCCGGCCCCCTGAGGGGCTTTTTTAAAATGCAGATTCTCCAGCCCCCAGGCCATCCTGATGGTCAGCTGGGTGGGGAGCCAACAGTCTGTGGGGAACCCAAGAGAGCCCATATAATGCCGCCCTTAAAAATGAAGACTTTGTAACAACATGTGAACATACACTTATGTTAAGGGAACAGGCAGGTAATAAAATTGTGTATATAGTTTTACCTCAGCTATGGAACAGTAAGAGAAAAAAAAACGATTGGCAGGAAAAACACACAAAATGTTGACGTTAATGACCTCCATGTGAAGGGATTACATGTGATTTTATTTTCTTCTTTATAGTTTTCTATGTAGAGCATGTATTACCTTTATAAATAGAAAAAGCAATAAGCACTGTTTTTAAAAGAGAAAGTCTCCTATTTTCTGTGCCACCCCAACCAGCCTGAGTCAACTTTGACATTCTGGACTAAGGCAGAAATTGCTGGGGTTTTGTTTTCTTCTCTTCTCTGAGGGCCGGAAGTGTAACTATTTCCCACTGGGTTTTCTGCTGGAGTTGGAGGCCGAGAAAAATTCTAGCTGAAGACTCAAGATAGGTATCCAAACACAAGATGTGCAAGGCCCTTTGTGAGTGGCTCCTGCTTATCTTGGCAGCCTCCTCCCTCTTCACCTGCTCTGGGCATCCTTTCTGGAAAGTACTATCATTTCTCTCACCTTGATCTTTGCCCCTGCTGTCCCTTCGACCAGGAAGCTCTTCCTTATCCCCTTTCACTTAACTAACAGCATCAGGCCTCATCTTAGGTGTCTTTGTTCTCTGAGGAGCTTTCCTGACCCCCAGTACTGAGAGAGGCTCCGTGAGTGCCCAGAATACCCTGTCTTCCTATTAATGGATGCGTCCCCCTTGGCTGTAATCATGGCGTACTCCCATGCTTCCCCACCAGCCTTTAAGCTCCATGAGGTTTGGGACTCTATACCCTCAGCCTGGCACAGAATAGGCACTCACTAAATGTTTACTGAGCTGGAACAGTAACTGAACTGGGAAGGAAGCTGCCTCGAAGCCCTGGTGCCAGGTGTCACTCAAGCTGTTCTAGGTACCTGCCTCTCCCAGAGCCCCTTAAAGAAAAGTGGCCCCAAAGAGTTCTTTCTGCATGAAGTCATTAGGGCTTGCACCAGGTGGTCAGCAAAACCACCTTCTCCACCTGCTCCAGCAGATTAGACCAGGGATGGGGACCCCAGCTGAAAACAACTGCATAGACATAGAGGCTGGCAGGAAAGATGGCTCGACGGCCCAATACAGGGACGCTATGTGAGGTGGTGGCTAGCTGGCCAATCAGGCAGCTTCTTGGGAAAAGGGCCAATGGCACAGAAGCCTAATCCTAACGGCCACTGAATTTCATTCAGGCTCTCCAGCCCAAGCGAGAAGGCCCTTTCCACCTTCCCATGCCCCAAAAGTAAAGGCGTTCCCGTCTGTCTCTTCTGCACAAACTGAAGAACCCACAGGTGAGGACAGATAGCCATGTCGTCACTGTCTCTCTCTGGCTACTCACTGGCTACCCTGTGACAGCAACTCTGGGTGGCCCCTCTTTCTCAAGTCAGGTGGGGTTGGCGGGTTGCTCCCTGTGCCAAGGGCCTGGCCCAGCTGGCCACATTCAGGGAATGGCCGGTATGCACAATGGCCTAAATCCTGAGTGGCACATTTGCAACTGGTTTTTCTGTCTCCCCGCTCCAACCCCCCACCCCTGCCTGCATTGTGGGGGGACAAAGAAAATGTGACTACCTCTCCCTCACATATAATATCTCTTGACAGAGGGGAAGCATTTGGCTCACAGGCTCACTTTGGTGGGTGGAGTGAGCTGCACTGTGGAGTCTGGATAAAAATAGAAACTTGTTGCTGATGTTGCAGGAAATGTGCTCCGAGCAGGGGGTCTAGAGAGGGCAGGAGGGGGAGGCTTCCAGGATCTGGGAGGAATTGACCCACACTTGTAGGCAGGCGCTGTCCTTCCCAGGCCAGCCCTAAGTGAGTTGGGACTGGTTTTCTCCCCACCCCACCCATCTTCCCCACCCTTTCAACACTTTTCTCCTCACTTCCCCTCCCCCTCTTCAGGGAGCTAGTGCCCTCGTGCTTCTGGAAACCACATGTTACAGTCTCTGAAGGATAACTCAGGTTTAAAATATTCTCTTTCCACATCAAACCATGTGTCACTGTGCCTCCTGCCCGGAAGGGCAGTGGCTGACACACCCACCCACACTAAAGCAACTGAGGTGGCTCAAGGCAGAGGGTGAGGAAGGGGGGGGGGGTAGATGAAAAAGAGTGGTGCCTGGAAAATCAGACTCCACCACAGAAACGAGTCCGTTGGCCTGGGATGGATCCATCCAGTCGGGGATGCAGAGGGGGGGCTCCACTCAGAGGTGATCTCCTTTTTCGCTAAAACAGGAATGGCTTGCTCAGGGAAGGAAGGTGAGGAATGAAGTCTGGTGGCCAGCGGAGCTGCCTTGTCACAGCAGAGGTAGAAAGAGCCCTGAGCTGGGAGTCCAGGCCCCTCTCAGTTCTAGCCCCAGCCCCACCTTAAAAGAGCCCTGTGACCTTGAGCAAGTCACCCACAGGGCCTCAGTTTCCCTACTGGTAAAACGGAAATAATCCTCCCTGCATCTCAGGGCTGTTGTGAGACCCACTGAGATAAAAGTCTAGACAGATGCAGGCAAGTTAGACACAGGACACTATGAGCTGATGGGTAGTAAACAGGGCATCAAAAGATGGATCTGGCTGTGCGGCCCTGGGCAAGTTATTGCCCCTTTCTGCACACTGAAAGGGTTGACCAGCCAGTGTCGAGTGCAGCTTGGCCTCTCTCATCGCCATCTTCATCTATGAAAAATGACCCTCCTCTTAAGGGATCTACCAGCAGTTTCCACATTGTTACTTGACAATTTAGAGCTGCTGCCAAGGGCCCTGCTCCAGACACTGACCTTTCTGAGGAAGTGGTGGGTGGGGAGAGCCCAGAGCAGAGGGTGGGAGGCAGGTCCGACTCCGCCTATCCCCCTGTGCCTGAGAGAGACCTGTTGTTTGCCCTCCCCCCATGCCCTCTGGCTCTCTAAGTGGGTTTTCCTGCCCTAGACTCTGTGATCCCTGACAGCCAGCTCTCCCCTACCCCACCCCACCCACATACACAGGTTGCCCCTTCGTCACTCTGGCTGGGCCAGTTTTGGGTCCTGAACTGAACGCCTATGGTCTCCCAGTGCGGGGAGAAGACAGTGGTACTAGGAAAGCTGTCTCCTTGCCCCCTGCCAAGGTCAGAGGGGGCCCAGGCCGGCTGGGATTTTCTCTGAGGGAAGGGTCTGGCCATTGACCTGCTTTGGGGATGGACGTGATTCACAACCATCTGGTGCAGGAAGAGTTGCCTTAACTCATAACTGATGTTCCGAATGTATGATTTTTCTTTCTTTCTTCATCTCCCGTTCAGGCCCTGGATTTTATTTTCTCTCCCTCCCAACAACAACACAGTTACTGTGAAAGGAGCAATATAAAGTGTTGGGTGACCACTTTATATGACCCCCCCACCACACTACTGTTCAGTCAGCCCTGGGTTAAGAGGGGCTTCTGGAGGTCACCATCCCCACCCCAGCCTCTAGGCCCAGCCACACTGCACCCATCAGACCAGCCACCCTGTCATCTAGGACCTTGAGTTCCAAAACCCTTCTTCTCTGGGCCCTCATCTCCTCGTCTACAGGTGAGCAGTTGGACTAGAGGGAAGAAGGCAGCCAGGTGAGACCAAGTCGGGGGGGACCTTGATGCCCAGTGAGCTGCACAGAGCTGGAAGGGGTGGTCCCCCTGGTTCCTGCCATTTCGTCTTCTCCTGGAGTTGGTTTGGGGGTGGCTCTGTGCTCTCTGTCTGCATCCCCCTCCTTCAGGCTTCCTCCCTGTCCCAGCCCACCCGCCTTAAATACTCTGCATTTTCTAACTGACCCCATCTCCCCTGTGTCTCTCCCTCGATCTTCGTCACTTTGTCCTCTGTTTTCTCTTTACCTCTGACTTCCTCTTCTCCCTGTGTCTTTGCCTCTCTCTCTAGCTCTGTGTCTCTCTGACCCTGTTGGCCTGTCTCTCTATTCCATTCTATCTCTCTCTGACCATTTCTATGACTCTCCTTTCCGTCCATGGTCTTTCCCTCTGCACTCATCACAATGGGCTTTCTAACTCACTTTACAGCAATCTCATGAAGAGAAAAAAAGGAAAGAAAAAGCGCTGTTTGGTTTTCATCAGAGTAATGAAACCCTGGTGGCCTCGCAATGTGGCTGCAGGGCCTGCCCACCTCCCTGCTGCAGCTTCCAGGCTTGGCCCCCAGCCAGGTCCTGCCTGCTCTGGGGACATCCTCCAGAAATACACCAAGCATGGTGTCAGAGCAAGACCCCATGGGGGCCAGGGTATGTTTCCAAATGGAATAGGGTGTTTATTATGGACTGAAGATTTGTGTTCCCTAAAATTTATATGTTGACACCCTAACCCCCAGTGCAACAGAATTTGGAGGTGGGGGCCTTTGGGAGGTAATTAAGTTTCGGTGAGGTCATGAGAGTGGGGCCCCATGATGGGTTTAGTGTCCTTATAAGAAGAGGAAGAGAGCTGAGCTCTCTTTCTGTCGTGCGAGGACACAGCAAGAAAGCAGCTCTATGAAAGTCAGGAAATAAAACTCTCACCAGGGGCTGGCCCGGTGGCTCAGCTCGTTGGAGCGCTGTGTTCCTAATGCCGTGGTCGCCAGTTCGATTCCCACATGAGCCAGTGAGCTGCGCCCTCTACAGCTTAGATTATGAACAATAGCCCTGGAGCTGGGCTGCCATGCAGCCGAAGGCTAGAGTGAGCTGCTGTGGGCTGGCAGACCCAGTAGGAGGGAGCGCAAGACTCATAATACCAGCATCATGGGCCAGGGAGCTGTGTCCTACACAACTAGACTGAGAAAACGGCTTGAACGGAAGAAGGGGGAAGATACCTATCATCTTAAGATCTCACAAGAAACTTCCGTAATAACATTCAGTTACACACCCCCTTTCCTAGGCCTGAGGAATTGGAAACTAAACAGCCCTTCACAGATGGCCTCCTGAGGGGCCAGTCAGGCCTTCTCCAGGAGAGATGAGGCCTTCAGGCTTGGCCCTCAGCTGGGTCAGGCCTGCTCTGGGGACATCCCTACTGTTAGCAGAACCCTGTGTGGTGGGGAAGGAAGCCCTATAGACCTGGTGTATTGCCACTTCCTCGATCTGTGACCTTATACAAACTATTTACCTTGCTGAATTTCATTTTCCTCATCACAAAATGGAGATTTAAAAATAGTAATGCAGCCCCAACTTCCCAGAGCCCTTGTCAAAATTAAATGTGTTCAGTGTGACCCAAATAGATCCAATAATTTCATTCAGCTCCTCCCTAGACAACAATTCTTAATTGAAACCTCCCAGGCAGCCCAGGGCTTCTGGGGAGGGAAAGCATGGGGTGTCTTGCTCTTAGAGAGCTTACCGTCTAGTTGGGCAGAGAATATGCACGTGACTGAAAACAGAAATAACCTACATCATGAAACAGATACAAGGAAGATTTGCAGGCTGCCTCTAGGTCCTTAGTTAAGTCAGTGGCACAGTGACTCCATAGGGATTTGCAAGAAGAAATAAATAATTGTGATTTGGGACCGCCTCTTAGAGGAGGTAGGCCTTGGCAGAGCCCTGACAGGAAGTAAGATTGGGGTGGGGTGGGGGATGGGGGCAGAAGAGTGAAATTTCTCCTTATTGTCGCCCTGTGAAGCAGTGGCACGTGGTGAACAGGATTACACATTTGCCCCCACGTGTTTATGAATTTTAGATTCACAAACCCGTTGGCAAAGCAATGCAGGGGCTGGTGATTCTCAACCTTGGCGGCTTATCAGAATCACCGGGCACTTTAAGAATACTGATGCCCGGGTCATACCCTGAGAAACTCCCACATAATTGGTTTGAGGTTTGGTCTGGGCATCAGGATTTTAAAAACATGTACAGCCAGGTTGAGAACCAGTGCTAGCCTCTCAAACTTAAAAAGTGCTATAAAAAAAAAAAAAAAAAGAAAAAAGAAACTTTGTTTTTAAATGCCAAACTGCCAGGGTGGGGTGGTGGCATCAAATTTCCACACCACCTTTGCCTGCCTGCCTTCAGTCACTGCCCCACATTCTTCCTGCTGCTCCAATAAAACCAAGCTCCTGCTCAAAATGCTTCTTTCCCTTCCTGGAAAATTCTATTCCCAGGAAACTCCCGCAGGACTGTGGGGCATCTTGTTCTTAGTGCTTTGCCATGCTTGCCAAAGCGCTCTGATCCTCTAACGTCGTGCAATTTTGCTCAATGTCATCAGATTGCAAAGAATTTTCCATAAGGGTCAGAGGAGCCCTTCCCAAAGAGGTCACTCTGACCTCAGCAGCAAAGGGCAAGTGTAAAGTGTGCTGGACATGGGTGCCAGGATCCCTCCAGCCCAAGTTCTGACACTGCTGCTAGCTGGCTCCCCCTGAACCTGAATTTCCACAACTGTGAAATTAGGGTGGTCTGAGTGACCCCAAGGTTTCTCCTCACCCTGGCCTCTGAGTTTTCAGAAGCTGCTCCAAGCTGAACACAGCTGGGCATAAGTGCGGCTCACCTCCAGGCTCTGCTTCCTGGGGCTTCAGCCAAACCCTGGGCTTCCTGCCTGGTCCAGGGCACAAGGGGCCTTCACAGAGTCTCCGCACAGTTTTCCTGGGGAGCAGAAGGGGGAGCATCGCAGAGTTAACACAAGGCTTCGTCTGTGTCCAAGCTGAGGGAGGAGTGGACAGAGTGGCCCATAGGGACTCTACCTTGCCTCTGGCTTTTTCCGTGGCCTTTTTCAGAGTCTTTCATTTGAGCATCAAATAACTCCTCAACAGTAGAGACTGATAAGGACAATTAGCTCCATTTCACTTTTGAGGAAGCAGAGGAGCTGAGGTACAGTGAAGGAAGGTGATGCTGGAGAACACAGTATATCAGTGCAGTCAAGAGTATCTCCTGCTGTGCCATTTAACCTTCCTAAAACTCAATTTTCTCACCTAAAAAGTAAATACACTTAACTGCTCTGGTAGACTGCCCACGCTTTATGGTGAGGGAGGCTCAGGGACACCTTTGGGCCCGAGGTAGGACCCAGAAGCCAAGTCAATGCAAAGGCAGGGCCCTGAGGGGTCCATGATGGACCAGGTGGCATTCTAGAACTTGCTGTACTTCATCTCCTATCATCCTCACAGCAGCCCTGTCAGTCAGAGATCTTATGGCTCATTTTGCAGAGGGAGAACAGGAGGCTGAGAGTCTACACAGAGCCAGGAGTCAAACTCAGGTTCTAAGTCATGTTCTTCTGCCATCTTGTGCTACCTTTAGATGTGGGTTTAGGTTTAGAGGCAAGTTCTGTTTCCGTGTGATCCCCTCTCTCCCTCCGGACAGATGGCCTGTGGGAGGTGGTCATGCTGGGACCCCAGGTTGCAACACAACCAAGAAAACCAGGGAAGGAAATCACTGAGAAACTTATGCTTTGAAATGGGACTTCCTCAGACCAGAGGGAGTTCTTACAGAGAAATTTTACAGAAATTAAAGAGCAACATACTTTTTAAAAACCTAGAAAAACTAGAAGAAGAGAAAATTTAACATTCATCAAATCTCTGGAGGCAGAATGTCTTTTATTAAACTTGGAAATCACTGATGAAATCACAAAGGTAAGACTAGTAGGTTTGACTCCAGAAAAATGTAATTTTTCTGCATTAAAAAAAAATGACTAAAAAAGGGCAATTGGGGAGAAATATTCACAGCAAATAAGGAAGATAAAAGGTTATTATCTCTTTTTATTTATTTATACTCTGTATCCCTCCTAAAAAGTTTTGAGAAGAGAATATTATATAAAGAGTTCATACAAACTGATAGTTTAAAAATAAAGAGCCTCAAATATATGGTGATGGAAGGAGAACTGACTCTAGGTGGTGAACACACAATGGGATTTATAGATGATGTAATACAGAATTGTACACCTGAAATCTATGTAATTTTACTAACAATTCTCATCCCAATAAATTAAATAAAAAATAAAAAAAAGAGCCTTATATATAAATAGACAAGGAGCATTTTACATAAGAAAGAGGAAGCAATTTACATAAAACAAATCATAACTAGTAAACAGATTTACAGAAAAATGTCCAACCTAGCTAATCACCAAAGAAATGCAAAGTTAAATAGAAAAACATTTCAGTTGGCACCCAGTGCCCATGCAGGTGTGATAACAATTACACCTTACAATTCTTAAGGAAAATAACACGGTGATAAGATACCAAGAACTAGAAAAATATTGGTTCTCTTTGACAGAGTAACCATACTACTCAGGATTTATGCCAAAGGTTCTAACATGTGAAAAGAGTTAGGTGCACAAAGATACTCATGGCAGCATTAAAAAAACAAACAAAAAGCTGAAAATTGAAAATGACCTAAATGTCCTAAAGCAAAGAAATGGTCAACTAAAGTTTGCCTTATCCACTCAACGAAATACAATGCAGCTTGTATAAAAGTTCACAAAGACTTATGGCAAATAAAAATGCCTACAACATAATGTTAAGTTCAAAAAATATATACATATAATATATAATTGTAGTATTCGTAATAATACAATTCATAGCATGAATGTAACTATGTGAAAAAAATATATGCTTACAAATATGAGAAAGGCAGGTCTGCCCCCAACCTGTGTAGGACCTGAAACAGGGATACAAATGGAGACTACATACCAAAAATGCCTAAATATTAGATAATTTAAATTGTATTATTTATGAAACATCTATTAAATTAATTTAGTCATTTAAATTAACATGATATTAAATATTTAAATAAAATTATTTATTACATATTAAATTGTTAAATAATTCAAGCTAAAAAATTGTCAAATAAAATGTAAAATATCCTCCTACCTTGTGATAAGTTAAGATCCATATTGTAATCACTGGCGCTACCGCTAAGAAAATAGCTCAATAAATACAGTTTAAAAACAAACAAAGAAATTAAAATGGTGTTGATGGAAATGTTCTAAAAGTAGATTATGATGATGATATGGTGGATGCACAGCTCTGCAAACTAACTTAAAAAATCATTGAATTGCTTTGAAAAAAAATCATTGAAAAAATCACTGTATTTATAATGGGTGAAATTTATGGTACATAAATTATACCTCAATAAAGCTGTTTTTATTTATTTATATATGCTAAATTTTAAAAATTGTACTGTAAATATACCGTCAAGAAAGTGAAAAGACAACCCACAGAGTGGGATAAAATATTTGCAAATTATGTATCTGATAAAGGACTTGCATCCAGAATACATAACGAACTCTTACAATTCAAAAATAAAAAGATAAATAACTCAATTTTAAAATGGGCAAAGGCTCAAAACAGACATTTCTCCAAAGAAGATATGCAGATAGGCAATGAGTACTTGGAAAGGTACTCGATGTCGTTAAGCATGGGGGAAATGCAAATCTAAACCACATCAGATACCACTTCATCCCCACTAGGATGGGTATAATAAAAAAGATGAATAAACAAGTGTTAGCAAGGAGATGGAACCCTCACGTCCAGCTGGAGGGAATGTAAAATGATACAGTCACTTTAGAAAGCAGTTTGGCCGTTCCTCAAAGGTAAACACGCAGTTCCCATCCAACCCAGCAATTTCACTTCAGTATGTGCTCAGGAGAAATGAAAACATATGTCCACACAAAAACTTTTCCATGAATGTTTATAACTGCAATATTCATAACAGCCTCAAAGTGCAAGTAACCTAAATGTTCACCAACTGGTGAATGGAAAAACAAAATGTGATACACCCATACAATGGACTATTATTCATCAATAAAAAGGAATGAAGCACTGATACATGTTACAACATGGCTGAACCTTGAAAATATTATGCTACGTGCAAGTAGCCAATCACAAAGGAGCAAAAATATTGATTAGGCAAATCTGTAAAGATAGAAAGTAGCCTAGTAGTTGTCTAGGGCTGGGAGGGTTGGAGGAAAATTGAGAATGAGTGCTAAATGGATACAGGGTTTCTTTGGGGGAGGGGGGTGACAAAAATGTTCTAAAATTAATTGTGGTGATGGTTGCAGAACTCTGTGAACATACTAAAAACTACTGAATTTTACACTTTAAATGAATGAATCGTATGGTATGTGAATTATAGTTCAATAAAGGTGTAAAAACAAAACAAACGAAAACAACAGTGTAGGCTACTGTCAATGATATCACTGCCATTTACCCAGAATCCTCATGTCATCATTTTCTTGGGGTCTCCACAGTTCTTTCCAGAATGGCCCTCGGGCCCTTTTTGCAACCCTCCCATTATGCATTGACCTTGCAGCTTTGCCTTCCTCACCATTTCTGTGCCTTTGACCCTGTCCTAGAGAACGGTATCAACATCCTTGTCAGTCATGCTGGACAATATCCCCCACAACAAACTCATCCACAGAGCACGTCCATTTTCCCTCCTAAATATTTCTTGAATGTGCTTGTCCCTTCGCACCACCTTACCCTCAGGCCACCATCAGTGTTGCTTGGATGGCTCCGACAGCCTCCTCACTGGCCTCCCCGCCTCCAGCTTTGTCCCCTTTCAGTTCTCCGTACAGCAGCCAGTGTCTTCTATCTAAATTATAGCCAGCTGGGGACTCCCCACTGACTAACCCCTTCGGGATACGGTCTCCAGCCTCACATCTTCCTGCCCCCCACTCTTGGAGTAGCCCTGCCCTAGAGGCCTCTGTCAACCCTTGCTGGGCCCATCTCTGCATTCCAGCCGGCAAGAGGCGGGAAACGGATGAAGTGTAGGGCAAGCACATGCCTTTGAAAGAAGTAACATCAAAGTTGCACACACCCTTTCATCCCATTCGGCTGGTCAAAATGTCAGCACACTTAGCTGCAAGGAAGACTGGAAAATACAGTCCTACTTTGGTAGACTTGTGGTGTTGCTACAATGTCTCATTACTAAAGAGAAAAAGGAGAACATGGCTCATGAGCGACCACAGCTTCTGCCACACGCTCCCGAGAGCTACCAAGAGCCTGCCGTCTGGAGAGGGGCAGGTGAGACGGAAGCACGACTGTGCCTTTACGGTGGCCCCCAAAAAGGTATGTCCATGTCCTCAGAACCTGAGAATGTGACCTTATTTGGAAAAAGATAAGTACATCCTTACAGGTGTGATTAAGGATCTTGAGACGAAATCATCCTGGCTTGTTCAGGGAAGTCCTAAATCCAGTAACAAGTATCCTTCTAAGACACATACAGAGAAGACAGACACAGCAAAAAGGGCCATGAGGATTGAGGTGGAGATTGGAGTGATGCTGACACAAGTCCAGGAATATGTGGAACCACCAGAAACTAGAAGATGTAAGGGAAGATTCTTCCCTAGAGCCTCTGGAGGGAATGTGGCCCTGACAACACCTTAATTTCTGACCTCCAGAACTGTGAGAGGATAAGTTTCTGTTATTTTAAGACACCAAGTTTGTGGTAATGTATTATAGCAGCTCTACGAAAGTAATATAGGCGCATTGCTCAAAATATAGCCTCCTGGGTAAGGCAGTCTCCTTGAGAAGGTGGTGCAGCCATATAAGCCATGTAAGCACAGACCCTATTCCCCTGCCAGTGGGTAAACTCTTCTGTTCTTTCCTCCCACGGCCTGAAACCTGCAAGCCTCAGGGCAACCTCAAGGGTAAAAGGAAGGAATAGGATGGATAAGTGGTATAAGAGAGCATGGGAAGTGTTGTTTGGTTTGGACGTAATAGTGTGCTCTCAGCAACGACAACTGTTTTATTAAGCTGCCTTGTTTTGCGTCGCTACACATGTAAAATGCCTCTTCTCCTTCTTCTGTATCCCTGTGCCCTCTCCCTGCTTCTCTGGGCACTGTGGCTTATGAACCCCTGCCAAGTGCAGCCAAGGGAATGGGGGTGGCCCCTGGGCTAAGCCGACAGGAGAGAATGCCCTGGAAGGGGTGCTGGTTCCCCAATTTGTCCAGGACCACAGTGCCCATCTAATTCTGTAAGTTCCTCTGTCTCCAGCGGAGAACCCTGAGGGCTTCGGTTCCCTGCATTCCTTGCCAGCGTGGTTCTAAATCCATTCTAGCAATAAAGGCACTTGCACTAGATTAGGAAGGCTAAAGACAGGAGAAGCCCCCCTTCTCTGAATTGGCATGAGGGGGTGTTCCCTTTACCACAGCCTCCAGGAGAGCTCCTGCAAGCTGCCCACTTTGGTGCTGCTAGGAGCTGGGATTATCTCAGTGCCATCTCTGCAATCCTAGCACTTCCCTATTGTGTGGGGTCTGATGGTGGTTTCCCTGACCTGCCCTTATCCAGCCCTGCTATCAATTATGTAAGCCTCGAAATCCCCTGTATTAAAATGCTGCGTATTTTAATATATCTAGAGTGGCTTCTGTTTTTATGATCAAACCCTGACTTACACAGATAAAGAAGCTATGTAAAATAATGGAGGAAAACCCTTCTGGAATGTGAAAGGTTCCTCCTAGAAAGTGAAAGTATTTATACGAAGTGAGGAATCGGCCCCTGAACTGTTGCTTGTTAGGCCTGGTTTGGTTTGTTTATTTGGCAGGAGATATCTTGGGTGTATGGCCTTGGAGCCATGAGCTAAATGTCAAAGCTCTCTTCTGTGACATGTACCAGGCAGGAAAGCCCCTCTGGCATACCCTTACCCATCATGACAGATATCCAAGAGGGTCGAGGTCAACAGGGCCAGATCCAGGGAGAGAGTCTTCCTTCCCTCTAGGACGGACACACAGGAAAAAAACCAGAAGCCACAAGGAAGTAAAGAGCAATCTATCTGAGTGTGGGCATTCTATTTTATGGGAGCGAGGGGGAAAACTTTCAAAATACCTGGTTTTTACTAAGAATGGGACCTAATGTTAATTAAGCGCAAATAATCTTTTAAGACAAAATTCAGTTGATATTTTGGGTAAATAATAGTATTTTCTGCCTTTTATTGACACTCTTCTATGTGCTGCCTGAAGTTTTTTATATGTTATCCTAGTTAATCTGACTAACAGTGCCGAGGTTAGGATATCACTCTCCCAGCTTCATAGATTAGAAACCTGAGGCAAACTACAGCCAAACGTGCCTGCCTCCAAGCCATTCTCTTTCCACTTTGTCATTCTGCTTCTCCTCCTAGAAAGGAAGAAAGAAGAACAAGAGAGACAGAGAAAATCAGCAGAAGGAGGAAATGAGTGAGACTGACAAACAAAAAAGTATGGAGAGACACATGTGCAAGTAGAATGGGGAGAGTGGAGAGCAACTCCAAGGGTTATGCAACGTTACAGACACTCTTCTCATCGCCCCTACTCAGATGGTGTCCTTTAGAATGTTAGCCCTGCTCTGGGCACTGCCGATTAGCCAAGTCACCACTGTTCACAGCTCTTCAACTGCTTGCTCCTTATTCTCAGGCTTTCTGAGACTCCACTGGGAATTGGAAAAAACCCATATCAATCCACTGGGTAAAGAACTCTTTGGGCTGCCCCATCAGTGCTCAGATGCACTGGAGAGTAGATTAAATCAAGGACAGGGGCAGCCCCAGCCCCTGGACTAATGAGAGATGGGAATCAGGTTTGACCTTATACCAGGTAGCTGGAGAAAGTTGTCTTAGATACTCTTCTGCCTCTCCTTCCCTAAGCACCCTCAGTCCCACCTTGGTATACTATGCCCCCAGCTGTCCCTGGGCTTACCTTTATGGGATAATGACAATCTCAGCCCCCACTGGCTCAGAGCGCCCCTCCTTGCTCTGTGTCCTGTGAGAAAGCATCTAGATAGATAAGGTAGAGCAAAGGCAGGCATTCCTGGGTCCCTCCTGGCATACCCTGGCCATAGACCCTTTCTGTGTACGTGGAAGGCCAGGCCAGGGTTGGGAAGACCAAAGAGGTACACCAGAGCTGGTCCCTATGTCATGATATCCTAGGTTCCCAGAGCATAGGCAGGGCTCTCAGAGATCCTATAAGCCAATCCCTTCATTTTTTATCAATGAGGAAACTGAGGGTCAGAGAAGTGAGGGCAAGAGCCCTGGGCCACACTGTCTGCACACTCACCCGGAGCCCAGACATCTGGCCCAGTGCTTTTCCCTCTGGCAGCTGTGAGTCTCCCCCGGCCCCAGTGCCCAGCAAGCTAGCGAGAGCCCCACATGTGATTACAATTACCGTGGGCTTGGCCTGAGCCCAGCTACACCGCGAGCACGTCCAGGCTTGGTTGCTGGCCAAGTTTCCATCTCAGTAGAAAAATGAAAAGGTTCAAGGGATACATGTTAATCCCAAACACACGAGCAGGAAGCAGTGGGGTGAAAGGGAGAGGGCCAGCCATGATATCTCGGGGCAACGTCAGTCCACCAAGAGCTCCCCCCACATACCCCCAGCCTGCAGGGAGTAGGCTCTGTACCCACCAGGGGACCAGGACAGCCTGCCTGTCAGGCACTGTGGTTCAAGAGCCATGTCATGACCATCTGTGGTTACAAACCTTCCTGGCTCCCAGGCTCAAGATGGAACTCAGCTGGCGAGACTTGGCTGGTGGTCCCCATAGCAGTCGCCCCTCACCAGCTGGCTCCTTCCTTGTACTAAGCATTTTTCACAGGCTTTGTGTTTCTATCCTTCTTTCAGCATCACCACCCCTTGCCACAGCTAGGAAAACTGAGACACAGAGATAAAGGGACTGGTCTGAAGCCAGGTAACCATTGAGGAGCTAGGGTGGGCTAGAACACAGGCTCTGGGCAGCCAGTCTGGTTGACAGCCCCCCTCCTGATGCCCTTGAGCTTCCCAGGGCAGCCTGGACTGTGTCTAGGACTCTCCTGCTTTCTCCTGCCCACTGCTATGCCCAACATCTGAAGATTTACTTCCTGAGCTGTCTGGCTTCATCTACCCCACCCCTGCTGCATGGCTCTGGTGGGTCCCAAATTCCACCCTGGCTGCTAACTTGTGCCACCTCTAACCCTGACATCGCAGATCGTTGAGGCTTCTAGACTAATGTTTCCCCAGCTCTTCCACCCTAGAGAGGAAGGTTCTTTCTTTTCTCCCAGACTTGAAGCAATCCTGAATAACACACCCCTACCAGCTTGCCTCAACTCCCAGGAACGCCCGTCTACAAGCTGTATTTGGTCCTGGCCTCAGGGAGGGCAGGACAGTTGAATTTTTTACATGATATATGTATGTGTACCTTTTTGGGGACTATAAAAGGTTAAATAGATATCAGAGAACCACTACTCCCTGCCTTGAGGGCAAAAGAGTTAACATGTTGCTGGGACTCTACAAACACCATGTGATGTGCTGAACACCTTTTGGAGAACACAGCCATCAATCAAATATCAATTGTCAGGTGGACAAGATCTGTAGCCCTGACAGGCAAGGAACAATGGACTCTTTGATTGCCGATGCCCCTGAGGGAGTACAATTCCTCAGAAAATGAGGTCTGCCTCAGACAAATGTGCTTATTTATACCGGCTTCTAGAATGGCTAAGATGGCCCAGGGCCTACAGCCAGACATCTAAGCAAAGGGGCAAACTCCAGAGTCCAGCTTCTTGCCGACTCTGGGATTTATGGGCTTTGTGGTTTTGAGGCCTGCAGCTGGGCTAGGAGATTGGCCAAGCTTTTCTCAGAGGCTTTGCAAGCAGCTGGGCCCTTAGGGAAAATGGCTTTGAAATACTGGGGTGTTATCTGGTCTCCCATCTCTTTAGAATCAAAGCCACAGCAGGGGCATTTGCTTAAGTCAGGCATGGGGGTGGGATGGAGACACATGATTCTTAAAAGGTCATCTCTTTCTTTTTTTCTGCTTTCCAAAGGCCCAAATAATCACTTTGTGGTTAAGCCAATCTTGCTTTTTCAAAGAAATGAAGAAAGGAAAATATGTTTTTTTCAGGTCTAATTATAAAAACCATGAGGCTGGAAAGATAGGAGAAAACCTCTGTCCCCTCTAGGTACACAAGGGGAGCCCATGGGGAGGTGCTAGTCTACGAATAACCTGCTGGGGGCTTTCTCCATCAGCAGTCCTGAGGCCCCAATCTCAAGACACCCCCTACCCCGTCTCTCACACCCTCATTGCTCAAGTGCAAGTCCATTTCTTCCTTTTCGTCCTCGTGGGAACTGTAAAATGGCCAGGAGACTAGAAGAGCTAGTGATTTGGGTCCTTCTGGAATTGGAGGGAATGCAGGTTGGGGGTCTGTGTCAGCCGAGCCACTCAGTCCTTAAAACTGCACTGTCCCATGAGAAGGCAAGCCCCTGAGCCCGGGATGCCCCCAGGCCTTCCTGTCCATCTGTCCTGCAGGACATTTGTCCGAACCTGCTGCTGGGAAGTCATCTTCCTGAGCAGATAAAGTCAGTCTCCTGGTCTTGCGCTGACCAAGAAAAACAGTGGGTGGCCCTTGATTTCCTGTTTAAGAAAGTACTGGTAGAGGCAAGTTGGGACATAGAGAAAGCACCTCATTCTCTCCCCCATCTACCAAAACTACAAATCTTGACTTCCCCAAGGTGGGGTAGAAATGGGCGGTGGGGCTGGGAGTAGATGTCCCCCTGGAGTGGCTGGTCTCTGGCAGCCTCTCTAGCTCTGAGCTCTGAATCCAGGTCCTGGGGGACCCCCCATCACCCCACAGCAAACCTCTTCTTGTTCCCACAGCAGCTCACAGCCTTGGCTGCTTAAGATGACATTTCTGAACACTGGAGATAGAGATAAGAAGCAGACAGGCGGAGAGGCCTGGGAGCTGGAGACAGGCCCAGGGAGGAAAGCAGCTTCCCTGCCGAGAGAGGCAGAGGTATCCAGACCCTGCTGGAGGCTGGACACCATAGGTGGGGACCCCACCTCTCACTCTTGCTTTGGCCCACATCCAGGCCCAACACAACGTTGGCTGGTCTGGTTATTCACTGCTTAGAACCCGTGCTTCCCTGACCATGCCCTGAGAACTCCTGCAGGCCGCCGCAGAAGGGGGGATGGGAGAAGTCATCCAATCACCGGGTGTAGCAAGGCCCTGTTCGCTCTGGGCCCCAGCGCCTGGATGAGGTCCGGCACATGGCCTTGTGGCACTCAGTAAATATCTGTGAAAAGAATGACTTGCTGTATTACTCCTCCTAAAGTGAGCTGGTATTTCAGCTGGGACAATTTCCCCAGGGATGGAATTTCAGAGGCAGAAAGGACAACCAGGTGTCCCTCAAAGCAAACATGGAAGGGCTTGGTTAGGTGCGGGTGGCTTGCATGGGGGAATGTGGATGTTGTGAGCTGGTGACCTGTCTGGGGTTCTTTTAGGAAAGTCATCCGACAACAACAACAATAATAATAATGGGTGCTATAGTGTGCAGAGGAGGGAGAAGGGCTTTTCTGACAGGGGTCCAGAGAGTCATTTCAAGGTCACCTCCGGGCCCCCTTGGAACCTGAAGAATAACCAGAGCAACCAGCCTACTTCCCTATAACTCAGAAACCCCTGACAAGTGGGAGCTGTTTAGAGGTTCTGGGTCAAACCTCATTGAATCCTTACCCCCTTGAACTTGCACCTCCAAATACAACCACACAGCCCCCATGAGATTGCATGCTTCCAGGGAGATCTTCGTATCTCACACATTCCATGGATGATCTTCGGTTCCCTCCCAGCCTGGACAGAATGAAATACAGCATCCGGCTGCACTCAGCTCAGCTGCTATCTCTGGGCAGAAACCTTGAGAGGAATCCCAGCTCCAGCCAAAGAAAACATGAGTCGGTCCGCTAAGCCAGGTGGCTTCTTTCTCCCCACCTTCTGTTCCCCCCACCCCACCTGCCAGTAAGTGTTTGGGTAACCCCAAGACCCCACTCCTACCATGTTTCCCCGAAAATAAGACCTAGCCAGACAATCAACTCTAATGTGTCTTTTGGAACAAAAATTAATATAAGACCCAGTATTATATATTATATTTATATTATATTATATTTTATTAAATATATTATATTATATTATATTATATTATATTATATTATATTATATTATATTATATTATATTATATTATATTATATTATATAAAATAAGACTGGGTTTTATATTATAGTACAATAAGACCGGGTCTTGTATTAACTTTTGCTCCAAAAGATGCATTAGAGCTGATTGTCCAGCTAGGTCTTATTTTCAGGGAAGCACGGTATACTTCCTGCCACCAGCTGGGGCACTCTGGCAGGATTCAGACCCTTGGCCTGGCTATCAGTCACTGCCTTTGAAAGTGTGAGAAGTGTGCAGCTCTGACTCCCTGGAGCCCACCTCGGCTGTCCTGCCTTCTGCCTGCCCTGGCCTGCCCTGTACAGGGATCCCTTTCAGGGAGGGACGATTGTGCTCAGAGGAGGAGCCCAACCCCTGCCCCTGGCTCCTGCCCCCTGCCAGGAGCAGCACAGGGTTCCGATTCTACAGGTAAAGGAAGACATTTCCTGACCCCTCACGCCATCCCACCCAGGGCCTTCCATTCTCCTTCGGTCTAACTTCTTGCTGACATGTTGACATGTCTTGTCTGCTGGGCTTTGTGAAAAAAACCTCTCCTACATTTGTGGCTTCTGGTTCAAAAACTTTGCCACTTTCTCTTCTCCAGATGAAGAACCCGAGGGTCTCACACACAGTGTTTGTTCCCTCTAAAACAGCGTTGTTCAATGGAAATAAAATGCAAGCTATAAATGGGAGTTGTGTATGTAATTTAATATTTTCTGATAGCCACATTTTTAAAAAAGAAACATGTGAAATTCGTATCAATGATGTGTTTTATTTAGCCCAATATATTTATATTAACCCAAAATAACATTACCATTTCAAACTTTAACATAAAAAATTATTGATGAGATATTTTACAATCCTTTTCTCATGCTAAGTGTATTCGTTTCCTAGGGCTACCATAACAAATTACCACCGACTGGTGGCTTAAGATAATAGAAATTTGTCCTCACAGTTCTGGAGGGTAGAAGTCCAAACTCAAGGTATCAGCAGGACGATGCTCCCTCTGAAGGCTCTAGGAACAATCCTTCCTCCTCTTCAGCTTCTGTTGGTCGTGGGCAAATCCTGTGCTTCTCGGTTTACGGCTGCCTCACAGCGGTCTCTGCCGTCCTCCCCACACAGCCTTCATCTTTCCATTTTTTGGTGGCACCATAGCTTCACACAGCCTCCTTATAAAGGTATCAGTCATTGCGCTTAGGACCCACCCTACTCCAGTAAATCTCATTTTAACTTAACCAGTTACGTCTGCAAAGGCCCCATTTCTAAATCAGGTCACACTCTGAGGTTCCTGGTAGCCATGAATTTTAGGAGACACCATTCAACCTGGTGCAATGTCAGATTTAACTTTATCTGGTCAGTAACGTCGGTGACCACTCACCCATCTGATTTTTGGCTCCCACGTTCTATCCCTGTTTTCTGTTCTGCTGTCTTTATCTCTTTATTTTCATTTTGGTGGTGCTTGGAGCAGGACTCAAGGGAAACAAGAAACAAGTGAGATTCATTTTCATGAGATTACTTTTATTTAACCCCATGCATCCAAAATATTGTCATTTCAACATATAATTTTTGAAAAATATATCCTTAATATAGAAAATGATCAAGGACACATGTTACCTTCTTTTTTTCATACTAAGTCTTCAAAATTCCATATGTATTTGACCCTTACAGCACATCTCAATCAGACTGGCCACATTTCAAGGTCTCCACAGCCACACGTGGCTAGTGGCCACCTTATTGAACAGTGCAGCTCAAGAGGTCAGAAGAAAAGGGGTGAGACCTATGGCAATGCTGGGACACCCCTGGGAGGTAAGTGGGTTCCAGAGGGTGGCACTTACTGATGGCTTCATGACCTCCAGGGGTCCTCCTGGTTATCTTTCATCTGGGTCTCTTGGTGGTGGAGGGAGGGAGTCACGTGAGGCCAGCTCACAGGACTGCTATGTCAAACCAGAAGGTGGATATGTTCATTCACAAGGAAAATGATCAGATGCATCTTGTTGCTCTCTCGTTCGTCTGTGCGACCCAGCACTTCCCTTTGCTCAGCTCTTGAGCAGCCAGTCCTGGGGGGGCCTGGACTCAGAATCAGGGACAGTCCTTTCTAAGTGCTGATGGTTGAAGCTCTCAGGTAGCAACACTGGGAGGCATCTACCTCCCAGCAGACCTGCCCATCGCCGGGAGGACACTGCCAGAGTCCCTCTCCCTCTCCTGGGTCCGGAGTAGTGTGAGCTGGTTGTGGCCACGTGCAGAGCTTGACTCTTCTCTGCACTTCCATTGCAGACGTGGCCCCTTCCCACCAACAGACATCTTTTCCCTCTAGACCGATATCACTCTTGCCCGCCTATAGCCCATTCCCTCTTTCTAGGATGATTGCCTTCGTCTGCTTGGATGTCTGTGTGTCAAACTCTCAAAGAACAACTTCATTCTCCAGTGAATGGGCTCCCTCGTTTTGCTGCCTTGAAGTACCTGCAATTCTTTATTCTCCCGAACCCTGTTCCATAGCCTCTGTGTTTTTCTGGGGAAACCAGTTGTAAATAGAACCCAGACTGGGAAGCTAGGCCCAGACATGTCTTACCCACCTCTCTGGCTCTGGGACACAGCTCCCATCTAGGATGTGCCTGGTGGGGGAGCCAAGCAGCTGCATCCCACACACACCACCCTGCCTGAGGACCCAGGGATGGTGGTGACTGAGCCTGAGCAGCCGGGTGACAGAATATTCATGCCTGCACTCTGGGGCAAAAAGTCACTGTAGATGGAAAATGAAGTATGGGGAAATGGAGAACAAATATAGCAGATGAGGAATCTCAGAAGTTAATTCAGAGTTACCACCAGTCTAAAAGCTGCAAATGACCTCTCTCTCTCTCTCTCTCTACACACACACACACATACACACACACTCACTCACTCACACATCTTGAGAGCCTTCCAATTTCTTCCGCTATGCACAGACCTCACAAAAAGTGACTCACCCTTACATAAGAATTTGAGGGGGCCCCAGGAGTGCAATGACTCATTGCCTTGAAATTTTCAGTGGGTTACACATGTCTTCTTAGATGATTTTCTAAAATTTATCTTTAATGGTTGTCAAAACGGAAAAAAAAAATTGGTTTGGGAAGAAGTTTGGGGTGAGCATCCTGCCTCAGGGCAGGAAAGAATAATTGTGATGGACAGGAGGGAATGGGCAAGGACTGGACCCTCTCAGCGGCAGACTCTCCTCTCAGGACTTCAGGGCATTGCAAAAAACTTAAGTGTTATAATTACCTCAAAAATCAGCCCCTGGAGTCGCCAAGAAGTGCTTTGATTTGGGGAGGTTGGACCAACTTCAGAGCCAGCGCTGACTGAAAAGCTGCAGAATGCTGCTGGGCGGTAGTTCCCAGCTCTGCTCACACACTCGAGTCCTCTGGGGAGCTTTGCAAAATCCCAGCGCCCTAGTCACACCCCAGACCAGCTAAATCAGAGGTGGGGCCTGGGTAGGCATCAGGATTTCTTAGGTTTCCCGGGTGATTGCAATGTGCAGTCAATGAGGAGACAGCGCTGTTTGGAGGGTCTGGAGTCCTTTTATACCAGGGGGATAATTCCAGTTGTTGGTGTCTCCCTGACTTTCAGAGAGGGCCAGGAGCCATTTCCTTGAATTCCAGATACAACTACGTGTGGTTCTCCAGGGCACTTGCAAGTTTCCCCCTTTTCAGTCATGTTGCAAAAAGCCCCAAAGAAAGCAATTTCCTGCAAGGAAGATTGGTGGCCCCAAAGAGCTGACATGTGGGCAGCTAGGGGTAGGTGGGTCAGGCTTCGGGAGTCAGAGAGCCTCTCAAAGGACAGGGTCATCAGACTCTCCTACAGACAGCCTCTGGATAAACCCAGATGCCCTCACACCCAGTCATCTCTGCCACCCCATCACAGGCCTGGGGTCCCAGACCTGCAGCGTGACTACACCAGCACTCTGCGGCCAGGTCAGCCCAGCTGAAACCATCAGTGACTGCCTTGTACTCAGGATGAACTCACAGGCCTCATGCTGGTGCTGAAAGGCACGCCCAACTCTCTCCCAATGTTCCTCTTCCTCTCCCTGATGCACATGGACCTGCCCCAGCAGCTGTCCTTTCCTACCCCAAATGCCCTACCCACTCTTACATCCAGACTAGGTGTAAGGTGGGGGCTAACTCTGGGTCCCCCGCTTTCCATGTCCAGTTATATACTGCCGTTATGTCTGAAGGCATGGGATTTCCTCTTTCTGAGCTTCCATGTGTTCACCTGTAAATTGGAATAATAAAAGCACCAGCCACATAGATTTGTTGTGAGGATTAAATGAGGTGGCACAGGTAAAGAGCACAAGGCTTGACACCTGGTAAGCTCTCCCCCAAAATGTAGCCATGATCACAGTGTGATTCCTGCGTGTTTGTGAGCTCACTTGATTCCACCTTGGACTGCAAATGCCATGAAAGCAAAGATTTTGTGTACTTTGATGCTGAGTGCCTAGTACGTGCCTGGCACCGAAGAGGGACTCAGTGAGGATTGAATGAATATGTCATGAGCTATTATTTTGTGGTTGTTGCTACTGTTCTCATTATCATTGTTGTTCTCATTATGATTGTTGATATTATTATTATTATTATTATTATTATTATGAGGTTCTTTCAATAAAGACCACCAGATCTAAGGATATTGTGCCCCATCCCTGCTCCTTGGTCCTGGTCCTCTGCAGGGTCCCAGCTGCCTGGGAGTCTCCTCTCCCTTGCTCTGATTTTTCTGCAACCGTCCTCTGTGGGGCCACTGCTGTCCCGTCTCTCCCTGGGAACCACAAACCGGGGACAGCTGCACAACCCTGCAACTCCCTGCAGCCAAGTGGACAGCTTCACCAGGAACCCCACATGTACACAGTCAGTCTCGTGGGGGAGGAGCCCCACTAGGTGACTCAAAAGCCTGTCCCCAAGCACCCATTGCCAGGCAGCTTTTTCACCCAAAGCCTGAGTCATCACTGCAGTAGGAGGCTGAGGCTGAGAAGGACCAGCTTTGTGCTCCACTCAGCTGGGCACCCTGAGCAGCCACACAACGGCCTTCTGACCCTTTCTTTTCCCGCCTCAGATCTCGCCTACTCCCTTCCTTTGCCTTCCATCTCTCTGGAACATTTGTCCCTCTGGGCAAGAAGACACTTCCTCTTTTGCTGCAGCTCCAGGACAGAGTGTGTTGAAAACTCAGTGCTTCCTGGGCTTGCCTCTGGCAGCTACAGCTCGATTACTGCCACCAGTCTCTCTCCCCTGGGCTCTGTCCCGACCTTGAAGGGTGCTGGGACTGGATCAGGGAACAGGGGAGGGAGGGAGGTCATAGTTGACGGTCACTCAAGACCCTGTTGTATCCTATTTGGCACCTTGGAAAATCGTCTCAGGCAACACATGCACTAAAATGACACAGAGTTAAGACCACCCGCTTCACGGGCCATTGTCTTCAGAGGAACTGGAAAGGTGGGCCTGAGCCCAAATGTCTGTACTCCAGCTGTCCCTGCGCTACTTAAACATGACAGTGCCAGGTCGCTGGTTAAGTGGGACATCTCAGACATAAGCCCCATCTCCCAGCTCAGGATCCAGTCTTCAAAAAAAAGTAGTAAGGAACAGTCTAGGAGAAAACTAGGATTTTTTTCTATGTTGATTTTTCCTGAAAAGACTCATAATACCTCCCAAATATCCCTAATGTCTTCTTTGTGTCTTTAGGTGTGAAAATGCAACTTGGGTCTTTAGACCTTAGTTCACCCTTCTATGACCTAATTTGTATTTTCTTCCTGTACTGCTCTCTACCCTAGGACTGCCACAGGTTAGCCGGATCAAAGGGCCTGGGGAAGCACCACTCACATCCATCTGTCAATGCTTTCTGCATACAAAGGTGACTGAAAACATTATGTGTAGGCCACTTCTGCATCCCTATGTTCTGGGAAATGAAAATGGAAGGAATTGGGTCTAAAAATTTTTTTAATAAAGTATAAATGCCATAAATATCCAACAACAGGGGAATGGTTGGGTAAATGGAGGCACGGTACCTCTCTGGAATATCATGAGACTATATAAAACATGGAAAGATTGTCATGATATGATATCAGATGAAGAGGTGGTAATGCAGAAGGGAAATTGTTAGCTTACCATTGATGACAGAGTCTCCCAGAGAACAGCATCTGTTTGTCCCAGTACCAGGAGGCCTCTTTGGGTGTGAAATGTGAAGCCCCAGGGAATGGCACAAATGAGCTAAAAGTGTGGAGGGGGCCTACTGAATTGCATAATACAAAAGAAATAACAGGAATTTGAGAGCTGGTGCTGGCAGGTGGAGGAAAGTGAGGGGCTGCCAAGTAGAACACTCCGGCATTCAAATGACATCCACGTGACGTCTGACCACGGAGACTCTTAGAGGTATGGAACATGCTGTTTTAAGGACTTTCCTGTGCTAGCACAGGACATGATCTCCCTCTCTACCCTCATGCCTTTAGCAGGTAGACAGGGCAGAGTATTCCAATGCTGAGGAAAGATGGTAAATAGAACTAGTGTGGCTCCTACCCCACCACGCAGAAATCCTTGGGTCTGTCACCACACCTGGTATATCAGGCAGGAGCCCAGCAGGAAACAGATGGCACACTCAAAATGGATAACATGAGAGAGTTGAATAAAGGTGCTATTTACAAAGGTGTAGGCAGGGGTGTTGATCCCCCAGGGTCTGGTAACACTAGGCCTGAGGGGGACAAGGAGAGAACTGGTTGTGGGCTGCCTGACAAGAGTTGTGACCTTCTGTTGAGGGGCACAGGGAGCCCTCAGTGACCCCACAGAAAGACAGTAAAGGAAATGGTGTTATGGACTAACTTGTGTCTCCCTCACATTCACGTTGAAGCCTCAGTACCTCAGAATGTGACTGTCTTTGGAGAAAAGGCCTTTACAGAGGTGATTAAGCTAAAATGAGGCCATGAGGGTGCGAACAAATCCAATCTGACTGGCGCCCTTACAGGAAGAGGAAGTTTGGACACACAAAGAGAGGCCAGGAGCATGCACACAGCGAGGAAAGACCACATGAGAACACAGTGAAAAGGCAGCCATCTGCAAGCCAAAGAGAAAGACCTCAGAAGAAACCAAACCTGCTGACATCTTGATTTTGGACAGCTAGCCTCCAGAATTGTGAGAAATACCACCCAGTCTGTGGCACTCTGTTATGGCAGCCCTAGCAATGGAACGTAGATGAATACCCCAGCTCTTCCCTCCTCCCGCCTTACAAACTTTGGCTGGTAACTGACCCCTCCCACATTTGCCAAATCTCACCAAATGCCAGAGGGCATGAGAGCAAGTAGGCATGGTCCATGCAGGTCAGTCCCTCAATCAGAGCAGGGTGATGGTGGAGAGTAGACCTGGAGGGGTAGACAGAGGGTATCCACACACCTGGGGAAGCAGGGGGTTGAGTCAACTGAATGTATCATAAAGACAGCTAACAGGCTTCTGATTCCAGGTTTACAAACAGGACACAGGATGGTGTGGTGAAAGTAGGCCACTGCTTGGACCCAGATTGGAAGAAAATAAGAAAAATGACATTGGGCAAGATTATGGTGATTTGTTTTTCAAACTTTTCTTTACCGATATGGTTAGGATTTTTTGTGGGTTTTTTTTAGACTGAAAAAAGACAATCCAGAGGACGACTTTTCAGAAGAAACAGCTTAATCTAGCTTGGGAAACAGCTGTTGGAGGGTGTGGAGGCTGCAGGGGCAGAAATGTGGTAGATAAGGGCAGGTAGCTCCCTTGAAATATTATAAACGTCATGGGAAGAGAGGTATCCAGATCTCTTGTGCATGTCTGACCCCTTCTTAGGTATGACAGGTGATTCCCCCCAGCGCTGAAGTCTATCTCAACATGGGGCACACGTACAGCACAGTTTAGGGCAGAGCAAAATCTTGGGGAGCTACTCTAAATGCCCCTCCCCCTTCAATTCTGCCCCCGAGTCACTGGGGAGCTGCCATTTGTGACTTTGCCCAGTGTTCACACCTTAGGTCTGTGAGTGTGGTGAATATCCTTCCTACTGGGTGAGACAGGCCAGGGCACCAGCTGCCAATCCCAGCCTTCTCTTCTCCACACTGGAGCCTTAGCACCAGTGCCCCAGGACTGCCTTCCAGCCCACTTGCGAGGCCCTCCCTGGCTCACCCCTGGCTCTCCAAGCCTCGGTTCTCCAGATGGGGACATGCTGATTGTCCTCATTGGGTCTCCTCATAGGGACCTCAGGCTGGGCCTCCGACAAGGGAGTTTCTGAGAACATACCTGTCTTCCTTACACAGAGCTGACGCATGCTCAGTTGCTCCTGAGCCTCTTTAACTTATGGGAACCAATAAAATGTAACCAATAATACAGGACCACCTATCTCAGGAGGCTAACACGAGGGCTGTGTGAGAACCAGGACTGGGGCTCCGAACTCATGGCGTACAGGTATGTCTGCCACATACAACTAGGTGACAAGTCCTCTGTGAGAGAATCCAGCGGGACAACCCACTTACTGGACAACTGGAGCTCATGATAATAGCTCACATCTGTTAGGAACCTACTATGTGCCTGATCTGAGTACTCGCGCTATACCACCTCTTATAACATCTCTGACCATTCCACGAGAGGGATGCTGTGATTCTCCCCATTGTGTGGATGAGGAAATCAGGACACAGAGCTGTCACGTAACGAGCATACAGTCACAAATAGTAACGGCAGAGCCAGCATTTGAACCAAGGTGCGTTCAGAGCCTGCTCTCTGAGTCCCTGGTTTCAGTTTCCTCCTCACTGAAGGTAGTGGACAAGGTTCTCACCACCTCCAAGACAACAAGCTCTATTTCCATGAGCAAGAAGAAACCCTCGAGAAAACGACAGGACTGGTCACGTGAAGTCTTGAGGAGCTCCCTGCCTCCTCCTGGCCAGGGTCCACTTCTGTCCAGGCTGCTGAGGCTGTCTCTGGAGAGACCAGATCATTCTTACCTCATCAGGGCTCAGCTCCGAGCTCCACAGCCCAGAGCATCTACTCACAGATTCCAGCGGGGCCTTGCAGAGCTCCATAGGAGGGATTAACTGCATAACAGTAAGGGCAGCCATTTCCAACCTCTCTAGTCCTCCCTGGGGGTTGTTTCACTTGAGCACTTGACCCCCAGGATATTCAGTAGAGGCCTATTTGGTTAGAACACATTAGTCAAATATGGGACATAGGCTGAGTGTCCTCTCAGGCAGAAATGGACCCCTCCCTGACCACTGCCTGGCCCCCCAGCATCTCAGAAATGGACAAAGGCATAAGCATCTCAGTGGCCCCAGCTGCTGGCTTGGGAGTGTTGGGGGAGGGGAGATGGCCTTTAATCTTCCTCTTCTTGACAGCAGAAAGAATTGACAGTCCTACATTAATCGGCTGCTCCCCCAGGCGAAGAGCTGAGCCAGGAGACTCCAGATGGGGCAGTTCCTCATTTATTCCTTATTAGGAAGCCAGAGATCTCTAACAGGCACCCATTCAGTTTTCGGTCCTCATCCTGCACACATTCAGGGAGCACAAGACATTCTGAGGCAAAACTAGACAGTGGATGCTTAATAATTCCCCAATATTGTCCAATACAAGCTTGCGTGTGAAATATCCCATAATTTCAATGAATAGCACATACTGAAGGAAATACCCATAAAACAAGCAGTGAGGGATATTTATCAGACAGGCACTTCCTAAAATCATTTTATGTCTGCCTGAGAGCATGCACCTGCCATAATGAGCCTTATCCAGCAAAAGGGCCAGAGAGCTGGAGGGGCAACGTGATTGTTACTTGAACCTACCCACCTTGCCACCCTAGGGATGTGTTTGCACCAGAGGGGGTGACTTATTATTATATGAAAAACTAAAAGAGAATGACACCACAGGGACAAAGCAACCCAGCTATGGAACTGTCCAACATGGAAGAGAGAACATACTTCTACCAATTTTTCAGTGAAGCAAGAAGTGGTAGGGACATTTAATTGCCGTTAACAGAAAACCCAAGTGAAAATGACTTAAACAATCTCACATAACAAGAAATCACAAGGTAGACTGGCTCCAGCTATATGGTTAATTCAGCATCTAGACTGAATTAAAGGGCCCAGGTTCTTTCCACCTCTCTGCTCTACTATCTGCAGTGCTGTTTTCACCCTGGGCTGGTAGCCAGATGCTTGTAGTGGTTCAGAGGTTTCAGAGATGATCTCCTTCTATAAGAATGAGATAAGAAACCTTCCCCTGAAACTCCTAATAAACTTGCCCTTACATCTCATTGACCATATGTCCATGCCTAAGCCAATCACAGGTGGAAGGAATGGGACACCCATGATTGGTTTCAACCAACCAGCACCCACCTTCTGGAGCTAAAGATGGTTCCAACATGGACTGAAGAGCAAGGCTGCCTGGGGGAAAGTGGATGCTAGAATTAAATAAGGTTCTATTGATGAGAAAGAAGCTACACTCCAGCTAAGGTCAACCCCAGAAGTTGGCGTATAGCGGGCACCAAATACATACAGTCATTTCCCTTTACGTGGCTTGCCAAATGGCACCGAGCTCTAAGTGGCAGAGCCGGAACTCAAATTCACAAAGAGGAGAATAAGAGTGCTAAAGATAAACTGTGCTTGTTCACAGTGGTTCCCCATGATGCAGGAGCGTACTTCCCTAGAGAACTGGCTATATTATGCTGAAAGTGAGGGCCACAGTAATAGTTTGTGGGGGCAGGGGAGCTTGTCCTGCACTCTCTGGTGACCCACCTCTGTCAATATCCAGCCAGCCCAGCTATGACACCACAGCTGCATTTTTCCACCTCTTCTGTACAAAATAACTCCAAAAGGTCTGACAGTTTTCCCTCTGTCCACATTTGATTTATAGCTGCAATTACAACCTTTGCTTCATATTGTCCACATGCCAGCAGATATCTTTTGCAAATCTGCAGCGCTGCCATCCCAGCTCCTCACTCAGATCCCCAGCACGAGTACTGCAGAGGATTCTTCCCTCCACATTCTGAGATACCAGACCCTGCCCCACCATTCCCCCGCCCATTTTCTAGGCTGTCTGGGATGCATCAGAGTTGGGCAAGAAGTTGGAAGATCTCTTTCAACAGACTCTGAAAGATAGGAGAGGCTCCTCTCCCCATCCAGCACCCACCTAGGGTGGCTCAGAGTAGTCACGGAGATGGACCTTGCGGTTGTGACCATATGCTTCAGGGGGTTCCCAGCTTTAAGAACAGACAAAACTCTGGGCCACGTTTGATTGGTACCCCAACTTCACTTCTGCCCTTTTCCGCTACCCCTTCCTCTAATAACCACTCTGGAGTTCAGGTCTGTGGCTCAAATCCTGGCTCTGCTTCTTAAACAAATTCTTTACCTCTCCATGCCCTAAGTTCCTTCTGTAAAATGGGAATGATGATAGTACCTACCTCAGAGTTATTCTTAGAGATCTAGTGCTTAGCTTTAGTGTCTGGCATATAGAACGTGTTCTCTGAATGTTAGTTTTTAGTATTACTATTACTTGTGTTTATTTTCTAATCTAGAGCAACTGTTCGTAACCACCCACTGGGAATCTAATGCCTCCAGGCACGATACAGGTTATCCCCATGTGGTATTGCAATGGTCCTCACAACCACCCTGGAAAACAGTGCCCCCATCTTGCAGATGAGCAAGCCCCGGCCCAAGGAACTTGTCCAAGCTCTCGCAGCCAGGACGTGAGAAAACAGAGATCGCAACCCAGATCTGGCTGAATCCAGACCTGACACGTTTTCACTACACCAACTGCCTTGCAACTCTATTTTACCTGAGTAAAAGGAAAAAAAAAAATTTTTTTTGGAGGAGTTTGGAGAAATCGAAGACATCTGAGATGTAGGAAAGGGACATCACCCAGTTAGGACACGATGCCGCAATTCCTCAGGCATCCGGGGCCACCTCTAAGAAGAGAAGGCAGGGACTACAGACTCCTTGTGACCTGCTGCATCTGTGGCTTTTGTTGTCTGCTACCTAATTTTCCATAGTGATCTGAGGAAGCTTGGTGAAAAGAGAATGGCCTCCTGAGTCATTGCATGGAAGCAGGCTGCAAAACAAACAAACAAACAAAAAAGCCAGGCATGTATTTCAGGGAGGTGCGGGTGGGGCCCTTGGCCTGGAGAGGAGAAAAGTTCTCTCTGTCCCTTTCCACTGCCCTCCTGGGCCAATTCATGGATGTTGCTTAGGCCAGTATGCTAGTGAGTGGGGTCATTGTGCCTGTTTAAAAGACCTGGTATACTACGGCATGGCCCCGCGCAGGCCAAGCCAGAGCAGTGCCAAGCCAGGGTGAGTCCGGAGAGGAAAGGCCCAGGGTTACTCTCCTTTAGAACAGATGTTTCTCTGGGAGTATCCCTCTCCCTGTTTGTTTCATGTAGCCCTAGACAGCTTTCTTACACCTTCTTCTTCCCCCATCCCAAGCTTGCTCCATTCAGATAAGGTAAGTCTAAGTCTGCTCCCTGGCAGGCTACCTGGACTATGTAGGCCCACATGTGGGGGCCCCCATACCCCCATTCACCCCACTGCTTCTGTGCTGGCCTCTGCTCACCTCAGACTTGAGTGTGACATTAGGCGGAAGAGGCCCTTTGGTCCAAGACTCTGGGGCCTGACTCTCTGAAGAAAACAGTGGTCCGATGTTGCTTCCTTGGTTTGGGGTCAAAGTTCCAGCCCCTTCTCTGTGAGGGACTGGGAGGGTGGGAAAGATTGGAGTACTTTTAGGTCCTCTGGTCTAATATGCATCTGATGGCCATCTCACTCTCTGTAACATCTAGACTAGTGGTAGGGCAGCTATACTGAAAAAAAGAGGGGGAAAAAAAAAAAAGAAAGAAAAAGAGGGTAGGCTGTGTCCTTGAGCCTTTGGAGAAAATAAAGGTTGTATCTCTGGCCCTTGAGAGTTTGCCCCAGAGAAGTTGCTCATGCACTTCCCTGACATGTGGCCTCCAAACCAATAGCCTTGAACTTAGTAAGGGAGACAACAAGCCCAAGAACAATGGAGACACTGGCGGTTGAAGGACAGATGACGGGGAGCAGGAGAGCAGCGGTGATGGAGAGGTGGGGAGGGAGCATATGTCTTGTGCCATCTGGAGCCAACAGAGCACCTGGCCTTAGATCATTTCCTGTCCTCTAATACAAGCGCTAAGGACACCAAAACAGCTCTGCCCCGCCGTGTGTCACACACAAGACCACAGCCCGCTTTCAGACCTTTGGTCTTGGGGGTGAGGATGTGACAGCCAAGGCCAAGGTCCAGACAGCCAGTGGGAATGTGGGGCAGGTCCTCAGGAGAGAGGCTGCTGCTGGCGACACAGAAGCAGAGGCTGAACCTGCAGTAATGGGTGACCGTGTGGGAGTGGGCTGGGGGTGTATGGGGCTCTGAGGACGGAGGAGAGGAGGCCTCCAGGAACACAGTGTGCTCAGGAAGCAGCAGTTCCTGTAGTAAATCTTGGCTCCTCGCCTCCAGCAAACTTCCTGATTCTGAACTGCATGGCCTCCGTGCTGGCAGCTTCCCCTGCAGAGAAGGGGACGTGCCTCTGTGTGTCCCCTGTGCAGCTTGCTGCCCACGCTGCCTCCCTCGGGGGGGGGGGGTGAGTGGGTACTCTGTTTCCATTGTGCTGATGAGCACCCCCAGGTGAGGGGCCGAGGCTGAGCCCCACGCCGCTGCTCATCAGAGTTGGGGCTACTCTCTAGAGGGGTCGGCTTGCTTTTCGAGGCAGCACAGTCACCAAACTGGGATGGCAAAGGCCTGCATTCTTATCCCGGTTGAGGCACTAAGTAGCTGCATGTGCTAGAAGAAGACGACGTGTCACTTCTTTGGATCTCAGAGTCCCTTGCATACAAACAAGATGGTTGGATCTCCAAGCCCCCTTTCAACTTCAAGTTTCTAGAATTCTACTTTTGGGGCCAGTTGGTGCGGTGTGAATAGCTTGTTGTGTATTCCTACGGTGGTTTCTACGTGGGTGTCCTCAAAGCTACCATGGTGAGAAAAGGCAGCCTTTCTCCCTCAGCACGTCGGCCTTCCTGAGGAGAGCCCTCTGCCTTCCCAGCAGCGGCCAATCTCCTTCTACCTCTGAATTAAATTCAACTCCACAAACATCAACGTCATGTGCCTGGCTCTGAGCTGGGCATCACTGAGCTCGAAGAACTTCTTGGTCTAGTAGGAGCGACACACAATAAAGTCTCACTGAAATACGGGTAAGAAAGCAGGTTAAGGAAGGAAACAATTCCCTCAGTCAGGGAGGTCAGGGAAAGTTGCACAGAGGATATGGTTCCTAAACTGGGTTTTCAAGGGTGAAGAGGAGGGTCAACAGGCAAACCAAAGCACAAAAAACCCTCTAGGCAGAGGGGATAGAACGGGCAAAGTCATGGAGGTATGAAAGAGCATGGCAAGGGGTCAAAATGGGATGAATAAAAAAGAAGAGCAACACCAGGGCTGAGGCTGAGGCTGTGAGTGAGGGCAAAGCGTGAAGGCCCAAGGGGCAGCTTGAGCTTTATCCTAAGGGCCTGAAGGAGCCAATGGAAGGTTTCAGGCAGGAGACTATGATAGGAAGACCGGTTTCTCAGAAAAAACCCTGTAGTGTGGAGGACAGACCAGGGCAGGTGTAGAAGCGGGGGAGAGTGAAAGCAGGAAAAGCTATGGGAGCTGTTGCAATAGCCCCGGTAAGAAGCAAGGAGGGCGGGACCCTGGTATGATGTAGGAATGGAGAGGGGGGTGTGGAATCAACAGCCATCCAGGAGAGAGAGGCAGCAGGCACAGAAACCATCAGAAGTAGCTGCGAGGAAGAAGATCTGACAAAGTGCCAGAACCCAGTCTGGTGTGTTTCACACGCTAGGCGGGGTCATATCTGCACACCCCGTGAAGCTGTTCTCACAGGAAATAAAGCTGTGTTCCTCCAGCTTCCCTGACCCTTCTCCTAATGCTCTCCTGGTGGGAGAGTGGGTGAGCCTCCCCCAAGCCTGCCCTCCGTGACTTAAAGCAGCTTTCTGGGTCCGTCCCTCTCCTGTCTCAGAGGCCCAAAATTCTGGTTCTCGTTACAAGAGGCAGAAAGTTGAGGACCTGGTGAGAGAGGAAGGGACCCAGCCGAAGTCCCACCACCCCAGCTGCTAACAGTCCCAGGGCTCCTCTTGATCTGAGCCCTCCCTTTAGACCCACGGTTCTCAACAGGGAGTCATTTGTAAAAGTCTTGAGGTGGTTTGGTTGTCATGACAGGGGGCCCTACTGGCATCTAATGGGCAGAAGGCTGAGCTGATGCCAGACGTCCTGAAATGCACAAGACAGCTCCCACAACGAAGATTTTCCAGCCCCAAAGGTCAATAGTGCCCAGGTTGGGAAACACTGCTTTAGACAGGGGTGTCAGGTGTGTCCCTGCCCATGAAAGCCAGAAGGAGGCTAGGTGCTCCAGCAGGGCTCCCAGGAAGGGTGTCCCAGTGATAAGAGTAATCCCGACCATATAATAGTTAGGGCCTGCGTGCCCATGGCACTGATGGGCACAGAGGAGCTGTGACCAGCCCGAGGGCCCCAAGGGGCAGGGCAGAGCCAGACCTGTAGCCCACTTCTCCAACCTCCGAGAACACAGTTCCAGAAGATCCCCTGAGTCCTCTCAGAGTGACAGAGAGGGGCTCCTGCCCTCCTCCTCTCAGTGTCCCCTACTCCAATGGACTAGGTGAATTTTTTTCATATTTAGAACTTCAGCATGACCCCACACTTCTGACACTGCGGGCCATGGGGGCCCCAATAGACATCTGCCAGGAGCAGCTCAGAGCCTGTCCTTTGGTAGCCTAGCTCTGGGTGTGTTGGCAACTTACATAAATCACACACAAAAAAAAACAAAAAAACAAAAAACAGAGCTATTCCTAGGACATTGTTTTTGCCCCACTTTGGCTCACTTTATTTGTTTACAGACCAACTGCCTGGCTGGTCTCTCCCTAGGGCACAGGTCTCAGAGCCCACACAGCACCCAGCCTGAGTTTGGCAGCATCTGCTTTGAGTTAAGGACCTGTCCTGTCACTTCTAAGAGAAATGTCCCATCAGATCAGTTTGTGTTAGGGTTGGACATAGGCTGGAGTGAAAGAGCTGGGCATAGACACCAGCCGAGAGCATGCTCCTACCTCTTGGTCAACTGGGCAAGCCCACACCATCATCTTTTACCCTTATAATGATCTTTAGCTCAGAGACAATCACGGCTCTTCCATGTCCCTGGCTCTCAGTTCCAGGACTGCCTGGTACACCTTGATTTGTTTCAGTAACTTAAACCCTCAGAGCACATCTTTACTTTCCTACAAGGGCCACGGGCTTAGTATGCAAATTTAGTCACTGCTACCCCTCCACTGCCAGTGCAGCCACCACCACACTTTAAGCAACTGCCAAGCTCCTTGTCTCTATGACCATGGGAAAAGGTGACACAGGTCCATGTGCCCACAGGGCTGGAGTCCAGGCCCAAATGGATCAGAATACTCACCATACCCTGCCCCAGAATCATGGATGGCTACTGACCTCACTCTTGGGTGTCTGGCTGCCCAGAACGGTGGAAACCAACATCTTTAAACTGAAGCCTGGCCCCCAAATGGCAGTCTTTCCCCACTCCTCCACCTCAGGATAAGAATTTAAAGCCCACCTTCTCTAGGTATCCCACATGAGGCTCTTGGCTCCTGCCTATACGGCTAGCTTCCTGCATCGCCCACTACCATCAAACATCATGGGCCCACGGTGAATGCTTGATAAACATGGGTGACAGGAAAGGAATGTGATCCTCTGGAACAGTGAGAGAATCAAGCTACCGACATGGACCAAAGCAGCCTTTGCCTGCAGTCTCCAGCCCCGAGCCTGAGGCCAGGTGAGGAGGCAGGTGAGGGAGGAACAGAGGGGGGGAAGGTGATATCAGGAGATCGGCCATATCCCCAAGGTGGTGGTAGGAAGTGACCCCAATGGTCCAAGACCCTCTCTGGCCTTTCAACTGGAAATTTCTGCTCCCCCCACCACTGCGATATTCCTCTCCCTCAACACTCCAGCCTCACTTTGCACAATCAACAGATTCCTGAAAAGATGCCAGAGAATCGGGTTTAGGGTAATCATATCCTGTTCTGAATGCCCAGTGGGGAACGCTGTGTTGAAATACATCACCCATAAATCCTTTTGTAAAGTAACACCCCCACCACCACCCCCAGTGCACAGATCAGGGGAGTTTCTCTAAGATGCTCCCCACTTCCTAAATTAATGTCTTCTCCCCTCCTGGCTCACCTGGGTTGGAGGTGGAGGCTAGTGTCGGTACCCTCCATCTCAGAGGACATGAAGGACAAATAATGAGAGTTTGCTCTTTGCCAGCAGGACCTGAGGCCCTGCAGCTTGGTGAGTCACAGGCAATGAGTCACCCCTGCATTGTTTGTGCTGTTGATCCTGGGAGGAAGCAGTCAGGCTGCAGGGGAAGTTGACTTTTCCCAGCTGGCTCTGGGCATGTGAGTTTACATGCACATGCATTTATGTCGTGTGTGTGAGTACGTGGTGTGTCTATGTGTATGTGGTGTGGTGTGTATATGTGCGTGTATGTACGTGCTTGGACCCCCTTGATTGCACATGGGGTAACACACATGTGGAAAATTACAATTTCCTAACACAGTTGTGGTAAAAATGATTGTCCCTCAATTACAAGCTTGTGTACGTGGCAGTACAAACATCAGCCTCTCCGTGGTCAGGAGGATGGAGGGTCTGTCCACTCAGCAGTCCACCCACCCCACTCCCTCTCCCTGGGAGCCACCCTTTGCCTACCCCTTGCCAACCTTGTCCATACACCACGTCCCCTGCCCCTGTACCGGGACCCAGTTCACAAGGCCAGGACCCGGAAATGCGAGTCAGGACTAAGATTCCAGCCCTGGCCCAACTGTCCCCCTGACCAGAAGCCACATAATGCTGGGGGCTACGGGTGGCTGTTTTTCCCACTCTGTGTGCTGGAAAGCAGAGAAAGCAGCTGCCAGGAGAGAGAAGAATAAAGCAGATGCCCAGAGGAGCCGAGAGAGGAGAGGTTTTCTGAACACACAGCTCTTCGTACGTCTGCCCCGTTCCTGCTGCTCCTCAGCCCCTCCCTTGTTCTCATCCTACAGGACCAGCTCAGGGGTCACCTTCTCGGCAAGGCCTTTCCTGATCCCCCCAACCTGGTTCCTCTTTCCTCCTCTGAGTCACCACCTTTTTTCTTACCAGTCACATCAAGGTTGGATTTTGTTTCCCCAACAGACTGAACTCCTTACAGGCAGACCTGTGGCTTGTCTATCTTTCTACACCTACCTCAGTGGGTGTACAAAATGGGTGCTCCATAATACTTTTGGGTTGATGTCCCAAAGCCAGTGTTGACCTTGACCCTCTCTGTTCCCTCCCTACACAGCGAAAAGAGCCAGGTTTAAGCTTGGCGTCTTCTGCCTCAGTGGAAGCCTGAATTCCCCTCGGTTTACAGGATTGAGAGCAGCTGTTCTCCCCCACCCCATCCTGGGGAAACCAAGGCAGGAAACAATCTGTTTTCTGATCTGGGGAGCATTCTGAAAAACGTGAACCCTGCAAGCAGAAGGACTTATTTCTGAGTTGATTGTGATGTGTTTGGTTACCCACAACTAATGCCCCCTGGAGCTGGCGTCAGGGAACACAGCTTAAGGAATCTAGGAGGCCTTAATCCAAGAATGAGGGCCTTAGAAATCTGCCAAAACATTTCCTATACAAAAGTGAACACATACACTTTTTTCCAAATATGAAATCAAACTGTACATCTTCTATTTGGTAATCTGTTATTTTCATTCAGCAGTGTATTACAAACATTGTTCTCAACTTTTATTCATTACTGGTAGAGTTTTTATTTTAAGGATGTGTCAGAGTTAGAAGCGTGTGCCCTGTTATTGAACATTCAGCTTATTTGTCATTTTTACATTGAAAACAACGCTATGAAGGAATACGTAGTACATGCTTCTTGACCGATGGTCTCCATCAGATAAGTTACAGTAACGTTGGTGGACTAAAGGGTAAGCATTTAAATTTGCAGATTTAAAATGTTTCTAGTCATGACACCTAACTGCTCTAACCAGAAAAAATTATAGCGGCGAACCCCCACCTGTCCAGCATCTTATGAGAGCGCACATTCCTTCACACCTTACCAGCACTGCATTCTATGACCATGCAAATAGTTTTCAAAGAGTCAATCAGTCATAAGAAATACATTTTCCCCTCCCCTGCCTAAAACATGGTTTCACAGGAGAAAACCCAAACTTGCTGGGGACGGGCTGACTCCTGTTCAACAGCTGCCACTACATCCAGGCAGACAAGGTGGTGGCACAATTAAGTTCGTGAACTTGGTGCAACAATGTTGCTAACCTTTTTTTTATATCAGAGGGATTATTCATTATGAATTTGTACCAACTGGACAAACATTTAACCAAGTTTACTATTTGGAAGTGCTGAAAAAACTGAGTGAAAAAGTTAGACTGCCTGAACTTTTCACCAACAATTCATGGCTCTTGCATCACGACAATGTACCAGCTCACATGGCACTGCCTGTGAGGAAATTTTTAGCCAGTAAACAAATAAGTGTTTTGGAACACCCTCCCTACTCACCTTATCTGGCCCCCAGTGACTTCTTTCTTTAACTGAAGATAAAGGAAATATTGAAAGGAGGACATTTTGATGATATTCAGGACATCAAGGGTAATACGATGACAGCTCTGACGGCCATTCCAGAAAAAGAGTTCCAAAATTGCTTTGAAGGATGGACTAGGCACTGGCATCAGTGCACAGCTTCCCAAGGGAAGTACTTCGAAGGTGACTATAGTGATATTCAGCAATGAGGTGTGTGGCACTTTTTCTAGGATGAGCTCGCAAACTTAATTGTCTGACCTCATAAGACACGGTCACTCTTACTTAATCCCAGGAGGTAGATATTATTTTTAAATTGGCTTTTATTAAACAATTCATGAATAGGGCAGCATTCTATGCAGTAACTAGAAGGGCACTGCGCCAAGGGGTAGATGTTATTGTTCCCATTTGATAGATGAGCAAATGAAGGTGCAGAGAAGTTGGATGATTTGTTCAAGATCTCATAGCCAGGAAGTAGCCAGAGTCAGGTTCTGACACCAGGTCTGAGGACAAGGCCCCTGACCTCTCTCCTTATGGCTCCTGGAGACACAAAATAATCAGGCCCTCACTCACAGCTTCCGGCCTCATCCCCAGGAGGACCAGGCCTAGTACCTTCCCTTTAGCCACACTGGTCCCCTTCAAAAGATATACTCTCTGTGTTAGCTTAGGCATTGCTGGATGCTGGAATCAAAGATGATTTTTTTTTTACTGCTTTCCTATACTTTCTACCACAGCAATATTTTACTTATTTAATAAAGAAAAAGAGGTTTCTAATTTTTAAAAAAACCTCATTGTCAAGATTCTCTTGGAGAAAAAGGACTCCCCTCCAGTGTCCCCAATGTCTGCAAACATATGCACATATGCATGCACACACATGTACACGCGTGCGCTGTGACAGCCTGGGGTTGGTGGGCAGGAGGCAGCAGAGCATCTCAGAAACATCCTGTGACCCTCCAAGGGGAGGCTGGGGCCTCGCTCACCCACAGTCAAGTCTCCCACAGAAGGCCACTGGCCTTTGAAGACCCAGAGCTACCGCTGGCCGTTCCCTCCTCTAGGGACCTGACCTCCCCCCACTCAGGCTAGCTGTCTCCAACACAGACCCTCAACCAGCCAGGCCCTAGGGAAACAGCTGGAACCAAATGACTCCAGTGGCTGCAGCTAAATGGCCAGACCTTCCAAAACAAGCAAAGGGAAGCCGAGGGAGCCAGGACTGCCAGCATCAATGAGGGAGTCAGCTGAGGGCAGTAAGGCAGGGACAGAGCCTGGGAACGTGTTGCTCAGGGACAGCCAGGGCTGCATCAGGAGCTGGCGTAAGAAAAGGGTAGAAACTGGGGGATAGAATGGAAGGCAGGCAAAGACTCCCCCACTATACCCACATCCACTCACATATACCAGAACACACACTTTTTCTGGGACTTCTGCACTATATTTAAGGCTTAGAGGAAATGCCATATATATTGTATGGATGGATGGGTAGATGGATGGATGGATGGATGGATGGATGGATGGATGGATGGATGGATGTCTGGCTAAACAAAGCAATGAATAGATACATTGATGGATAATGAGTAATAGGCCTGGTTCCTTTGGAGCTCAATGACACCAAGGGGAATCAAGAGTCATGAAGATGTTCATACTCATTGAGTTCTTAACCCCATTCTCGTCAATGCGCTCTGAGGAAATAATTCAGAGGAAGAAAATTGTTCTGGACCCAAAAGGTCGCAGTAGCATGGCTTCTCACACAGCCGTACCAGAATGGCCTAAATGAGCAATGACCTGAGGCTGACAAGTAAATAAATCATGGTAACACGTGATGTAGCCATTCAAATGATAACCAGAATGACAGTGTAAGTAAAAGGTAACCATATTTCTAAAAGAATATTAAGAAACGAATTTAAAATGTGTAAGCTTGTAGAGTTATGTTAAAAGTCAGGTGGAAAAGAACAGTACAGGCTCAAATAAAACAGGATATCAGTATTCAAGGCCAGTTGCCTCTCAGATACATCACTCCATGTCTTTACCCTCGTTTTCCATATCCCTGTAAGTGGTGACAACGAGCAAACTCTAGCTCCTGGTTGGGAGTACTGCATTAGCTCTTTTTTGTGAGGGGCTTTGTAACCTGTAAAGCTCATCACACACTAGTCAAAATTACGTATGCCTCTGAGTGGAGATCAGAAGGAAAGCAAAATATAGACAGTGGTGGGATTAGAAGGCCATTCAGGGAAGTGCAAATTAAAAACAAAAATAATATGATATTTCACCCATATCAGATTGGCCAAATGAATAAACAAACAAACAGAAAATGCAGGCGTCTCTGGCTCTATTCCAGGGCTCTTTCCAGAGAACAAAACCTACTGGTCTGTCAGCAGTTGGCCATTTCCTCCTGGTGAGTTGGTGTCTTTGCAGCATTGGAGCAGTGGACATGGCCGGAACCAACACCAGGAACTCATGCCCAGGCACCCTGCTCCCCATTTCTGGTCCTCTGAGTTCTGAGTTCTGTACCCTGACTGGCTCCCAACGCCAGAGCTCTCTCCCTCTAAGATTCCCTCCCAGAAGACCTCTCCAGAGGGTGCCCTCATCCTCAGGTGCAGAGGGCCTGGGGGCCCAAGCCCAGGGTTATCTGCTGGGCACCGAGCCTAGGAACAGAGGGACTAGCTCTGTGACGTAGACAAAATAGCTTAACTTCTCTGAACCCTGTCTCCTCTTCTTTCAGGAGGAAGAAGATATATTTTATTCCTAGGTCTAACTCCCATAGAGGGTCAGATGAGGTGAAAAGAAGACTGGAGGGGTTACAAGGGCCATTCAGCCTGCCACTCTGGGAGCTCCCATCTCCGGTAGAGGAAGAGCCCTTGGTGGGAACTGTGTGCACTCAAGGGAGTACAAGGGCTTCTTGAGAGATAAAGGGAATGGGCCTAGAGTCCCCAACAGGATTAGCAGGGGCCCCAAGTCACAGCTGCTAGGAATTCAGTTCTCAAGTATCTACTCAGCTCCTGCTAGAGACGAAATTGTGTTTGTGTGTGTGTTTGGGGCCCAGTGGGAAAACGAGGTGATGACGGAAACGGAAGTTGCAGTCAGGTAGCTCAAATGAATCGTGACCCACTAGGCACCAGATTTTTCAAATTCATGACCTGCTTTAACCCTCACAGTAATCCCAAGGAATAGATACAGTCACCCCCTTTTCCTTCGATGCTGCCCTGCTAGGTGTAGTCTGGATGAACTGCGAGCCGGGGATGGGAGGAGATGCTCTCTGGGGACTTGGGTCTCAGCTGAGTCAGCTGGTCTGGATGTCCATTCCATAGCCTCCCTGTTACTCACTGACTGAGCATATGACTGAATTCCCCACGGGCAATACCACTAGGCACATAAGGAAATGGGATGACTGTGACACAGAAGTTGAAAGCCTCAATTACACTTCATGACAGGAACATAGGACATTTTTATGAAGAGAGAAATTTTTGCCTCGTAAATCACTCTTATGAGAAATCAGCCTGAGCTGGTGGCCATGGTGACAGCCAGAGGCAGCCTCCTCAGCGGGGATCACCCCAGCCTCACACCTACTCATTAAAGCCCCAGCCAGGGTTCTGAGGGAGCACCTAGGAGTCAGCCAGGGCCAGGATTAGGCCAGGGCAGGCCGCAGGAAGGGCTAGAGCTCAGGGACATCCCTGACACCCAACCGTGGCTGCTGGTGGGTATAAACTGTGGGGGCAGGGATGTGGGAGGGGCTTCAAAAGGTCCTGTCATGTCGGTCCCACTGCCAGAGATTCTGATGTAATTGGTCTGGGTGGAGCCTGGGCACTGGGAGCTTTAAAAGCCGCCCAAGTAATTCTGATGTCTAGCCAAGGTTAAAGGCTAAATAGGCTTTACCCTGCCTGCCAATCAATGAATCAAACAACAAGCTTTTAGCTAGTGCATGCTGGTGGGGGACCCAGAAATTGGACGCCATTTCTGTCCAGGCTCATTTATAAGAAGCCATATTGCTGACCCCCCTTATCCCATGGGACCCTGGAAGGAGGGCCAGGTGCAGGATATGGTACCTTGAGGAGCAGCAGCTGCACCTGCTCCGAGTCCAGAGTCTGAATCTGTTTGGGGTCTCCTACCCATGCACACAACCATTGATCCTCTATGCTGTCATCACCATGCGTGCGTCCTCTTGATCCTGCTTTCTTGCTCCTCTGCCCTTCACCAAATGTCCCCAGTGCAGCAGACCCAGCTGCTCAAGGATCTCCTTTCATTTCATCTAAAAACATTTGCTGACCACCTCAGGCATGTCATGAGCACCAGGCCTGCTCTAGGCGGTGGGCTAATTGAAGCCCAGACGCAGGAGTCAACAAAGCTCCCTCAAGGACACAGCAGTTCTTGTCACTTAACAAATGGCATCCATTTGTGTGATGAGCTGCCTCAGGAGGGTGCAAACAGAGGCTCCGAAGAGCCTCTAGCAGGTCGTGTTCTTCGGATGAAATCACCGCAGATTCCATAGTTTTCAGGTTACTCTTGGGTATTAATGAATAATCCCGTATTTTATAATAAAAGTCTAGTTCAATTGACTATCAAAGCCCCAGACTCTCACCCAATTTAAATGTCTGCCCTCCCGCCTTCCAGCTGGCTGAGTGGGGAGGTGGCTCTGGGTCCTCAGGTGTGCCTCGTGTTCAGTGATGACGCTGGGAAAGATTCCCTGTGCTCACAGAGACTCCCCATGGCTGGGGGTCCCCGAACTTGACAACGTCTCCTCCTAAAATGACATGACAGCACAAGCCCTGTTCCACATTTGGTTACTTACACATTATGTAAACTTCTGTGTGTTGTTGATGTTATTGTTTGTTTTCTAATAAAAGCATTTAAGGATATGAATTTTGATCAGAGTGCAACTTAATGTATTACATTAATACCCATTGCTCTCCCTCCCTTTCAATGACAATAAAAGTAATATATGTTCGTTGTACAATAACTCATACAACCCTCAAAGGCATTTGTTAATTCATTCAACAAATAGTTACCTAGTGCCGCCTGTATACCTGACATGTTTCCTGGCAGTGTGGATACCTCGAGAAATACATTAGACACAGACCCTGCACTCAGCTTCCAGTTCACCCAGGCACTAATGATTATGATGTAATGTGATGCAGAAAGATTAAAGAAACACGAGTCACCCACCATCTCAAAGCCCAGTGATTTCCATGGCTCACATTTTAGTACATGACTTTCTCGTATCAGTGTCATTATTATTACACATAGCTTTACATGGTGAATATTTTCCCGTATCAACCAATATTTTTCACCCAAATGATTTTAGTATTTCAAAATGTAAATGAATCATCACTATCTTAATCACAGAATCTTTAAAGCTGAAAGAATCTTTAACAGGCTCCTATTCTGTGGGTGTATGAAGTGGGTATAAAAGTCAGAAGATGCTGGGAATTATGAATTGCAGTGGCATTTTCCTCCTAATGGCCCACACATTTTAGGAAGGGGAGGGAAAGGAAGGAAAGTTAAAACTCTGTGCATGATTCAGCCCCAGCCCATGTGAAGCCTCTGAAAACCACCCCTTCACTGACCGATGAGGGCTCAGAGACCCAGAGAACTCGTGTGCCTGGGTGGCCTGCAGGAGATGTGATCAGGCCAGCTAATCGTGACCATCCTCCTGTGCCATGTCCAGAAACTAGTGGCGAGGTCTCCCCTGCTCCCTCTGGATTCCTGAATTAGTTGAGGAATTTCTTCTATCTTTTCAGCAAAAGCCAAGGTCGAAAGAATCAGCTTTGGGATCTCTTTTTAAGGAAAGACATTGTACTCACTGGAGCTGCAAGGCTGGACCCTTCAACACCTTCTTAATTCGAAGGCTGAATTTGGCTCAAACTCCCTTTTCTCAACTGCAGCCAAACTGCTGCTGAATTTCAACTTTATTTAAACTTTGGGAAGGTCTGGTGCATGTCTTTAGCTGGAGAGGTTTTTTTCCTTCCTTTTACTCTGCTCATAAGTCAATAAGCAGCTTGGGCAATAAAGTTCATAGTTGGAGAAACCGAAGACTAAATCACCATCCACATTCACACCCAGAGTGGATGGTCTCAGCTTTCAAGAATTTAGTGTTTGTCTTGGAGAAAACCAAGAGCCTAACTGCAGCCAAAGGAAAGAGAAAAATGCCGCCTCAGCCCTGAGCTCTGTTCCCCTACAAACACGGGAGCGATGGAAGAAGAACCATAACGCAGTCAAGAAACACAGTCAAGGGAAATATTGGTGCAGTTTTGTTAGTTTCAAGGTTCTAATGTTGCATTGCCCTCCATGTGTTTGTGTAAGTAAATTCATGAAACCGTCTACTGATGGCACCCTCTGTGACTTTGCTTGGTCATCCCTCCCAAGTGATTCCCTTGCAAGTGTTTAACTTTTCTAACTAAACTTGAAACCTTGGGCAGGAACCCCGTGAGGCTTGAGATTTGATTTGTTTTAACACCATCCATCCAGGGCTCTTCACACAGGTTCTGCTGCGATGCGGTCGGTGAGAGGGGGTGGGGGAAAGTACATACAAAGTTGTAGTTCCTGTGTCACTTACAGCCACATGACACAGAGCAAGTCACTTAACTTCTCTGAGTCTTGTTTTTCTCATCGAAAAAATGGGGATAGCAGTGTCTGCCATATGAGGTTATGCCCCATTAAATACAGAGTGTTAAACTGTAAAAGTTGATATAAAGTCGGTTACTATTATCCTTACTGTTAAATGCAAATGGAGACTTGGATTGTATCATGAAGATACATTCATTTCATTTCATTCTCTTCCTGGCAAGTTCCTGAGGAGAGAGCATTATAGGAAACTTCTGGAGCAAAAGAATAAATTGCAAATTGAGAGAGCCTAGCACTGGGTTAGATACCTTCCCATACTTGAAGACTCGGTTATTCTACCACAGGTCTGTGAGGTAAGAAATATAATTATTCCCTTTCAGATGGAAAGACAGAGATGCTCAGAGTGATTTTCAGTGATATTCTTTCTCAAGGTCACCCAGCTAAGAAGTCACAGTGGCGTGCTGGTAAACTGACTCTCTAAAGGAAAAAACAAAAACAAAAACAGAGCCTTGATTTGTAGGGTTTGCCAATTGCTGTGGTAAAAATACTCCCACCATGGCTGATTTCGCACTAACCAGTAAGAGGCAGCTTCAGCACACTACTGGATGTGGTAGCATCTGGATGCAAACTCAGGTGTTTGGGTTTCAGGTAGAGATCATTTCCTGAGCCCACGACTAAGACTGAGACGCTGCCTGCAAGCAGAAAACCCCCTCACACCAATAAGGATCCAGGGCTGGCGACATCACCTGGGCTCTACCCCCACACCTAACCCAACCAGATCCTCTGGGGCAGGGCTAAGGACCTGCATTCTAAATAAGGACCTGTACCTGCATTGCAGTTGGGTACAGCCCAACTCTCAGCCACCAAGAAGGTGATCCGTCCGGTTACCCCAAAGGCCCCCCAACTCCTGTCTCCCAAAGGCAGTAGGGGAGTTGACTACCCAAGGAGAGAGAAGATAGCATCCTGGGTCACCTATACTGGGATTCTGTTTTGGGGTGTCTGTAGGGGCTTGTGGGGACTGAGCCAGGAGCGCAGTTTCCAGGCTCTCGCCCTCACGTAGAAAGGTCATGACTCGGATAGTAAATGGCCATCAACTGTGATTGGATGGCCATTAGCTTTGGCTAGTTGGCCGTCAGCTGTAACTAGTGAGCCATTGGCCACTAATATAACTGCTGTGGCTATGCTAGCAGCAAATGGGGGACTAACAAGAAGACAGTGACTGAGCTAGCAAGCGCGGATTGTAGTTAACATGGCAGATTGCAGCTAGCAAGTGGGGTTGGTTGGTTGGTAGAGAGAAGTGGATGGCAGGTTGCGGACAGTGTGGCTCCTGCTTCCTGTGTCTCCAATGCAGCTGCCAGGGAGAACATAGTGGTATGACTCCCCTACCTATGGCTCCGTGGGTGTTCCTTTTTGGCCTCACCATGTCCTGCATTCTTATGTGTGGAGCGGGAGCAGAGACTCCACATGACACCCTGCATGACAACTCATGGTGGTGAGTTGATGGTTCTGTCTTTCTGATTACACTGTTGTTGTTTTTTATAAACGTTACTTTTTTTATTAATATTTTTACTTATTTTTTTAAAGATTTTATTGGGGAAGGGGAACAGGACTTTATTGGGGAACAGTGTGTACTTCCAGGACTGTTTTTTTTTCCAAGTCAAGTTGTTGTCCTTTCAGTCTTAGTTGTGGAGGGCACAGCTCAGCTCCAGGTCCAGTTGCCGTTTCTAGTTGCAGGGGGCACAGCCCACCATCACTTGTGGGAGTTGAACCGGCAACCTGGTGGTTGAGAGCCCACTGGCCCATGTGGGAATCGAACTGGCAGCCTTCGGAGTTAGGAGCATGGAGCTCTAACTGCCTGAGCCACTGGGCTGGTCCTGATTACACTGTTTTTGATCAAATCTAAGAATCCTCTGATTGTAAGCCACACCATTTTTCATTTACCACCATGAAAGAATAAGTGTTGCCAAGTTCAAAGATGTTAAAATATCAAAAACTACGTTTTAGAATCAATGAAATATAACACATGTGGGTGTAGATACCCACATATATCTCCCAGGTTCCCAGTAGCTCATTAAATATTCTATTCTTTGAGGATGAGGTCGCGTTCCACTCATCTTTACGTCCTCAAAGATCTGTCAGACTTGGTTAAACGAATATATGCCTAACAGCATATCAGTATATACAATTTATTGATTGATAGTCAAACAATGCCTCAGGCTCTGTGCCAACTTAACACTTCATCTCCACAATAATCCTATGAAATAGGCACGAGATTATCCCCATTTTACAGAATAGGTAACAGAATCCTGCCAGAAACTTGAACCCCATGTCAGAGACTCCCGACCGCTTTTACAACACTATCTCCTCGGAGACTCAAAAAACAGCGAACTGAACTGTAAAGCGCTACTAACTTAGTCTGTTCCTCAAGGCCTGACAGTAAACAAACCAGTTTGAATTTTCTTTGGTGCTTGTGCTGCCAAAGAACAGATAACATTTTCAAAAGCAGTTTTCTCACCTTCGGGGTTTCAGCTTTCTCAGCCTTTTTGAAGAGGAATACTGGCAGGAGGATTTTCTCAGCTTTGGTAACATCTGGAGGGCTTGCTGGCATCAGACCTTAAGGATTAACGTCAGGATGTGAACTCCAGGTGCAAGGCCCAGACAGAGCTCCCCGACTCCCTCCCTCAGGGCTTGGTTCTTTCAATTTATCCAGCTTCCCAAATCCAGGTGTGTCCCATCAATTCCCATGCTTCTCCACCCCATCCCCATGCTGCTGCCACCGCTAGGGTGGCTGTGCTCTCTGGAGAGCCATCCTAATGAGAGTGTCTGGGAAATGCCTTGTCCCCTTGGTTCAGCAGCAACAGAGTGGGGATTTGTCAGAAGGCATTTGTATTAGGAAAAGAGAGCACAGCAGTGCAGAAACTGATGAACCTAGATTCCTTCACCAAGGTCTCGGGAAGGACCGCATTCCCCGTTTCAGAGTTTACTGGGTCCACAGCACCATCCAGCCTCTTCCCTTCCTGGTCATTACTTCCATTGTTTGCCAAGGCTTAAAAATGCCTTTCCCCGCCACCGTAGTTCAGCCCGAGCAGTTTTATTCTCTTCAAGTTCTTATTGGTTTTTTAATAACTTTGGTGGTGGTGGTGGTATGGTGTGTGTGTGTGTATTATTGTTGTTTGTGACTCTGTGTGTGTGTGTGTGTGTGTGTGTGTGTTGGGGGTGGGGGTTCTACTGGCCATTTGATTCAGGGAGATTTGAAGAATCAATTGACCCAGTTCACCCATCATTTTGCCTGTGTAAAGGATCATGTGGAAGGGAGGGAGAGTCACATCTAATTTAGAAGACTTGTGATTTGGCTGTGCCGCTCTGGAATACGGGAAGCCTTTAAAGCCAGCCTGCCTCTTGGATTTGAAGATTAAAAGACTTTTGTTCCACCTTGAAGCAAACAAAGCAGCTGGCCCCACATGAAAGCGCTCTGTGTTCCTGCCAATTTCAGCAGCCCAAACACAATCACCAAACCTGATTCATCTACAAATAGCATGCGTGATAGGTTTGGGGGCCTAGCTTAAGGTCTACTTCTTCCTACATTAATTATATGTTTTTTAATGTTTTTAGTTCTTAAATTATATAATGGCAATATAACAGAGCAGTTTGTATAGAGAACATTTCCTAAAGGCCATCATTCTTCAATTGCATCAAAACTACTAATTTCATCTTTGCATGTCACCTTCAAGGTTTCATCCACATACATATTTTTAGCTTCATTGTAGCCACAGAGTCCATTGTGAGTTAAATTTTCCAAGTGGAGAGAAAAACCCGGTGAGAGCATGACTGCTCATACCAGCACTGGTCCTTCACTGCAGCTCTAAAGCTTTCTCCATTCCCCCAAAGAGCACGGCTACACTTCCCCTTCATTCAGATGTGGCAACACATCTGTGACAGCGACAGTGTATCCATGTAGGGGAAGCGTAACATTAGGTCTGACACACAGTAGGTGCTCAGTAAATCCTGGGAGGAATTGAATTCCCCATGCAGACTAGTCAGATCGTTTTGTGGGTGACCTTGGACAGCCTACCTACATGCCCACACTCTTCCATGGTCCTGCACTGCCACCCAACAGGAAGAACAAAACAGTGCAGTGGTGACTCGGGAAAGCCAAGCAGGTGTGGAGAGGTCATGAAGGGGAGTGAGCTTGGTTTTTCTAGGAGTGAACTAGAACTGATTCTAAAAAAATAAATAGCCCTTGGATTGGATACTAAGGGCTGGGAAAAGACATTCTGTGGGATGCTGCTGCCATCTAATGGTTAACAGGCAAATGACAATTTTTTTAAAAAATCGAGACACCTACTGAGGGGTTCAGTAATCAGGACGGATAATCAAAAATTCAAAATCTTAAAATGTTGGCATTCAAAAAGTCATTACAGGGCCGGCATGGTGGCTCAGGCGGTTAGAGCTCCATGCTCCTAACTCGAAAGGCTGCCTGTTCTATTCCCACATGGGCCAGTGGGCTCTCAACCACAAGGTTGCCAGTTCAACTCCTGCAAGGGATGGTGGGCTGTGACCCCTGCAACTAGAAAGAGGCAACTGGACCTGGTGCTGGGCTGCACCCTCCACAGCTAAGACTGAAAGGACAACAACTTGAAGCTGAACGGCACCCTCCACAACTAAGATTGAAAGGACAACAATTTGACTTGGAAAAAAAAAAAGGCCTGGAAGTTCACACTGTCCCCCAATAAAAGTCCTGTACCCCTTCAAAAAAAAAAAAGTCACTACAGGCAGAGAGTCAACAAATGCTGATTGTGTGCTCCTATTGAGCCCAGCCCCTGCCGTGCACTGGAGCTGCTGGTGGTCCAGGGGACAAGAGACGTCAGACTCAGGTAGACTGAGCACAGAACCTGCCAAAACTGTGCCACGTAAAAGAGGAGCAGGCCCCAGGGCAAGGCAAGTGAAAGAGCTGTGGCGACTGGAATCTTATTATAATACACATCGATTTGGCTTGCGGGTTTTATTTCTATTTATTTATTTTGTTACACTTGACATTCAATATTGTGTTACATTAGTTTCTAGTGCACAGCACAGTGGTTAGGCATTTATATAATTTATGTGGTGATTCCCCCTAATTAGTCTAGTACCCATGTGGCACATACATAGTTGTTGCAACATTATTGACTGTATTTCTTATGCTGTGCCCTACATCCCCATGATTATTTTGTAACGACCAATTTGTATTTCTTAATCTCTTCATTTTTTTCATCCAGCTCCCCAAACGCCCCCCCACACACACACACTGGCAACCATCCGTTTGTTCTCTGTATCTATGAGTCTGTTTCAGTTTTGTCTGTTCATTTATTTTTGGCTTGCAGTTTTTAAAACACTTTAGGTGTTTTACACATTAGAGTGAATTTATTACATGTTATTGACCATGTTCTCCCTCAGGCAAAGATTCTTAACCTCAGGTCCACCAATCCTTCCTAGATACGCTTCAGGGGATCCATGAACTTGGGTGGAAAAAAATTACATCTTTGTTTTCATGAACCTAGGACTGAAATTTAGCATTTTCAATTATAAATTAAACAAACCATGGCGGTATTAGCAGAACCTGTGACTGCATCATTCATAGAAATTGTAAAATATTTTCATATCACAGTACAGTTTTTGCAGATATCTCAAATCATTTTCTCATCACTACTTTGAAATTACAGTGACTATTGGACCTGCTGCTAAATCGTATTAATGTTGATTAAGAACCATATATATTACTAAATTGCTCACCTTTTAAAATATTTTGATTTCTGTATTTCAATATAATTGGTTTCTTTGAAAGCCTTTGATTCTTATTTTATGCATTTGAAAACATTATTCTGTAAAGTGGTGTATGGCACATGAAAAGTAAAGAACGGCTTCTCTGGAGGCTCAGAGAAGGGTCAGGTGACCATGGGCTGGACTAGTCAGAGAGGGCTTCCCAGAGGAGAGAGGAGAGATGTCTTCTTCACATTTTTTTCTTTCAGTTTTATTGAGATATAATTATCTTCACGCTTTATTTAAAGGGGCCCCACAGAGCAATTTCAATACAGGCCTTATCTGGGGAAGCAGAACCAGGTTTTGCCAAAGTGTAAACATGAGAGGGTTTCAATGACCTCTCCTATATCCATCCCAGCAAATGGTCCTCTTGAAATGAATCTGAGAAGATACTTCGTACTAAAAGATAAATGAGTGAAAACACTTTCATTTCAGGAGGATTTTCATTTAACAAGAGTCAAAGCATCTAGGAACACAGAGGACTGACCCCACCCTCTGTTGATGACATTCAGTTGGTGTGGCAAACTGGGTCACCCTGCCCTTGAGTCACACCGTCCCCCTTGACTTGCCCATATGCATTGTAATGATTGAAAAGGCAATTCAATCGTATTTCACCGGAATCCGAGGAAGGGTGGCACCATCCTTCTCAGAGCAGTAGGAATGGTGCAGCTCTCTTAGCAATAGGCGTCTGGGGACCTTCTCTCTAGAGCCATGCTTATCCACCTTAAATGAGCACACATCCTTTGGGATCTGTTAATGGGCAGATTCTGACTCAGCTGATCTGGGGTGGTGCCTGAGGTCAGGTAGATAAAATCTCTGGGTGCTGCTGGTGGTCTCTGGACCACATATCAAGTAGCAAGGGTACCACTCACACGCCTCCACCATTAGGCCTTCCTGCTACTATGTCCCTCGGTCCCAAACATGAAATCCCGGGGAGAGAGAATGTGTTGGTCCAACTTGAGTGCGTATCTAGGCCTAGCTCTGAAACTATGGTGTGGCAGGGCCTTACAGCATGGGCATGTCCACCTTCTTTGAGGACGAGAAATGTTATCAGAAGAGTTGAGAGGAGGCACGTGTGTGCCCGAGCTAAAGGTTGGAAGCCCCACCTTGAGGGAGAGGTCATCCACTATAGCCCTATGACTTTACCATCTACCTCTTCTGTGCTCTGGTCCACCTCCCCCTTCTTGTTCCCACCCAGGGACTTGTGCCAACAGCCTGGCTATTGATGGGGTCCTGGGCTCCACTAACCCACCGCTATGAGAAGGGGCGCTTCCAAAACACTTCAAAACAAGTCCAGGGCCACCTGCTTCAGCACGTTTGTCCCTTTAGATATGGTCACACTATTCCCATCTCACACCCATAGCACCCATAGAATTTAGCATGGACACCAGAGCCTGCCTCATGGATAAGCCTCACTATCTCCTGTGCTCTGATTCTTTAACATCCATGGAGCTCGAGTTCTCCCCCCAAGAGCTCCGAGATTTGGAGACCTGCTGGATGTCTCCTCTCAGATTCACAACTACAGCCACACCTCCGCCACCCCCTCCGCCTTGTACCCACAGCCAGCGGCAAGGGACACGCAGCCCGCTCAGTCCTGCGGGACTCCAGGCATTTAGGCTAGCCCCACACATTCCCCTTCCAGCGGAGTGCAAGGGCCTCCTCCAACTTCCCTCCCTTCTCTGAGCAGCAGGGCTTTTGAGCCTTGGCAGGCGTGATCTGCCCTCCTTCCCCAGCCACCCAGTGGGAAGGCAATTAGAAATTCATGGACAGAAAATGCCCCGCGCAATGTTTCCTTTCGATTCTGGCAGAGCAATACAAATGCTCTGAAAGCCTGTGAAAGAAGCTTCTAATTGTGAGCACGGCCAGTACAGCCCCTGGGGCTCTGACACCAGCCAATGGGCCTATTCTAACACTGGCCCAGAGGTCCCAAGTTTAAAATTGCCATTGTATTGTTGAAAGACTCTGTCTTTAAAAACTGTCTTTTAATTAAACTTTGTAGTTTGAAATCATTGTAGATTCACACACATGCAGTTGTAAGAAATAATAGGGAGAACCTGTGTATCCTTGACCTGGTTCCCCAAGGGTAGCATCTCCTAAAACTATAATACAATATCCCAACCAGGATATTGTCAAGATACAGAACATTTCCATCACCACAGGGATGGCTCATGCTGCCATTTTCTAGCCATGCCCACTTCTCTCCTGCTCCCACCCCCTCCTTCATTCTTGGCAACCACAAATCTGCTCTCCATTTCTATAATTTTGTCATTTCAGGAATCCTATATAAATAGAGTCATATGGTAACATTTTGGGATTGGCTTTTTTTTACTCAGCATAATGCTCTGGAGATTCATCCAGGTTGCTGCCCGTATCAATAGTTTGTTCCTTTCGGTTGCTGACTAGTGTCCCGTGATATGGCTGTGCCACAGTTTGTTTAACTATTGACCTGTTGAAGGACGTCTGGATTGGTTCCAGTTTGGGGCTATTACAAATAAAGCTGCTATAAACATTTGTGTGCAGGTTTTCATACAAACGTAAATGCCCAAGAATTTAATTGCTGAGGCATATGGTAGTTACATGCTTAGTTTTTTAAGAAACTGCCGATTGTTTTCCAGAGTGGCTGTACCATTTATCTTCGTCATTTTATCAGTTCGAGTGAAGAATAGAAAACTACTTTTCTTTACATTATTTTACCCTCCTCCATTTGCAGTATAATTGTCTTAAATATTTCCTCTACATACATTTAGAATCACTTCAGATCATGTTGTAATTTTTGTGTCAAATATTAAGCATAATTTAGAAAATTCTAGAAGAGAAGGAAAGTCTATTATATTTACCTGTATTTTTGTTTACTATGTTCTTCCTTCCTGATGTTCAAAGTTTCCTTCCTTTATTGTTTCCTGTTTGTTTAAAGAACTTCCTTTAACCATTCTCTTCAGGTAGGTCTGCTAGTGACAAATTCTCTTTCCTTTCCTTTGATAAATCTTGATTTCTCCTTCACTCCTAAAGGATATTTTCACTACATATAGGATCCTAGATTGAGGGTTCTTTTCTTTTGTCACTTGAAAACTGTTGTGCCACTTATTTCCAGCCTCCATGGTTTCTGATGAGAAATACGCTGTTATTCGAAACTCATTTTTCCCTTATAGATAAGGTGTTTCTGTCCCACTACTTTTGAAATTGTTTTGTCTTTAGTTCTCAGAAGGTTGACAATGATGAGTTGGAGTCGATTTCTTTGGAGTTTGTTCAGTTTCTTGAACCTGTAGGTCTATGAGGACTTTTCTGCTCCAGGCTCCTTTTCCTCTTCTTCTGGGACTTTGATGATGGGGAAAATGTTAGATCAGTTGTTCTAACCCCACAGGTCCCTGAGGCTCTGGGCATTTAGTTTTCAGTCCATTTTCTCTCTGCTTGTCAGACTGGGTAGCATCAATTTTTCTATCTTCCTGTTCACTGATTCTTTCTTCTGTCCCCTCCATTCTACTGTTGAGCTTATCCACTGACATTTTTATTTCAATTATTATATTTTTCAGTACAAATCTCCCTTTGGTTCTTCTTTACATCTTCTGTTTCTTTGCTGAGACTTGTTTTTTTCATTTGCTCGATGCATGTTTGTAATTGTTGAAGTATTTTTTTTTTAATCATGGCTGCTTTAAAAGCTTTGTCAGATAATTCTAACATCTATAATATTACCTCAGGGTAGGCACCTTTTTTCCTTCAGTTTGAGATCTCTGGGTATGACGAGTGATTTTTAATGGAAAACTGGACATTTTTGTTTTATGTAATGAGACTGGATAATATTTAAACTTCTGTTTTAACTGGCTTTTTATGACATCGCTCCAGCAGGAAGAGCAGGATACTGTCTCATTACTGACTAGAGGGAGCAGTCCAGACTCTCCACGTGCCTCCATTGATAGGCAAGGCCAGGAGCTCCTCATTACTGCTAGGCAGGGGTGAGAGGTTGGGCTCCCCACTGTGGTCTGACATTGTGGTGAGGTTGGGCTTGTCATCACTGGGCAGTGGTGAACGTCCTGACTGACCCTCTCTAGGCCTCCTCTGAAACACCCAATAGGAAGTGGGGGGCCTCCCAAAGGCCAGTTGGGGGTGGAACCCCAGGTCCATGGTGCCCTGTGTGCCCTGCACTAACCCTGTGGGAGGAGGGCCTTGTGACTCACGAGGGGGTTGGGGAGAATGAAAGTCCAAGCTCTCTACTTGGCCTCGTCTGGCATCACCTCAAATATAGGAAGGTGGGGCACCTCATGACAGCTTGGAAGGGTGGTAGTCCCAGCTCCCCACTCAGCCTTTGCTGGCAGAGCCACAGTTTTCCCTATAATGTTTGGCTGGAGTAGAGCCATTATTATCTAAAAGTTTCCTGCCTTGTTAGACTGGCCTTTTCTTCATTCTTTGGCTAGAGAGAGCAGGTTTTTTTTCTTTTCTTTTTTTTTTTTTTCCTCTTTTCCCTCCTTCCCTTCCCTCCTCTTCCCTCCCCTCCCCTCCCCTCCCCTGCCTGCTTCTTTGGGGATTTCTGGGTTGCAGGCTTCCTTAGCTCCAAATCTAAGATATATAAGGCCAAAAAAAAAAAAAAAAAAAAAAGACAGGGAACTTACCACCATGTTGTTGCTTAGGTCCCAAGGCCCTGGCCAGTCTGCCTTCCGCTCTCCACCTTTCAGTCTTCCTGTTTTATATGTAATGAGCCGGTGTTTTGTTGTGCTTAGTTTGAGGAATAGGGGGAAGTGCGTCTACACCATCTTCCCAGAAGCAGAAGTCCTGTATTTTTTTTTTTTTTAAACATCCAAGAAGTTCAGACATAGTGTTCACGCTTTCTGTTACTTATTCCCTGGTTGAAATGCTCGATGTTTGGTTAAGTCCTTGAGATAACGGATTCCCTCCTGAGGTAGAAATGTGATTTAGCTCATTTTTATTAGGGATGCTGTAAAGAATATTTCTGTGTCCCACTCAGAACCTTCTGGGGAACTGGCATGTGATGAAAAGACCTTCTTTTTTTCTTCTCCAGGAGATATTGAAATCTTCTGGAGAAACTAGACCGAGAGGTTCTATAGCAAACACACCATAAATATCCAATGGATGAGTCAAAAAATGAACAAATGCATGACTGAATTTTATACACACATACGCATTCATTCATTTAGCACTTATATTGTGGAATATATGTAGAAAAGACCCTTTGGTCCCTGCCCCTGAGGAGTCGCTAATTTTATTGCCCCTTCAGTCCCCACTCTTCAGTGAGGAAGGGCCCCAGGCTCTGCAGCCAGGCTGAGAAACAGATGAGTGTTTAGTACCTACTCTGCCAGGGACTTACTCGATACTTTATATATTTTCCCTCATTTTGTTAAATCTTCTTGACCACCCTGTGTTTTAGTATATTTTTTAGACGAGACACTAAAGTTCACAGCTAAGGAGTAGCAGCAGGCCTAGGATTTCAACTCGGGTCTGAGTCCAAAGCTTGCACTCATGTAAGGCTGATTCTTTTCGATATATTTATCTCCATTTTAGAGACAAGAAAAATGAGGTAGAGAGATGTCTCCAAAGCATTCTGAAAAATCTTTCAGGTGGGCTGTGAGAAGGCCAAAGCCTCATGGAGGAGACGGGAGATAAGGTATGCAGAGAATGGCAAATCATGCTGTTACTAATGTCGCAGGCCCCTCTCACCAGGGAGATTTTCTGTAAGGCAGACTAATAGGACCACAAAGGCCAGCAGGGAATCATTACAAATGGCAGCCAGCTGTGGAGGAACAAGGGACCCTCTTGTCTTTTTAATGGGGTAACTACCTCCTAAGGCTCAGCTTTTCTCCCTCCCCAGCTGCCTCATTGACTCCCTTCCTAGCTGCCAACAGAATGAGACACCTCCGTGAGCCCACTCACTAGATCTGTCCAGAGTGGCAGCTCTGGATGAAAAAGGGTCAGTGCAAGATCCAAAGATCTTGGGAGGAGAAAAAGCAATGGCAACTTCCTCCCTTCCTTCCTTGTTTTTCAACTGGCAGAACAAAGTGCATTTCCAAAAAGCCAGGGGAGACTGTGTGCCTTTTGTTTCGGTCTGGGAAGTTGTTCCCTAATTACATTTTCTGGCAAAGAAAAAAGTCACCAGACTCAAGGAGAAAACACTGCATTTTCCTAAACTAGAGAATGCTGTCATAATCTGAACTCGGCCAGAGAAGTAAGGTCCAAAAAGTGATTTAATTCAGAAGGAAAAAAAAAAAAAAAGGCTCCTAAAAGGGGAATGGAACTGAATACTGGGAATCTAGCCCTGCAACAAGGAACAAGGTACAGTCAGGCATGGTCACAGGACCTGCCATGCAGCCGGCACATGTAACATCTGTATTAAATACCCAAAGCCTGCCCGTGGTGGGAAAAGAAGCCTATGTGGACAAAACCAACTGCTCTTTATTTTGTTTCACCAGTTTTATTGGTCATATATCCAGAATTCATTATATAAATCTTTCAAAATAACTAGATTTTACAAGAATAGTTTACAATTCAGCTCTGATTGCACAAATACTTGACACAGGAAACCATTTTTACAAATACAAGTTTTCTTAGAAGAATACTTTAATAAAGAAAATAAGTATACATCTTACAGCAAATTTTATGCAGCTTTTCCCCCCCATTCAATCGTCTCAGGTTTTCTATCATATCCAATAAACCAAATTACAATTTGCTGCTGCTTCTCATTTTCAACTACTATTGAGAGTCACACCATTAAGTGTTTTTACACTTCTTTTTCTAATCTTTCCTGATCCTGTATTTAGGCTAGAAGAGGTAATTTAAGCAACACTCCTTCTAAATACAAGTTGTATCATCAGGTGAATGACCTTTTCACTTCTCACTTAGGTTAGAGCAGCTAGTTTTACCCCCGCTGTATCAGCAGAAGGGATAAACCCTTACGTTCCTAAGTTTCTAAACTGTAAAAACGAAACCTTAGAAATTAGAGTTAAATACAAATATTACGAAAGCTAAACATTTGTTATTGATTAGAGAACACTTTTAAATTCAAGGTGTCTCCCACGTTGAAGAAAACATAAAAGAAAAAAAGTATAAGGAAGTGACAGTAGTTTTATAAAATATTGAAAAACTGAAAAAGGTTAATGGCTTAGGTCAGTGGGGTATCATATCCAAAGCGTCAGAACATACAGCCTCTGTGACTAGCTGAAATCACTATTTGACATTCGTCTTATGCTGTGGCTTTGAAATAGCCTAATCACTACTCACTTGCCCAAAGCAAGCAATCATTTAAGCCCGAGAAACTTTACAGAATACTGACCACATTTACCTGAAGAGACAGGACCCACAGAGGGAAACATTTGGCATTCATTCATTTATTCCTTCACGGCTACTGAAAAGTGTGTCCACTTGGCAAAGCTTGTCTTCCTTGTCAGATCGCATGAGTTAAAACCAAGCGACTACCAGTATTCTACAGTCATGTTCCTGAGTCCTCAGCTCCAATTACCCCATATTCTTAAAAAGATTATTTAATCAAGCCCTTGTCCAACAGGAGATTTAACAGCACATGAGGACTACATGTCCCATTTCTCTTTCTTATCCCAGTGTAACAATTGCTACAGGTTTTTACCAAAATACTTTGGCAGTAGTTGGAAATGGGTTCTTTTGCATTACTGAAAGTGTTCGATCACATTATAACAGGTCACATTTGCATAATAACTTGATGGCCAAACGATGTCTACTGCAGGGATTTTGCAAATTCAGCATAGTCGATGTATCCGTCATTGTTCTTGTCATCGTCTCTCAAAACACCATCTATTAAGTTAATCAGTTCCTCTTCGCTCATTGGTGGTGCCGGTTCACTTCCTTCCTACAAAATATAAATTAACAGTGACCAGTCCCACATTTTACTGGAAGTGCTTAGCTAATTTCCAAAATGTCCATGCTCATATGTGTCCAAAAACTCTTTCAATGTAGTACATAGGTACTTCTAGAATCCACAAACCATGTATCAGATATAGAGTTGATTCATAAAAATCCAATTTAGAAATTACATTTGGCAGTTAAAAGAAAGACGCAATCAAAGTAGGCCATTGCTTATTTATTTTATAAATTACTTTTCATCCTTTTCTAATGACAAAAGTCATGCATGTTCACTGTAGAAAGCTACGTCTGGCTTACACAGAAGTGTGCCTTTCACAGATTCCATGACCCACAAACCCATCCTAGAGAAACACTCAGAGCCCAGGCCCTCCCGAGAATCAGCTCTGGGAACAGTTTGCCCTGATAAAGTAGAAACAGCTGGCATTGGATAATGTCTTGGGGTCAGGACAGGAGGAAGCAGGCATTGCCAACCAGTAGAACCTGTTAGGATCTTTGAAGTGAAGGTCTTTCTCCTGTTCCAGAGGCAGGTGCAGGGCTCCCTGTGTCAAGTGCTAAGCTAATACTGCTCACGTCCTTGGCTAACTCTTCTTGGCATCTCTCCCTCGTCCACCCTTTCCTCTCCTATCGCCAACACCACCCTCACCTGCCAGGACGCTGACTCCCAGTGTCTCGTCATGTCCATCAGTCGGCCTCCCATAGCAAAGGATCTTCCCGTAACACTGCTCTAGTCACGTCGCTCTCCTGTGGAGCTGCTGGTGCTCTCCACTGCCTTCCGAGCAAACCCAAACGTCCTCTCCTGGGCAGCCAGTGTGATCACGCCCACCTCACCACCTCTGCCTCTCCTCCTCTCTCTAGACTGCAGAGCAGGCCAGACATTAGATCTGGACACAGGAGACCTCAATGTCAGTTTCCTCACCTCTAAAATCAGGGTAATAACGCCTGGCCCTGCCTACTCACAGGCTGTGGCAAAGATCAAATGAGAACTCTAACCTACTTGAAAGTGCTTTGTAAACTGCTTTGTTCAGAGCACTGCACAATGTCACACAAACCCTCATTTGCTGAGTCCCTCGATCCTGAGTCCCCTTTCTTCTCAAAAAATAGCTTCTCCCCTACTCTGCATTTTGAATGTGGTCTGTCTTTTGGGTGCTGTTTCTAGAACTTGTGTGCAGCAGAAATGCCTGCATCACTTGTTAAGGACACAAGGCGCTGGGGCTCCTGCCTCAGCAGGTTACCCTTTGAGAGAAGGATAGCTGAACAGGAAGAGACAGAACCAAGTGGTGAGCAGAAAAAGGAGAAGAAGCAATATCATTGCACAAGGACAGCATAAGTCATGAAGACTAGGGACTGAATTACCACAGGGAAGCTTTTCCGAGACACTGCCCACTGGGCCACACTGCCTGACCTACCTCCTTATGGACATGAGTGATGGCTGTGGAGAGTTCTAGGCCGTCAAGCAAATTATTGCCGTCATAATCATGCATTTTGAAATAATGGAGCTGCAGTTCTTGTGGGGACATCTCCGCCTCTGGTTTGTTGATGACACCTTCTAGATGTTCCATGATATGCCTAAAAACCAACAGTTACACTCAGACCACCTGGCAGCGACAGTGGGGTCATGCTGAAATCTTAACGATTCTGAAAAGTTCAAGATCTTAAAGTTCATCCATTCCAGAAAAACAAACAGAAACAGTGGCAGACCACACTCAAAGATGACAGATGCAGGCAGGGCCGCAAAAGGAGCATGAAAAAAAAATCAAACAGTGCGCCTGTTATGTTGGCAAGGTTATGGGTGTTTTCCCTCTTTATTACTAGAATGTTGTTATAAGATTTTTTGAGGCTATCAATTAAAAAAAAAACAAACAACTTTTTAAAAAGTTATTCAAGAACAACAGTATAATGTATGAGGCTAACGGGCCCATGACAAAAGTTGCAACAGATGATTCAATGCTTGAACGTGACAATAAAAAAAGAAAAAGGTCTTGTCAAAGTCAAGAAACTTTAGCTCTAGTCTGGATTCTGCCACTACTACTGCGCGCGCGCGCGCGCGCGCGCGCGTGTGTGTGTGTGTGTGTGAGAGAGAGAGAGAGAGAGAGAGAGAGAGAGAGAGAGAGAGAGAGAAAGAGAGAGAGAAAGGGAGACAGAATGAAGTCAGACAAGTCAATCACCCCATTTGGGCCTCAAGACCCTCCACCTGTGATATGATGATGAAAAAGGAATACCTGACTTACAGGTGGCTATAAGGAATAAATATCATCCTTGACAAATATCAAGGAGTACAAATAGTAGAAGCAAAAGAGGACTGAGTGTCACTGCAGCTGGCTGCAGCGGCCGAGGATGGGGAGACCCCTGCATACGTACTCATGGTCGTGCACTGTGTTCTTATCCAGGCCCACGCTGCCGTGATGGGAGGAGCTGTCCCCAGGCTTCTGGGCCCTGCCCCCTGGGGCACAAAAGGCCCAGAGCAGGCCACACAGGAAGGGGGTTCTGAGCAGCCACAGAGATCTCATGGTCACCGGTACCTGGGAGGTGCGGAACAGAAGATGAAGGTGAGAACACCAGAGCCAAGGTTCTTTCAAGACTTGACACTGTGCATCCTGGGAAACCCAGTGAAGGAGCAAGGTTGGGAAGAGAATATAACAAACTGGGCCCGAGGCCAGCTCTGCCACTACACCACAGGATGACCTTGGGTTCTCCAGGTCCCCATCACTGAACTGGGCAGGTCCATGACATTTCCTGAAGCACTTTCAGAAGGCCAAGCAACTCATGGACAGCTTAAAAGGATCTGAAGATTAGTTCTGCTTACAAGAAGCTTCTTACACTCTGGTGAGAGAAATATTTCCTACCGAGAGCTCTAATAAAGGCAGAAAGTGAGGTGTACTAAAGACAGATAAACCCTATCAGAGTTCACAGAAAGAAGTTTCCTCTGGGTGAGGGAGAATCAGAGAAAGCTGAGGCCATGGGGACACTTCCTCTGGGCCTGAATCGATGAGGGCGCTGCGGACGTACAGGGCCTGAAGGATTAAAGGGACGGTGCAAGCAGAGTGGCAGGGACAGACAGATGGGAGAGAAACTCCAAGTGGTTTGGTCGGGCTGGAGCCAGAGAGGATGAAGTAGGCCGAACAGTGGACAACAGGCTGCAAAGGTTGACCAGGCAGTACTGGACGTGACGTTGCATGGCAGGCCAAGGAGAATAAAGTTTCCTGAGGATAAATGGGGAGCCACTGAGGATCTGTGATCGGGAGATAAGATCAGAGCGTGGCTTTGGAATGGCTACTCTGGCAGCACAGCGGAGAAGGTATTTAGTGGAGCAAGGATAGATCAGAGAAGGGATGAGGTGGGTCAGTTCAAGGCCAGCGCAGAGAAGAGGACATTAACCCCTGCTTCGTCCATCTCCCAGGGCCGTGACAGAGGCAAGTTACTTAACCACTGTGAAAGAGTACTAGAAAGGAGAGGTATGGAGAAATGAGGATTCCATCAAGTACTCCCAGGGTTTGGCTAGACCTGGAATCAGAATCGTGGTCAAGACGGGAAGACACAGTTAGCTACATAGCAAGCTCCCTGAGGGCAGGAGGGCTTTGTTCCAGTCAGTATTCCCTGCCAAGGCTCAGGCAGGCCTTTACTGTTTGGTAAACTGAAAGTTCTGGTCCTTCCGGGGGCTTATGGACTGACCTCTAAAAGAAAGGAGAGTGACAGCCAGAAGACCTCCACACCAACGCAAAGCAAAGCCCTGACTAACATTCATTTCCCAAATGGCAGTGCAGATTCTGCTGGATAACAAGGACCTCTAAGGGGACAACTGTAGCCACAACCCAAACCTACAGCAGTAACGAGAAAGCATAAGGTACTGGTCATACCTTTACAATGTACACAGACTTCAGCTCTGAAGCTGCCACCATCTCCACTCCCTGTACCTGGGCTGCGAAGCAGGCATATTGCAGCCCCTCACCCATCCCAAAAGGCTCTGTAGAGTTAGGACCCTGGGAGAATGCCAGCCCTACAGTGTTTAGGAAAATTTCCCAAACCCATTTTCTTATTAGCAGCACCACCTCCCACGGCCCCTCCCTAAGGGGACAATACTCACTGGAATATACTATAACGTTTAGGGCGCAAAAAAGCAGCAGGTAGTCTTACTACTGAGAAGGGAGAGCATAGTGCAATCTGTCATACTTAATGATAGGAAAAGAGGGTCAATATATATCAAACAAAAAAGAACAGGCTGCAGAAGTCTGTAAAGAGTAATATTTCATTCACAGAACAACTAAAAACAAAGATTATCTTCTGAGTCATGAGATTAGGATTGATTCCGGTGTTTCTTCTTTTCACTTTTCTATTGCTTCTAAAATTTCTACTACAAATGTTTTTTTTCCTTTGTAAATATGTAATTTATCCCACAATTCTGTTCCAATACTATATGGCTGGAATGAAAAAGGGGCTTCCAGTCCTCATCTCTAGAAAATAATTCAGGAACCGAAACCACACTTCCCATTTTACCAAATAAAAGTGTCTAGACTCTGGTGCGGCCACTGCCACTGTACCTGGTACCAGAAAACAAGGTCTCATGTTACTCTCGGCAGTGACTGCCCCGGCCAGAGGAGAATAACTTGTTCTGACCACACTCTTAAGAGTTCTGGGGCAGGAGAAAAGCTAGCTCCTCCCAAGCCTTTACGACTCACTCAGACGTGACAGAGGTCTGTTTCTCCAGCAAGCCTTCTTCAATTCCAAGGCTGGCTTAGGTGTTCTTCCCATATGCTCCCAAATGGTTCCCTTCAGAAGGGTCCTGTCCATTGCATTGCTGACAATAGCTGTGAACGTGATCTTGAACAATTCCTGACAACTGTCGTGCCCCTTGCTGGATTGGGCTCTGAGAGCGCGAGGACTGAATGCCCATTCCCAGCAGTGCCTGGCACAGAGGCTGATGGTTCTCAGCGTATGTGCCATAGTGTGGGGGCAGAGCCCCAGAAAGCAGTTTACAGGCTCTCGGCCTCACGTGGAGGGGTGCTGGCTCGGGTAGTAGATGGCCATCAGCTGTGGCTGATTGGCCATCAGCTGTAGCCATTGAGCCATTGGCCACTAATATAACGGCTGCGGCTACGAAGGAGAGCGGAGGAGAGCGGAGGAGAGTCGTCGGTCGGTTGCAGAGAAAACGGACAGCAGGTCGCACGTCCAGTGAACCCAGCCTCCAGTGAGACCGTAGTGGTATGACTCCCCTACCTATGGCTCCGTGGGTGTTCCTTTTTGGCCTCACCATATCCTGCATTCTTGTATGGGGAGCGGGAGCAGAGACCCCGCAGGCCGCCCCACACGACACATGGTCTTTGGGGGAGGGAAGCAGTGGGGGATTCCCAATATCACAGATATGCTGCCGAGTTTTGATGTTCCTGTAACTGAGCATCAAATTTTGTGTGGTGGGTACATCTATCAGATAGTTGAGCGGAGGGATCGTTGAACCCACAGTACCATTTCCTATAGCTACATGGCTGGAAGCTTAGTATATCAAACTGGGATGGGGAGGTGGGCATTTCTATTCTAAGAACACCAAAAAGCAACCAAGTGACTGGTAGTACAGTAACTATGGGTCCCAATGATCCCTTCTTCAAGGGAGGCAGAATAAAGGCCAAGAACCATTGATGCTGAACATGTCCCACCTGGGTTTGCTGCCGCAGGTTTCTAGCTACAGGCCTACCTCGTTTCATTGCACTTCGCTTTATTGCATTTTCCTCAACATTGAGGTAAGACCCTCCACCGGCAGAAAGATTACACTCTCTAAAGCTCAGATGATGGTTAGCATTCTTTAGCAGTAAAGTATTTTTTAATTAAGGTATGTCCATTTCTTAGACATAATGCTATTGCACACTTAATAGACTACAGTACAGTGTAAACATAACTCTATATGCACTGGGAAACCAAAAAAGTCACGTGACTCCCTTTATTGTGATATTCGCTTTATTGTGGTTGCCTGAAGCCAAACTCGCAGTATCTCTGAGGTATGTCTGGATTAGAACACAACAAAAGCCAAATCTACAAACACAGGATAAACTCTCCAAGTGCTGCAGTGGAAACAGGGAATCTGACTGCCACTTAACACTTTAAACTGTCACATTCAAAAAGAAACCTAAGCAGCAACTCTCTTCAGCCCGAAGAACAAGTTGCATCACCCACCCTCCAACCACTGAGCCCAAGGCCATGAGCAAACAGTCAGGCTGATAAACCCCAGCAGTTCATGACCTCAGTGGCCTTCTTTGAGAAACTGAAAAGACCAGGCTGGAGAAAAACCCAAAGGAGGAGAGATTTCTGAAAGGGACTTCGGAACACAACCCATGTATTGAGACATCCTTTACGAGGAGAAGCCTCAGTCCTGGGAGCGAAGCACTGGACCACGGCCCGCAGTGCCTTGGCTGTAACAGGGCTCCCCTCGCTGCTCCGGCAGCCTCTTCTAGTCCCAGACCATTTGCTCCCACTGGTCCCATCTGTCTGGCTTTCTTCTTTCCAGGCCCCGTTCAAATATCATCTCTGGATTCTTCCAGCCAAGATCAATTGTTCCCTCCTCTGACCTCAGTCTGCAGCTTCTCACATTCATTTCACCTTAATATATGGCCACATACAGTTCCCCTTTTCTGTTTTTCTCTGAGGGCTGGGAACCTATCTTCTCTGTAGTTCCTTTACCCTACTGAATGTATCAAAGTGCTGCGCTAACTTACAGATATAGCACACTTTCACGTCTGAATCAGGGCCGTGGGTCTTGGCCCTAGGTACACTGTTCTCTTTCACAAAAGAGTTGGCCTAAGCTGGAAAAATAACTTCCCTTTGGAGCGCTCCCATCAGCGATTTGGCCTGGCCCATCGTTCCCTCCCATTACGTAGTCTTCCTATCAGCGCAGAAGAGTTTGGAGTCAGCCTTCCTCCCATAAAGCCCACAGCAGTTATTAGCAGCTTTTCTCTCATGCCAGGGGCCCTCAGTTAAGAATTCAAACTCAAAGCAGCCCCCCTCACCAACATCCAGATATCCTGCACCCAGAGTCAAGGCCAAAGAAAAACCCTGATCGGTACTTCCCAATTTAAAACTTCCATGGGTCAGAACTGAAGATGAGAAAATAACCAAGTTCCTAGGCCAAAGAAAACTCTTTTTGAGTTAGAGGTTGAGGATTGGTTCTGAAAGAGCAGGTATTTACTAACTTGATCTATTTGTTCATTTAGGGAGCCCAAGGGGCTGCCGTGCTTCATTTATACACTTAACTAGCATGCTCCTTCCTAACAGCCTGGTGCTGTTCAAGGGACTAAGGATAGGACGGAGACCCAGACACATTCCTCTCACACAGATTACAGCCCGGTGGAAAAGAGAAAACAGTAACTAGACACCTGTGGGGTGCCGCTGAAGCCCCACCTGAAGTAATATAAGGATGGGGAGGATTTTTACAACTAAAGGGTTATCACTTCAGCCAGAGAGAATTTTAAGTAACTGACGTCTAAGCCTAGAAGGAACCTGGTCCAATCCAGGAACTAAAAAAGGGTTCAATATGGTTAAAGACACAGTATAGTGAAGGGAGACGAGTTAGAGTTTAAAAGAGGGCATGTCATAAAGGGGCTTGCAAGCTCTATTTGAGAGCTTGGAAGAAAAGTGGGAAGCCATTCAAAGGGCAGAAAGGAAACGGGGAGAGGGGTCTGTTGAGGTGATCAGATTTGCGTTGTAAGACCACCACTCTGGCTTTCCAGTACATAACAAACTAGAGGATGAAGAAAGGCTGCAGCAGACCCGTCAGGATGCTACTGAGGTAACAACCCAGGGGAGAAATGGTGGCCTGAACTAGGTAAAGCAGAGAGGCTGGGAGGGGGAAAGTGGTCGTATCCAAGAGAGAGGTGTGATGGCTTCGATGTGGCTGGGTTCAGGGAAGCCGCAGGTGAGAACGACGCCAGGTTCTGGCGCGGGCACTGGGTGGATGGCGATACAATGCCCAGACAGAGAACACACGAGAAATTCAGCTTCCCTCGCCTTCCCATTCCCCTGGCACAGCCCAGCCAAGCTCGCCCACCAGACAGGACCAGTCTGTTGCCTCCCCCAGAGAGAGAATGTGGTGGTGGGGGGAGGGGGGAGGGGGGAGCGTTTACCAGACGGAGTAATGCCGGCGGCCAGTCGTCCAAGACCGGGAAGATCGGCCAGGGCCAGGCCCATCTGGCTTCAAAGCCACCGGCCGCTTCTGCCCCGGGAGAGAGGCGTCTGCTCCTAGCCGCCTAAGGGGCCCGAGACCCCTACCTGGGCCACTCCGGCCTCTCAACTTGAAGCCGCCGGAGGGGCGTCGGGATCCCGCCCTGCTGCGGACCCAAGTGTCGCCTCACGGACCTCCTCCCCCAGGACCGGGTCACGGGCCTCACAAGCCGCAGCATGCGCCTAGGTTGCTCCCGGGTTCACTCACCTTCGCTGCCCGTAGCTGCCAAACAACTTCCCGCTGACGCGAAGCCTCCCAGTGTTCCACCCGCCAGGCCCAACTCCGAACGCTGTTTCCCAGCGCCCCACCCCCCGACCGCGTGCGCACGCGCGCTCCCCGCTTCCTGCCCATTGGCGCCGAGGGGCCCCGCCCCGCCCCTGCCCGGCGCCGGGACGTAAGGACGGCTCTGGTGATTCCACGTGTAACAGGCTCCGGCCCAACAAGGACCCGGCAGGTGCTGTTCTGCCTGTCTTTCCAAAGGCGACACTCGGCTCGAACCCCCAGGGACCCAGATGGTTGCTAGTCAACCCCAGAAATCCCCAGGAATGTAGTCCAGCGTGGGATGCAGAATGGCGAACACGCATGGGGCAGATGACAAAGCTAGTTTCCAGCTCTGCTTCCACCTCTACTTTTACAGGTGTTGCGGTTCCGCCAACTGAAAATTGGGAAGAAAGATAATAAGAATCCTAATTCCTTTCCTAATGAAATGGCTAGAAGACGATGGAGTCGGCCTTGAATCCTGTTTCCAAGATGGGCCTATTTCCAGACTGCTTTCTACACGAGCGGCATCTTCCGCAATACCTAATCATTCTTATTGGAATCCCACTAAGACTTTATGGGTGGCCCAGTTCAAAGACAACTTTGTGCAGTTTGTGAAATCAGCTGCTATCTCAATAGAAGACATGCATTTGAAAACAATAACAACAAAACAGACCCATAAACAAAACAGATCAGCTCCTCATAATCCTGCCCTTATACCTTTCCTCCTCTACAAGACGAAAGTGAGTATTTATTGACCATGGGTAAATAAATGTGGAACTGTCATTTTTAAAAATGACAGTCTCCCATTTGTCTCCATAAAGATACACAATCATTTTTCATATGAGCTTGGATTCAGAAAGGGAGATGGGGAAAGAAAGTGGTTAAGTAAGTAGATTGTTCCAGAACCCTACTGTGTATCCCTGAAAATAAGACCGAGCCGGACCATCAGCTCTAATGTGTCTTTTGGAGCAAAAATTAATATAAGACCTGGTCTTACATAAGACCCAGTATTATTATATAATTATATATTGCATTATATTATATAGACCCGGTCTTATAGTAAAATAAGACTAGGTCTCATATTAATTTTTGCTCCAAAAGACGCATTAGAGCTGATGGTCCCGCTAGGTCTTATTTTCAGGGAAATACAGTACCTGTAGTCTGCTTTAGCAGATCAGATTAGCCTTGAAAGTTGGTCAAGACAACTGCCATTGACAGTGACTCATTCCTTCTCTCACTTTTATCTGAGTTCTTTCAACCCTATCCAGAGAAAAGTTCCAGGATTCCAAAGTCCCTGAAGAAACCCTATTAATTCAATACCCCTTCTCCTTTCCTTACTCTTAAGTTTGCGTTAGTTTGATCTAGTTCATTTTCCAGCCCTGCATCTGCCATCCATCCAATCTATTTGCTCATTTATTCAATAATTCAGTAACATTTCTTTCTTTCTTTTTTTCAAGGAGGGCGCAGCTCACAGTGGCCCATGCAGGGATCAAACCAGTAACCTTGGTGTTATTAGTACCACGCTCTAACCAACTGATCTAACCGGCCACCCTTTCAGTAACATTTCTTGAGTATCTCCTATGTACTTGGCACTAAGCTAGGCGTTAACTAGAAATACAAATACAAATAAGACATGGTCTCTTCCTTCAAGAAGCTCAGTGTCTGATAGATGGATAAAATATTATCATTCTATTTAACCAATGCTTCCACTTTTTCTGTGGATCCTATCCTTTTCTCTCTTGAATCACCAATTGCTCCCTTTCTAATAAATCATTCCCATCGTCATGTAACCTTGCTCTCTGTTATTTTCCCCACACTACTGCAACTGCAATCTCCATGCTTTAAATCAACTGGTGCCGTCTCATTCTCTGTTTTTACTTGCCTCTCAGTACTATTCATCACAGCTAACCACTCTCACTTTGAAATACTTTTTTCTGTTTTCTGACACCATGCACTCTTCCCACCTCAGTGGCTATTCTTTCTTGGATTCTTTTCACTGACTTCTCATTCTGCTCAACGTATAAATATCAGATGGCCCAGGGTTCTATCCTGAGTACACTTCTCCTCTCTACCTACCCACTCTCCTTCTGTGATTTCATCTAGTCTTATGGTTTTTGGTGCCATTTATAAGATGACTCCAAAATTTATATTTCTCACCATGACCTCGCCTTGTAAGTCCTAACTCCTATAAATAACTGCCTACTTGACATCTCCACATGAGTGTCTAACTAGCATCTCAAACTCAACTTTGTTCCACAAAATACTAAATTTCACCCCAAACATATAGCTCTGTTTTGTCCATATTAGTGAATATCGCTATCATCTATTTAGTTTTTTAAGCCAAAATTCTGGGAGCTATTCTTTTTCCCCCGAGCTTTACTGAGGTATAACTGACATCGAAGGAACCATCCTCTGCTACTTGGACTACTCTGAGAGCTTCCTAATGACCTCCCTGCTTCTATTCTTGCCCATTCTCATCTATGAGTGAGACAATATGAGGTATGATCAAAAAATAGTGAATGCTTAAATTAAAAATTTGTTACAGTAAAAGACACATTGCCATTAATCACCCTCAAAGTACTCCCCCTCGCTTTGAACACACTTATCCCATTGTTCTTGCCATTTTCTGAAACAGTTCTGGAAGTCCTCTTTCATGAGTGTCTTTAGTTGCACTGTCCTGGCTGCCTCAATTTCCTGAATTGATTCAAAACTTTCATGGTCATTTTGACTTTGGGGAAGAGCCAGAAGTCGCATGGTGCCAGATCCAGTGAATAAGTTGGACAAGGACACACCGTAATGTTTTTATTTGACAGAAATTGCCGTACCAGAAGCGATGTGTGACATGGAGCATTGTCATGATGGAGGATGAAACCGTTTGCCCGTTTCATGCTGTGTTGTTCATGATCCATGATTTACGGCACACTTTAAAGCACACCTTGTCTCAACTATAGCTCATACCTGATTGACTACACTGAACAAATTGAAACTTGTCACACACTGTTACTAAGATTCGACGTGCCACTTCCCATATTGAAGATCCCTGCCTTTCTATTGGATGGTACTCGGCAGCAGCATTCACTGTATTTTGAGATCACAATGGAAAAGCTTCATATTACACATCACTTCTGGTGAGGCAATTTCTGTCAAATAAAAACATTACAGTGTGTCCTCATCCACCTTATTCACCAGATCTGGAACCATGAAACTTCTGGCTCTTCCCCAAAGTCAAAATGACCATGAAAGTTAAACATTTTGAATCAATTCAGGACACTGAGGAAGCCACGACAGCGCAACTAAAGACGCTCACAAAAGAGGACTTCCAGAACTGCTTCAGAAAGTGGCAAGAATGATGGGATAAGTGTGTTCGAACTGAGAGGGAGTATTTTTGAGGAGGATTAATGGCAATGTGTCCTTTACTGTAAAAAAATTCTTTTTAGTTTAAACATTCACCATATTGTTTGACCACACCTCGTACATTCGTGTAAGCCATTTATAGGTGAGTACTCTATAACTTGCCACTGAACCCATTCCTAACAGGCAAATCATTTGGTACCAGAAGTAGGACACAAAAAACAGACACTAAAATGTGGAATTGGCTAACCAAAGGTTAAGGTAGCCCTAGAGAAGACTCTCTATTCCAAATTAGAAAGTTGATGACCAACTTGTTAAGCAGTAGTGAAACTGTCAAACTGCTGTGACTTGCTGGACTTGGATATAAACCACATGCCAACCAAAGTTGTATTGTAGGAGAAATCTCAGGAACAATATACAACAGTAATCTAGATTTGTATTTTTTTTTAGTAGCTTTCAGCAAAGTCCTTCAAGAGAGTAGCAAATCTAGATTAGAGATGACTGATTTGAAAGCAGAGATTAAATAAGGCCTTGGTAGGCAAGGAACTCCTTACCTACAGCTTACAACCTAGTTTGGCCAAGTCTCACAACTTGGAGCCTTGCTGGGTTGAAATAAACAATTTTCTTTGTATATCCAAGCTGAAGCCAGCACAAGTAAAGACAGGGAAAAGGCAGCTTTATCAGGAAATAGGATTGAGGCCCAAAGGAGCAAAGATGGCCTATGTGTGGCATCTTTACCTGCAGCTGTGTTTTGAATTGCCTCCAAGGCAATTGAGCACACAAAAGCCAGCCCCTAGAAGACTTAAATATTCTAACACTTGGTGGTAGCCGAGTTTCCATTTCAACCCTCTTCTCTCTAGTCTATCTCCACAATTAAGCCTAAAAAATGTTAATCATTTCTGCAGTTAGATGGCCATGTGACACAATTCTGGGCAATGAAACAAGGGGAACTTGAGAAATAGTTTGCTTTTCTGATAAAAGAGACGTGACTGGTGCCGATCATTCCCCTTCTTTCAGCCCTGAATGAGGGATGTACCACCTCAGCAGTCACCCTCAACCATGAAGAGAAGTGGGGGAGAATTTCAGAAAGGCTGCCCCAATGCCCTGGGGCTCCTGAACCAGCACCAGCAACTGCTTACTTCCACATATCCTGTTATGTGGGGAGAACTCCTATTTGTTTAAGCCACTCTAAGACAGTTACTTGCAGTCCAAAGCATTTCTAAGTGATACAAAGGTCAAGCAAGATATGGACTCAAATGTGAACTGAAATTTATCAACGTGATAAATTTATCACTTGGGGCTCAGAGAGCAGTTTATGTGGAGTGCTGGGCAACAGCCAAATTGCAGTGAGTGATGAGTGGCTGGTGGATAAGCACTGGGTATAGCAAGTGTGGGCAAGTCTTTCAAGCACTGGCTGTAAAGGGAAAGAAAAGTAGCTAGAGGGAGACACAAGATCCAGGAAGGGTTGTCTTTAAGATTGAGGGCCTTCCGCATATTCCTCTCTTATCTCCTGTGCAAGGTTCTACTTGTACTTTAGAGATAGCTTATGGAGCAGGCTTTGGATCTTACTAGATACATAGTAGATGCCCCTTCTTCCATCGCCTATTTGTTTAAAGGAAAAAAAGATTGAGGGCCTTATGAATGTTTAAATCCTTCCGGGAAGGAACCAGCAAAAAATGAGATTGAAGAAACAGTAGAGTAGACAAATTTGAAAGAATAAGGTTATTGAGGAGGCAGGAGAGAATGGATACAAAGCCCAGATGGGGGTTATCCTGAAATTTGGGAGGCATGACTTTTGGTTTCACATCTAATGAGAACTTTCCTCAGACTTGTTTGTCTGTGAGAGTTTGGTTCAACAGAGATCTCTCCACACCCTCCATCTGCCGGGCACTATAAATTCATCATCAGAGTTGTGGTTGGATAAGGTCTAGCTGTGAGGTTGGGGTGCCCTGAGCAACTCTCGACTGACGGTTCCCAGGCTCTCAACGGGTTCTCTCAGTATAAACCTCGGTCCATGCCTGCCTGCGACCCGACTTCTGCTTCTTACTTGTATATTTCACCGAGGATAAGTTAGAGTTACAGTGACCATTACAAGGAGTTCTTAATATGAACAAAGCTATTTACCTGAGTAGTGTCTTAGAAAGAAAGGGACCATGATCCCAAACATCCAATGGTCTTCATTTTTTAATTAGCATAAAGAAGCATCCAAAAGAAATAGGATTCCAAAATTACTTCAACAGATTCCTTGGCCAAAGCAAAGGAAAAAGCTTGAACGACTCATAAAACTATCTGTCTTGTAGATCTGCCCAAATCACAACTCACACCTACTACTCTTCTTCCCTCATCCTGTGTTCCTCCAGCTCCTGCTGACCTATCTGTCCCTCTGACCTACTCCCCTTCCCTCCTGGCCAACCAGATACTCCAAACCTTACTTACCTGTTTAAGGCAAACCTCCTTCAGCACAGAGAAAACCCTGCATAGTGAATTTTAAGCTCTGGTTTCATTCTCAGCTAAAAGCCGTTGTCAAAGACTCTCCAAGGTCTAGACAAGACAGAGAACACTGCAAAGGAATTTAGGATAATTTGACGGACATATTATCCAGAGCAGTTACATATATACCAATTAGTCCATATGGAAGTAGGAATCTCAGATGCAAAAAGTCCAATGAAAAAGTCAGAATGGGTGACTTTAAAAAGACCTTGAATTGCATAGGAAACTGAAGCGGTTTTGAAAAACTGTAGATGTTAGTCAAGGTCTTTGGGAGGCTGTCCTTTATCTTTCATGTGAAAATACATTGTGCTCTGATTCAATTCTTCAAGCCAAAAAACGGTAGCATCTCGGAGACTTTAGAGATAAGTTCTTTAATACCTAGGGACAGCATTCAAGAGTAGATCCTTAAGCAGACTTAACCCTGGCTCTCCCTCTTATCTTTTTGTGAATGGCCTTAAACTAGAAATAGGGGATTTAATATGCAAACAAAAAGTGGAATGGAAAATAGCCCCATGGCCAAAGGTCCAAAAGCTTGAAAGTTCTATTTTGAAAGAGCTCTAGAGGAAACTAAAGGAAAAAGAAAAACAGTTATCAATTAACGTGTTCAATTTCCCATTCTACTCTTAAACCTGCAAGGAAGCGTTTCTCTAAAAATTAAAGGACAGCCTTACAACGTTTTGATCGATATGGGCACAATATCAGTTTTTGACCCGAGCACTGTTATGCCTTTTCCCTGAAGTCAACAAACTTCTCCAGTGATGCATCTATCTAATAATCCTCATCGCGCCTTCTCCAGGCCCCAGCCCTTAACTGTCAGCCTTGAACGTTTAACCAAGGAATGTTCTTTTCTCCTTTGTGACACTACACTCTTTAACTTAATAGCAAAGGGTTTATGGTGAGGATGCTATCCTGATGGTCTCTTCCTTCCAGTCTGGGAGGTCCTGGTTAATTTGGATATTAATTTACCAGTACTTTTGTGTGTGGATGAAGCACAGATCGAAGCTTTCTTGTGGGCAAAAAGTTCACTGATTTTCTACCTATTCTACTGGAGCCAAGACCATCAAGGTTCAATCAGACTGACCCACCCCAACTAGCACGACAGCTTCTAAAACAAGGGCTAAAGAAGGAATAGAACTAATAATTAAAAGCCTTAAAGAGAAATGAGTCTTTGTATCGCCTCCCACTTCTTGTAACACTCCGATGTCCCATGGAGAAACCCATTGGGCAAGAATATAGATTCGCTTAGGTCCCCAGGACCATAAATAAATTCTTCACTCTCTGCTTCCCTTTGGAACCAAACTCAAATATTATTTTATCTCCAAGGCCTAAGGAGACTATCACAATTGTGGAACTATGTTGTGCTTTAAATCCAAAGTTAGTAACTGTTTGTCTTCTCCAGGGAGAATCAACAACATGCCTAGACCGCTATGCCTCAGTTTACTGAGGTGCCCTTCTGCTTTTCACAAGACCTCCACCAGGACCACAAAAGCTTCAAATTGCCCTGTGAGTCTATTCTTCTCCAATATGTGGACCATCTTTTTTGTATTCCAAAGATGAGGTGAGCTCAAAGACTGATTTATCTGTCTGCTTCCTCTTTTAGCTCACAGAGGGCATAGAGAAGTTTACAATTTGTCAAAGGAAAGTATGCGACCTAAGACGAGATTTATCCCATAGAGGTAATTATCTTACTCCCAACAACCGGCTGTGTAAAAGGTTCCCCACCAATAACTAAGAAACAAGCCTGAGGATTCCTAGGTCTCACTGGCCACTGCAGGCAGTGCATCCCCCTTTTCTGCAATTCCCATTCGACTGACCCAAGTCTTTAGTAACCAAACATTTTCTCTGGGAACCCAAACCCGAACAGGCTTTTTCTGAGTTCAAATGCGTTCCCATTTCAGGCCTAACTAAATATCATAAACCTTTCAACCTAAAAGTATAGGAGAGATCTCACCAAGCACTTAACTTGATGAGAATCAAGACCAATAGCTTACTTCAACAGGCCTGGAAATTAGAAGAAACATTCCTCTTTTATTTACTGAAGCACAGTTAATATAAACTTTAAAAAAGAGTTATATGCACTTTAACTGTCCTTAAACTGTTTTTTTGTAAAACGTTTGCCACATTGCCAACATTTTATGGAAGGTTAAGGAGAAAAAAATTACTCTGTGAACTTTTTTCTTACTAAAGCAAGTAAATAAATAAAAATGGGGAAAAAAATGTAAAAAGACCAATAGCTTACTACAGCCTCCCTCGTGATCTAGTGGCAAGAACCTCCCCACCTTGAGATGGCAGCTAAACTAATAGAATCTTGTCTGCTTGGTTTTAGGGTCCCTTTTAAATCAGATGGTCCCTCATGCTGTACCATCTTTGTTGCCCTGTGAAAATGCACATTTCTCAGCAAGTTGATTTACCTCCCATGAACTTCATTACTTCCTCTGAGATGCTACTGTCAAGGCAATGCTGTCCGTCCCTCTGGTAAGCAATGAGCTTGGCTTCGCTGGATCAGCTTCCCAAGTTATATTGGGAGCATTTTCGAGTTGGCAAATAACAGCAGTCTTTATCAGAGTTTGTCCTAAACTCTCATGGGAGATTTCAGATTGTTAAAAAATAAAAACCACCACTAACACTATGCCTTTTATTTGGGCAAATATAACTAATATAATCATGGTGGTTCTTTGTTCTTGTTTCTACAATCACTCTTATTCCCCTAAACAATGCTGGTCACTAGCAGGCTGGGGTCTTGTCTCTGCTGGAAGAGCCGCGAAAGGGTCAGGCATGTGTTCCAGTGATGAGAAGCAGCTCCTTATGAGTTTTAGCCATACTAGGCAGGGCTTTCCCTGCCAAGGGGTGTTCCTCCGCACCACAGCCCATGCCCACACAAATATTGGAACACATGTCACAGAAACAAGCAGCCATTCCCTTTCATTTAGTTACCTGGGGGCAGGGCTGGCAAAGGACGGAGAAAGGAGGGAGGAGGGGAGGTTTCCTTCTTTCCATAAGGATTGCTGCCCTCTTATCCACTCTGCTTTTCTTTGCTTGCTCCAGGACTGACTCTGGGGAATGCCAGACCGGGGACAAATCACAGGGTGTTCTCACCCAAAGGACATGCACAAGTCACTCTCCTAGCGAAATCCAGTTCTGGTGATCAGCAAGGGCAGCCAAAGAGCAACCAACCAAAAGCCAGCTAGAGAAGTTGACAGGTGTAGGCCAGGAGGAGTGTGTGTAAATTGAGTAAATTGTCTCTTAAATTCTAACTGCCAGAGCTGTCCCAATTTTCCTGTATCTATCTCCTGGCCTCCAGGAGTTCAGAACAGACCCCAGCTGCTCAGAGCAGCACCCAAGGTCAGGATATACTGCACTCCAAGCAAGGAGTGGAGCTGCATTTGGAACCTGGAGAAGAGGGTATCCCTGGGGGAGCTGGGGTGGAGTAGCGGGCAGGAAGACTGCCTTCAATAGAGAACCCAGGGTGGTTGCAGAGCAAAGGGCCCAATGGGACTAGGCACCAGGAACCTGGGCTTGACAAAAACCTCCCCACTGTGATAGATACAAAGCAGTGAGTCTCCTAATACTGAAGGTGGTCAAGCTCACTCCCTAGGTCATGTGTCAGGAGTGATGAAGACCCTCACGTGCGGGAGGAAGGCAGACCCCCTCTTGTTTTTTAATAGACTTTATTCCTTTAGTTGAACAACCTCTACACACAAAATAGACAGTTTAAGATTTTTGAGTGGAAAGGAATTAAGGTCTCAAGAGATTTTATGGGTCTGCTATGTTTTCTGGAAATCATTTAACTGAGCCTTTGAAGACCCCTTAAGAAAATAGAAAAATTGGTTGAAGGAAACCAGGAAAATTAGATTTTGGAATCAAACTACCTACTATTAAGTCAGCAAACCCAGAATTGGAAATTGGGGCAATTTCTCTTCTGTATTTCCTACACACTCTAATTCACCCTGGGGAACAGAAGCCTAGTCTATGCTTTAACATTAAGGTGGGCACAACTGACCACCTGGAAATTTTGTGTAAGGCAGACAACTTCTGTTAGGAGTCTATACTTAAAAGCTTGCTCTGACTCTTGTTTCCTGGAGTCTTCAGTCTGTACCATGCAATGTGGCACTTAAATATAGGGTTTGGTTTGGTTTTGTTGGTCATGCTGTGATTTCTTGTGTGATGGCTTCAATCCCTACAGGGGACCGGAAGCTGGGTCACCATAACCTGTCTCAGGCAAAGGGTGTTCATCTGCCCCTCCCTCCAGGCCACCGTGTAATCCTTTAAACTTCCTAGTACACCACAGCGCCAGACTAAGCCGGGCCAAGAGCTCTGTGCAGCTTTGATCACTGTCTTTAGACATCAGAATTAAGAAATAACTAAATACCAAGTTGGAGAAAGAGCTTAAAACCTTTAAGAAATCCAGGGCAACAGGATTCCACAGAAGACAGGCCATAGGGTTAGTGTAGGGGAATCAGGTTGGAAAGAGGAACTCCGCTGGTAAAGAAAAGAAAAGGTCTGTAAGAGTAGAGTCGTTCAGCGAGTCCAGGGGCTCGAACCCGGCTGTTTCCTCCGGTGTACCCCGGGGACGGAGCACAAGGCCCGCGCGTCCCAGCCAGTCCGGACCCGGGCAGCAGCGGCGGCCAGCCTCCTGGGAGGCTTGCTCTCCGAGTTGGGGGCGCCGGGCCGATCAGCCTCTCCCCGGATTTGTGACGTGCCAGGGGCACCAGTGGTGACGGGGCCACCACACAAAGCCCGGACATCGGGGCGGGGGTCTCCCAGGCCAAGAGCCCCGATGGGATGGGGAGGGGACAGGGAGCAAGGCGCCCCCGGGCTCCGGGGCTCCTCGCAGCATTAAAGTGAGCGCCGAGTCCGCCGCACTAGCGGCAGGAGGTTGGCGCCGGGTGGGACTCCAGCGCCCAACGCGCGCCTGGCTGCTGTGGCCGCGTTGGCCGCGGTGGCGCCCTGCTCGGTGGGGCCGCGCCACGCCCCCGCAGAGGTGGAGCAGCGGCCAGGGGCGGGTCCGCAGCTGGCGGCGCCCAGGCCCGGGGCGGGGGTTGTGGCAGCAGCTGCAGCACCGGCGGCTGCAGCAGCGCCAAGAATTGTTGCAGCAGAGGCGGAGGCTGCTCCTGGACGCGTCCGGGCCGCGCAGCCCGAGCCCCAGTTCGGAGGCATCAGGCGGTGCACTGGGTGCTGCGGCTGCCGCTGCCCGCCAGCTGCCGCCTGGGCCCCCACTACCACCCGGGCCCCGGCCGCCGCCTGCGCCCCAGTGGACCCCGCCCGCTTGTGCGCCCCAGCCAGGACGCCGTCCCCGGCCGGGTCTCCACTTCTCGGCCGCACCGCCCATGACAGCGCCCGCGCGAAGATGGCTGCGAAGGGCGCACACGGCTCCCACCTGAAGATACACAGTGAACTGGATCGCTGCCGCGCCGAGGGCCACTGGGACCGCGTGCCCGAGCTAGTCCGGCACATGCAGACGCTGGTCCTGTCCAGCGGCGGAAGCAACCGACGAGCCATCCCGAGCGCCGTGTTCACTTCCTTAGACACCGGTGAGTGAGGGAAGGGGCTGGTTCACAAGCTCCTAGCCCGCGAAACGCGCCGCCTCCTCCAGGAAGCGCGCCCCGACTGCCCCCGGCCGGCGATGGCCGTCTTTGGTATTACTCTTCCTGTAGTGCTGTTGATCTTAAGGATAGCCAAGGTAGTAAGAAAGGTTCTTCTGCCCCAGGACAAAAATCATGCAGGTTGGGGAAGAGAAAGATAAAGCTTTGGGGAGAGAAAGATAAACGGCTTTTGCTCTCTGCCCCTTAGGATCATGTGGGCAACTCAGGCTACTGGGAAATGGTGGTATCTGCACGTGTCAGATCAGGGCTTCGTCTAGACTCTTGCACCGCCCCTTCACTCACACTCCCCCCCACCCACACGCCCAGGTGCTTAAACTCCGACTGGTGAAGGCTCTCTGTCTCTCCTTGCCCCTCCTCTCTCTTCCTCAAGTCAAGTTGATAGAGGAGCTATGTCCACAGCAGACATGGTTGGAGGGTTCGATGAACGCCAGGTTGGGGGGTCGCAAAGTGCTGAAAGAGAGCTGGTAAGCCTCAGTTTCCTCATTTGTGGCAGAACTCGGGTCCCATCTAACCCTGGCAGTCGGTGGCTTTAGCAGTAAGGCTGGTTTGGCTGGGCTGGGCTCTTGTGCTGGGGCGGGAAAGCACCCTGATGTGGCAGTGGGGGAGCACCCCGCCCCAGCCTCCAATCTCAAATCCTGTTCCTGGTGCCTTCAGCTCAGCCTGGAGAGCCCTCCCTGAGCCCTCTCTTTGTGCGCAGCCACTTCGGAGCCCTGTGGAAGGAGGTGGGGAGTAAATAAATACAGATATAAAGCGTTTTAAAAGACTGCCTGTGGAAGGTACTGTGGGGGAGAAAGAAGGATAGTAATAGTAATAGCTAACACTTATCTAGCGCGCAGTGTGCCAGACATTGTCCTAAGCACTTTAATCAACTTATTAATTCCTCCCAACAACCGCGTAAAGCAGGTACTCTTGTTTACCTCACTTACAGATAAAGACACTGAGGCACAGAGAAGTTAAGTAACTTGATCATCCAGCTGACAAGATTTGAATCAGGATTTGAACCCAGGTTTCTGAGTACATGCTTTAACCACGTGCACTCTTACCTCTCAAAGATATCTAGCACAAAATCCCAGCTTGAAGAGTTGCCAAAATGGATTGGGAGGCAAGGAGGTGATCAGAGGGCAATTGTGTGTTAGACTGTGGAACTCAGAGGAAGGGGAGAGGGTTTCAGGAAGTAGCAGAATGTGTACTGACCTGTGACTGGTGTTGAGAAGGGCAGAGTGTGTCCGCCCAAAGAGGAGGAGGGATAGAAGGACGTTGGTGGGGCGCTAGATGGCAGGGACAGACAGTCTGGTTGAGCCTCTGAGGTAGGTCTGAGTGTGGCAGTGGAGGGTAATGGCCAGAGCTGGTGCATATATGGGAGGAGCTGGTGAGGCCCACCCCCCTCAGGGCAGAAGAGATAAATTGCAGGTTCCCCTCTGTCCTCTATGTGGGGTGTGTGGTGGGGTGAGACTGGTGAGGGTAAGAATGGAAACTGACCCACACAGAGGGTATTGGGTCCTGGGTGAGGTGTGGGAATCTGAGTCAGGTTGGCACCACAGAGGAGCATGCTGGGACCAGGACGGGAACTGGGCCTCTTCGAGTCCATACAAGGCTGTATTTCCTAAGCTGTTCTTCAGGGGTCTCGAGGATGTTGAGTAGTTAATTAATTGGTATCCCAGGAAGAAAGGGAGACAAAAAAGTTAAGAAATTGGACTTAATGGATTAAATATCAGTAAACAGACTTTTTTAAACTGCAGGACTTCTCAGAGCCTTTTATATACTTGTCTGCATATGATGTACAAGCCAAGGTTAGAGTATAAATACTACATTTCTCAGTTACCTTACTATGTCCTATGAAGTATTATTGGGAAACACTGGTTATGGCGTTTATAAATAGTACGATATAAAATGCTTTCTCTATTTTTAAAAATTTTTGTAAACAGCGCTGTGTGGAGGGCAAATTATTGTCCCCATTTTAAACATAGGGACACCAAGGCACAGAGAAGTCACATACTGTGTATGTACCCAAGCCTGGGTCCCTGCCACAAAGTCTACTAGTGACAGAGTTGGGGCATGGCGTCTGGCCTGGCTTCACTATGGGAACCGACTAGCACAAGGGAGTTTGAGGGGTAGTAGGGTCTCCCCTGCCAACTTTTGGGTTTGTTTCTGTGAGCGATTGTTCTCCCACTGTTAAATTCAGATACACTATCCCAAAATGCACACATGCACATGAGCAAGGAAAACAAATGACTCCCAAAGCCTGTGCGTGGAGCAGTTGTTTGGATTATCTACTATTTTGATTCTCCACAGTTTTCTTGATCACTAAAGGAATTAAGAGCCTGTTTTGGGGGGAGTGTTAGCACTGAACCTCCCCTGCAGCCCAGAAGGAGAGTCTTAAAGTCCCACCTGACCTGTTAGACTTAGTGTCTGGAAGCTTCAACAGTTACCTAATTTGGGAGAGGGGAGGAAGGTGCTGAGGAGGAGCGAAATCCCAGCTGAACCCTATTTTACAGACTGAGGCCCTGCTGTATCTCTGCGGTTTCTTACAGAAACTAAAAATCCCAGAGCATGAATTTCACTGTGGGGAGTAAGAGGGGAGGAGCCAGCTGGGGAGCCTCTTTCTGGTCTGGTGGGAGTGAAGGATCAGGAGATGCTAGAGAGGCCCCAACCCCCTTTTCCTGTCTGGGGAGGCTGCTCCCCACCACCTGCCCAGGGAGAAGGTGGTTGCTACTGTTTGTACATTTTCTTTCAAACTCACATCCGGTTTAGATTTGGTCAGGATGGAGCAGGGGAACCCCAGAGTGTGGTTGGCTGTGATGGGGTTTTGTTCATATAAAAACAAAGAGCCCATCCAAGTGGTTAAAGAAAACTCTATTATGGAAAATTCCCAAAACATCAAAAAAGTAGCGAGAACGATGAATCTCATGTATCCATCATCAGCATCAGTGATTACAAACTCGTAAATAATCTTATTTGAGTATTTCTCCCCCATTTCTCCCCGGCACTGCAATATTTCAGTATGTATTATTAAATAAGAACTCTTGAAAACGATCACTACCACACCATTAGCACATCCTCCAGAAATCTAATGACTACATTTTACAGTTCATGTGTTCAAATCAGGATCCAAATAAGGCCACATACTACATTTACTGTGCCCCCCCCCCCCGATTTTATTATGAAAACTTCAAAAATACAGCAAAGTTGAAAGAATGTTGCAGTGAATTCCTGTATACTCACCTACCAGATTCTGATCCTCTTTTTCTATACTTGCTGTGTCACCTCTGCCCCTCTCTGTCCATCTTGAGTGTGTCCTAATCTGCACTCACCACCCCCATTTGTTTTCCAACTGAATGATTTTTTTTTGGTTTTTAAACTGGAGATTGTTTTGAGTGGCTCTTCAGTTGAAGTTAGAGGTGGTGTTTGAGGCAGGTGGCCTCTCATTAGTTTCGGCCTCTTCCTCCTCTAAGGTTGGAAGGTCCCAGCCCCTCTGCAGTCCTGAGAGGTGAGCAGCTGTGGAGAACGCTGTGTCCCCATTTGACTGACTGAGGAAGGGCCTGGTCTGGGTTTCAGGCTTGCTGGCTGGACCCAGGTGTACGAACAGTGAATTGGCAGATTGTGGAGAGGGGAGCACCATCCTGTAAATGTGGGTTCCGGGGAGGAGGCAGGTGTCCTTGAAAGGGTCTCTGTGACCTGGTACCCTGAGAGAGGCCTAGAGAGGATGCTAGAGGCCAGAGGCCTTCCAAACAAAAGGGGTGGGATGACTGGGTAGCTCCTAAGTGGTGGCCTGGTTAAGGTCTCTGTCAAAAGCAGGGGGCTGGGCTCAGCTGCCAGAATCAGTCCCCAGAGTCTGTCTCCCTCTGGCAGGAATGCCTTCCTAATGCCCCTGGGAGGAGAAAAGCTGGAGGACTTTACCCAAACTGGTTAGGGAGTAGGTTTTGGACAACAAGATGATAAAAGCAATTTGCTTTACCTTTAGAGAAGGACAGGAAAGCCTCTATCCACCTGGATTCTTATTTAGCAACTGAAAATCTAGACTTTTAATTCCAAAATATCCTTCAGTTCCATAGACTGGCCAGTTGAGAATAATGAGATGGGGGGAAAAAAAAGGGGAAAGGAAGAGAAAGAATGGCACAGGGAGAAAAATTGGGCAAGGAAGAAAAGAAACTAAATTCCCAACACCTACTGTGTCTGCTAAACCAAACACAGAGAGACTGAGTGGGGGGTGAAGAAGAGGGCAAACGGCTCTGGAGAAGGTCCTGAAGTATTGGTTTACAAAATAGTCTAACTCATAAGTATGACAGTGAAAACAATCCTCATCCCTGCCCCTGGAATCACTATTAGCTTTTAACCTATGGTTTACAGCTCTTAGACTGTTCTTTATTTCCAGAAGCTCTGCTCTGCATGGGATGCCGGGGAGAAAGACTATTCTTTGGCTGTGATATGTTACTGTTATGAATTGTGACCATAACAATAGTGCATATCTTTATTATCATCTATAAAAATGGGAATATCTACTTTTTAGGGCTATGCTGATTCAAGGATCTATATAATACAGTTCCCGCAGTCAGCAGGCCCTCAACAAATATTAGTCTCTCTTTCTCATTAAAAGGCACTCTTGTGTTTTAGAACAGTGCTTCTCAAACAATCTGAAGTATCAGTTTTATGTTTGTTTCTAAATTCCCAAGCTGCTGTGCTCTGATACTTTTGTAAGGTACACAGACGTTTACCCCCCAATTTTTTATTATTCCATTCAACAGATTCAAAATCATTCTGTCATGCTATTACCAATCTTCGTGAACGTGTACTCTAAAATTTCTTCACTAACCTTTTGGGATCGGGTCTCACTCACAGACCTGCCCCACTGCACTGACCGTACTTAGAGCAGCAAGCGTTCAGAAGACACTCCCATTATTTTGAGGAGCTGTGAGTGCCCTGGGTAGTATTTCAAGATTGAGGGTTGCTTGGTAGGAAGCTGGTTTCTCTTGGCACAAAAGGAATGGAGCCAATGAGCCGTGAGGAGCTCCGTGTTGGGCAGTTGGTTGACGGGGGGCGGGACCTGGTGGCCGGTTGGCTTTGCTGCTGCGAAAGGGGCGGGGAGTTGTGCTGCGTGCTGGTGCTTTGGGCGGAGGAGGGCGGGGACCCGGCCCATCGGATCGTGGGGAGGAGCTGGTTCCTAACCCCACCCCAGGTTTTACGGAGGTGAAATAGGTGGTAGGGGAGAGCGACTTAGCCCGAGGCCCACCACCCAGGACTGCGCTCGGACACTCACTGCGTAAGCAGCCCACCCCTCCTCCAGGCGGAGATTCGGAAATGAAGAAGAGTGTCTTTCATTCCGGGGTTGATTTAAACTTTTGTTTTTGACTAGGGAATATATTCACCTGAGTCAACCTTCCAAGGTACCCAGATGTAAGGAGTGAAAAGCCAGCCTCCCTCCACCTCTGCCCCCTGTCCCTGTAAGCCAGCAAGGTTATCAGACATTTGTGTATCCTTTTGGGTATTTTTACGCATAAGCACACAGTGGCCCATTACATTCAATGTGTGTACTCTGCTTTCATATCAATTTATCTTGGAGTTAGTTCATTCCATAACAGCACATGCAGAGCTTCCTTTTTCTGGCCACATGGCATTGCTTTAATCATGCTTTAATCAACCTCCTGTTGATGGACATGAAGGTCGTCTCTAATTTTCTGCTGTTATAAATAACGCTGCAGGAATGACCTTATATGTAGGTCACTTTACACAAGTGTAAGGACATCTGTAGCAGTGGAACTGCTGAATCAATGGGAATGTACAAAGATAATTTTGATATATGTTGCCAAATTGCCCTTTATAGAGGTTCTACCAACTTCTGTTCTACCAACAATGGATGTTCATTTGAACCAGGCACATTTTTGGCCATTTCCTCCAAATGTCAGTTTTAGAAATCATGAGGTAGCAAAGGATCCGCCAACAGGCTGTGGCGTCTTCAGAGGGAAAGTCTCCTGTGACTGGCTTCTGGCTTCTGGGTTTTCGGGATGCTCTTGGCATGAAATCTCCCTTAGGGAGGGAGAGTCTTCTTCAGAGGCACACAATTTGGGACCAGTGGCTTTGAGTTGTGAGCAAACTGAGGTCATCTTGAGAGGAGTGAGTGGCATCCGCAAGTAAGTCTGAGAACACCATCCTGGCAGCAGAAAGAGCTCTGTGAAGAGATGGGACCAAGCACACATTTGGAGACATTTTGGATAGACACATAACTCCCTGAGCCTTGGTTCCTGCTGGGGTAGTGGAGAGCATCTGATTCACTCGGCAGCTGTGTATTGGGTGCCTGTATTGAGTGGTGGGTCTGGTCCACACTCTGGTTGCAGGAGAGGGGCAATGAGCCAGTCACACCAAGCGCAGCCACCTGAGGCCGTTGTGAAAGCACACTTGACCTCAAGCCCTGCACGCTGAACATCCGGGTCCTACCCCATCCGGCTACCTTTGCTGTAGGTAGCAGAACTGTGGTGGTCCCAAGACTGTGGGGGGTGGGGAGCTAACAAATACAACCAAGCAGTATACATTCACCTGCCAGGGGATGAGGTCTGCAGATCAGCCAACATGTGAGAGAACTCCAGAAAGTGCCAGTACTAAACATGTTCAGGATTTGCCTTGCAACACGAGAATATCTGCTTCCGGCTTTAATTCTTCACTTTGGTTGCTAGGTTATCCCTGGTATGTTCAAATACCTTCAAATTGGAGAAGTGCAATTATAGTTACATGGAAATTAGGAGCACGTGAAAATGCATTATTAAACCACCTCATATATTTTCCCTCTTCACTCGTTCAGGAAGAATTCCTTCTTGGTTTAAGAACTTATTTATTACCCACAGTGGGGCATGTGTGTGACTTTGTCCCTCATTTGAAATTCTGAAATTCTGGGAATTTGTCCTAAGTCCTGGGAACGCTACCTCCCCAACCACTAAACAACAGGAAATAAACCAAAAAGGGCGACTTATGCTTGTGCCATGACAGAATGCCTGTGTTTTTTTCTTTAAATGCTGTTTAAGTTTGTGGAAACAGTGTCTTTATTGATTTTCTCAGACTTAGGCCATTCATGTGTGGGGGTGGGGGAGGGTGGATGGGGAAAGGGGCATGTGCCAGTCTCTATATCTGCCATGTTCAGGGGATCACTGCCCTGTTTTTCAGATGACTTTGGAAAATTACTCCTGGCTGAGGCCCTCCTGGAACAGTGTTTAAAGGAGAATAATGCCAGGATAAAAGACTCCATCCCTTGGCTGGAGAAGAATGAGCCGAAGATGAATGAAGCCAGAAACCATCTAAGTAGTATCCTTAACCGCGGAAAGCTGTCGGTGAGTTGTCAGCCCTCCAATCCTGGGGCCACCGCTCCTCTCTCTCTCCTGCTTCCTATATGCTGTCAAGCCCTCCTTGGGTCATCAGTCACCTGAGCAGCAAGTGCCTCTTAAGGGCTGGCCATGCGCTGCCCAGTATAGTCGCCATCAGCCATATGTGCACTTGAAATGTGGCTAGTCCCAACTGAGATGTGCTGTCAGTGTAAAACACACTGACTTTCAAACACTTAGTACAAAGCAAAGAATGTAAAAGATCATTAATTCTTTACATTGATAACATGTTCAAATGATAATATTTTAGATAAATTGGGTTAAGTAAAATGTTATTAAAATTAACTTTACATATTTTTACCTTTTTTAATGTGACTAGAAAATTTTACTAGAAAATTTAAATTACACATGTGGCTTAAGTTATATTTCTGTTAGACACTACTTGGTTGACCTAGTACGTGCCTGGTCCTCTTTGGGGTCTCAGGGAAATAAAACCTCAGTGAGCCCAAGATCTCATTTGAAATAAGCAAGCGTGCAGAGTTGGCTAGCGACAGAAGAGCTCAATAACATGACAAGCCAGTTTAAGTCTATGTGCATTTACTGAGCACCTACTGTATGCAAGGCACTGAGGGGAGGTTTAGAGGGAAGTAAAGTCACAGATTTCTCTAGACTTTTACTACTCAAAGTGTGGTCCACCCACCCATAGAATGGGCATCATCTAGGAGCTGGTTAGGATTTAACAAGCTCTCTGGGTGATTTATGTGCACATTCAAGTTTGAGACTGTTCCAAATGACAGTGCATCATGAGCTATAGTCGAGGTATTGGTATGTCTTTAGAGACCCAAAGATGTGATTTTTCAAGACATGTTCCAAAGTAATATATGTATTGACCTACACATCTGATTGCCACCTAATATGTGCAAAGCATTGTGTTGTGTACTTTGAGGGCAATAAAGATGAGTCCAGCATGGACCCTGTCCTCTGGGAGGTTGCAGGTCTACTGGGAAGATAAGTCCTATCATCGTCAGATTGTCCATTGCGGACTGTGACACATGCCGCACACGTGGTGTACATGTGCAGGCAAGTCCGCGGGGGGCACTCCTTGGGGTGAGGTAGGAGTCAACTCAGGGAGATGGTAGTACTAGAATTAGGCCCGTGGGTGAGGGCTTGAACCTGAAGAGGGAGGAATATGGACATACAGAGATAGGACAGAACGTTCCAAGCTAAGGAAGCAGTGTGTAATCTAAGGAAGGACTCTTGTAACAATTGCATTAAAATATGTTCATCAGTAGGAACAACAGGGAATGGTGGGTAATTAGCTTATAAAAATACACTGGAGCCAGAGAATAAGGACTAGAACACCAGACCAAGAAGTGTCCAGCTTTTTCTGTAAGCAGTACGGGGAGGGTTTACTGGAAGTTTTCAGGTTGCTGCCTTTAGACTCCTCGACAGGGATTATTGTAACTCTGGGTGATTTTACATCAATGTAAAATAGCTGCTTGACCCTGAGCCTGTCCCCTGACCTCTTAGGCCCTCCAGTTCCTCATCTGCCAATCAAAAGGGTTGGACTTGATTGGTGGGTCCCCACCTTTTCTACCATGACCCCTTTTAATTGTTTTATTTCCAGTAGACTCCATTAAATAATTTTAAATTGTTTTTAAAATAAAAATGACTCCAGCTTATTGTAGAAAATTCACTATGTACACAAGTAATTTGACTAATAAATAAAAGTTTTTGTTTGTCACCCCCACCTGATTCCCATCCCCAGAGTTGAGTACTGGTCACCACTTGGCGTGTGTCCCATACGCCTTTCTCTGTGTGTTAAAAACACACTTGCACATATAAAACTTTCTTATTAGAGTCGTAAGATGCATGTTTGACAAGTAGCTTTTTTGCATAAGAACTGTCCCTTGGCGTTTTCTCCATCCAATGCCTCATTCTTTGTATTGGCCGAATAATATCCACATGTATTGTTGAAGAAACTGTTTTGTCTACCACATCACATGTAGTAAGTACAAATTTGATCATGCTTTATTCATCAAAGACACATACTGAAAAATTCCCTGTTACCAGGCCAAAGCCAAAAGCTTGATGTTGATCAGGCAAAATAAAACATTAAAAGTAGTGTGTGTGATTCTCATTCTTACCCCAAAGGCCAGAGGGTAATCCTGTGGCTGGGGATGGTCTTTCCTGGCAGCAGACGAAACCCCAGGTAGATTCCCGTGTATCTCTGATGGGATGAGGAGGAGAGTGGAGAGCTGGGCCCTGAGGCACCTCGGTGTAGTTTGAAACCTACTCAGTGATCTCTGAGATCCTGTCCATCTCAGTTCTGTAGAGGTTGATGCAAACGAACCATTTGTCATAACTTGTTCTCCACGGAGCACCAGGCATCGCACCATCTCATGGGTGCCTCACGGTAACCCTCTCAATGGTATTTCCTAGTGTCTACATTTTCCAGGTGAAGAAACTCAGACCCAGGAGATGTTAAGTCACTCAGCCAAGGACCACAGTAGCAGGTGCAGGACTTAAACACAGGCCTGTTTATCTTCACATCCCAAGTTCTCATGGTCTTTGCCACTTCTCAGTGCTATCTCCCCAATTCCTGGAGTGGAGGCAAAATAATGACAGAGGAACTTGGGTTAATGTTTGTGATGATGACACTCCTGCTTTTGTAGGTCCCATTTTGCCTCTGACGTTTTTGCTCATCTGTTCTCTCCTCTTACCTGGGCATCCACTGATGGTCATTCTCCCTTTATTTGATAGAGACAAGGAGGCACAAAGCCTAGGGGACAGGCCTGCTCCACAGCACAAGGATTATGCCCCAGATGGAGTGACTTCCTGCACAGCATCCTTCCACGGGGCCAGGGCTCTGTGGTTCCCTGACTGTTGGATTGACAGGCCAAGAACATTTCAAATTCAAATACATGGGTCCCACAGAGTGTAGCCAACTTTTAATTCTGCCATATATGCGGACGGACATAAAAAACAAACAAAAATAAAACAGCAAAACTGTACCACCTTCTATTACCATCATTCCATAAAAGAAAATACATCCTAACACCAAAAAGCAAGACGCATATGCTTTCAGAACTAAGGGCAGCTTTTCAAATAGTATACATTTAGCTTTAGGAAACATCCAGCACATTGTGCTTAATTTTCCCCCAGCTTGGTGGAAGCTCTATTATAGACTGTCATCGGTCCACCAGGAACCACTGAGCCCCACCCTTGCATCACGCCCTGAAAATTGTCCTTCTGAGCGTAGCTGCCCTATTCCCCACTTATGGTAGAACAGGATAATAATAACAATTACTCATGCCCTGTATTTATCTAGCTGCTTTCTAAAGAAACGTTCAAAGTTCTTTTGTGAACTTTGCACTATTAATGCTCTTGGAATTGCTGTGATGGGAGATGAGGGTTGGTATTATGAGCTCGTCCTCACAACAGGGAAAACAAGGCTGAGCAGGGAGGAAATGTGCCTGTGGCTTCAAACCAGTGGGGAGAACAGCAGAGATGTTGCCCATCTTAGAGGGTCCATGGGCTACATGCCTCTGGGGGTGTGTAATCTATAACCCTGATCCAGGAGAGTGGCTGGCCTATTTGGGGAGACTAGCAAACGCCCTTGAAAAAGTCAGCCTTTGAGAAGTAATCAATAGTCAGCGGGTCAGGCATGCAGAGGCCAAATGGGCCCACTTGGAAGAGGCATTGCAGGAATTCAGCAGAAAGGAGGCTTCCAAAAGGAAGTGGACCTGAGCAAAGCCCCAAAGGATGGAAGAGAATCTGGATAGCTTGAGGGAAAGGGGAGACTTCCCGATTGGTAACTTGTGTGAGCCGAGGCAGCATGTGTATTTACAAAAAACGGCGAGGAAGGAACATGTAGCTGTTTTGTGCTCCATGTATCTTAGTTGGCTTTTGAGAGGATAGTAAATGGTGGGGAGTGGTGGAGGCTTCCCCTGGGGTCACATGTGCCCCAGAGTCCGGAAAGGAGTCAGAGGCAGCACCTCCTGTTGGTGACAGGCCAGGAGGGGGGGCCATCTCCAGGGAGCTCTGTGGACAGGACTGATGCTGGTGGTCGGGACCATGCCCAGAGCCTGGCCGGAGGGGTGGTGGGCCAGCTGAGCACAGATATGGAGGCAATAGGCTAGAGCAAGTGGCTTCGGAAGGCGGGAGATCTTGGAGCTGAGCTGGGCCCACGTCAAAGGCTAGGACTCTCAGGCAGGGTCAACCAGAGCTCGAGGGACCCTGAGGGAGGCCCTGAGAGTCCTTGTATGGGGTGAAGATTTGGGCATAAACAGCACTTGAAAAAGTAGGGCAGAGAACAGGTTTGAATTCAGGTACTTGATTCTGCACTTTCACCCGCTTCTGATGAGGCGAGGAGGGTGGCCCAGCAGGGCTTTGCTGTCCTCCCTTCTGTCCCACACTGCTGATGTGACCCCTCTCCCCATAGAGGTCCTCCTGCTGTGGGAGGGAGCTTCACCTTCAGGCCTCTCACCTGCGTGGGCTCTTTCCAAGGCCTCTCACCTAATTTGTTTGTGTTTATGCCTATATGTATGTATAGAGGACCCCTCAGATTTATAAGCTTCAGGTTTCACAAAACGTGGATGGGTCCCTGACTCCCCACTTGTGCTGAGAACAAATACCTGAATTCCTTCCTGAGTGTCAGCCGTGGGCTGAAGCCTCTGGGGACTGCAGAAGAGAGAAGACAGAGCCTAGTCTCCACAGGCTGCCTACAATCTAGCTAGGGGCCTAAGACACAGCTCATGGAACAATTAGGGGCTCCTATAAGAACTTCAATAAGAATTTCAACAAGTAGGCCATGGACTGCAGGTGTGGAGAGAAGGGAGCCGTTGGCATGAGCTTGAGGGTCAGGGAAGGCTTCTGGGAGGAGGAGAGAGCTTCTGAGCAGGGACTTAGAGTTGTCATGGCTCAGTGGGGGTGGTATTCATCCCAGGGTACCTGGTGGGGGTGGGGACAGGGGCTTTGGGGCAGAAGCCTACTAATGTGGTCCTTGTTCTTTCAGCCACAGTACATGTATGAGGCCATGCTTATCCTGGGCAAGCTGCATTACGTGGAGGGCTCGTACCGAGATGCCATCAGCATGTACGCGCGGGCTGGGATTGATGACATGTCCGTGGGGAACAAGCCCCTGTATCGGATGCGGCTGCTGGCAGAAGCCTTTGTCATCAAAGGTAGGTATGGGTGCCGACTGGGGCTCCCCACCCTCATGCCCAGCTCCTTACACTCAGGCCCCCCTGTGCCAGGAGCAGGCTGCAGCTGTAGGGCAGCAGATGCTGTATTGAGGGTGGGCCTGCTGCCGAGGTCCAGGCTGTTTCACCCCTGGGAGTGCCCAGGCACTGACCTGCCAGGTGGAGACCAGTGGTAACCGAACATGCTGGCTGACAGGCGCTAGGCGGGGTGTCAGAAGACTCAAGTTCTCGCCCTGGCTCTGTTGGCAACTAGTTACCCACTATGTGCCTGTGGGCAAATTACCTCTTTACCTTTCTTAGCCTTAGTTGACTGGTCTGCAAGACAGGGTTGTAATACCTGCCCTCACAGGGTTACCATTACCAGGAGGAATCAGTATTGGAACCAGGCTGAGAAAGGCTTAAACAACGTGCCATCCCATTGTCAGGCTGGTGCTGGTGGCTGACATTGGCTACAAATCGGGTACACTGTGGGGTAGAGGAGTCTGTCACACCTCAGCTGTTTGTTAGGCACCTGTTGTGAGCGGCCCAGGGAGGTGGTGCCACGATCCAGTGATGGGCAGGTCAGAACCAGTTCCCAGGCCGAGGGGTACTCTGGTGGGGACCCAGGCACACAGGGTCAGTGATGTAGGAATTAGATGACATGGGGTGCTGTGGATGTCCCTGCTGGGGTAACAGTATCATTGAAGTGGATCCTGAAGCCGTTCCATGTTAGTAAAAACTCTATTCCAAACTTTGTGCTTCAGGCTGACGCTTTCTGGATCCACAAGCCCTGGGATCACAGAGCCTGAGGGGTGGCCCTTGGTGGTAGTGAGGTTTTGGGAGCCCCACTGCCCAGGAATCTTGACTGTTTGATCATCTCCCTATTCCAGCACAAACCAACCCCTACAGAAAAGTTTAGAAATGTATGTGCCCCTGTGGGGATTTGGTGTCTGGCATTGGTAGAGTATTTGTCACCCTCTTTCCATCATAGATACAGATGTTCTCCCATCTTATGTATGGGGAAACAGACCCAGAGAGGCTATATAGCTTGCCCAAAGTTACCCAGAGATTTGCAGTGGAGCCAGGACTGAAACCTCCACTCTCTGACATTGGCCTTGGAATATGAGTCCGCACCCCCATTCCTCTGTCACCCTTGGGTTGCAGGGGATTGACTGTGACATCTTTGCAGGGCACAGCCTCCTTGGCCCTGGCTGGGGGGGCTTCCTGAGGGCTGTTTATCCCCTGCTGGGTCCCTGGAGCCCTCTCCTCATTGAGAGATTGTTCACGCCATCTCAGGAAATCTTTTGGGAATGTCACTCTAGACAGACCTGGTGCCAGCCAGCAGGAGGGCAGGTACCCATCTGGATGGGCCAGTCTGTGAGCTCTTCTCCCTTTGCCCTCCTGTCCCCCTTCTTTGGGTCCCTGGCACAGGCCAGACTTGAGGGTGATCTTCATGTGGCGTCTGGGTCTTTCGGGCCTCTTGGAAACCACTTCTGCCATGGACTTCCTGAACCTAACACCCTTCCTTGGGGGTCCTTTCCAGCACTTTTTTCCTGTAGACCTGGCTCGGTGCCTACTGCTCCCTGTCTCCTGCTCTCTACTCTTTCCAGCACACCTCCAGCTTCTTGGTGGTCAGAGGTCCTGCAGGGGAGGTAAGGAGCCGGGCATCACGGCGTGGGCTGCTCGGTCATGGTCTGTGCCAGCTCCCCGCCCCTCACTGACTGCATGCGGCCTCCCGCTTGCCTGCCTCCTCTCTACCTGTCCTCCCTGTCCTGTTGCAGTGACTGTGCCCTGTTGCTTGGCATGCTGAGTTTCACCTGGTTCACCTGTATGTGCTTGAGACCATGCACAGGACCTCCAGAGTATGCATGATGTTGATTTTCCTGGGTTTCGGGGTACCCAGTGGTTCTCCCCATCCAGAGAGTAGGGGGTGGGGATGGCTGGTCATTGGTCCTGACACTTTTTATGAGCAAAGGGGTTGTCTTGGTCTGCCATAACAAAATATCGTAGTCCAGGTGGCTTAAAGAACAAGAATTTATTTCTCACAGTTCTAGAGGCTGGGAAGCTCAAAATCAAGGTATCAGTAGGGTCAGTGTCTGGTGAGGGCTGTCTCGTTGGGTTGCAGATGGCCACCTTCTCACTGTGTCCTCGCATGGCCTTTCCTCCATGTGTACGTGGAGCAATCCCCCTCTCTTTCTTTTCTTATAAAGCTGCTAATCTCATCATGAGTCCCCACCCTCGTGACCTCATCTAACCCTCATCACCTGCCAAGACACCATCTCCGCATACCATCTTATTGGGGGTTAGGACTACAACATATGAATTTGGGGAGGACGCAAACATTTGGTCCATAGAAAGGATGGTGGCAGCAGGAGGCCACAGAGTTCACAGAATAATGATACTTGTTAAGCCCTCACTCTGCCAGGTATGCCTTTATTGAATCCACACAGAACCCAAGTGGGTATTCTCCTCATTCCCGTGTTACAGACCAGGAGTTACAGCTGAGGAGGGGGAGGGACTCATTTGGGTTTCACAGGAAGTGGTACAGCCAGGATTTGAACCCAGGCAGCCAGAGCTCATAAACACCCATGGTCGTGCTGCTCAGAATTCTAGACTGAGAGGAATCATAAAAATGATCTAGGCCAATCCCTCATGTTACAGATGAGGGTACCAAGGCTAATAAAAGTGAAGCAACTTACCCAGGACATCAGTTAGCTAATATTTGAACTAGAATGTTCTACCCCCAGACAGCCTCTGGATTTTTAGGCTCTGTCAAGCTCTAGGTAGCCTCTGCCGAAGCCTCCCCTGCCTACCCCGGAGCACTCCCCCTAGCCAGGGCCTTATACCACAGCTTATTTGCCATTTGCATTAGATTCTGCTCCGTGGTTCCATTTGGCTCCATCCAGTGGATCACGGAGTTTGATTCTCAGGCACAGCTGGCTGGAGGGCAGAGGATGGGCCAGTGTACCTTGGGGAAGCCTGAGGTGGACAGGCCTGGAGGCTGTGTCAGGACTTGTGTGTGGTTGTCTCCAGTGTGGAGCTCTTGTTCTTGTTGGAGGAGTCAGGAACAGGTTCTGGGGCTCTTCACCTCCACCCCCCAAAGACATAAAAACACATTCAACTCACCTCCTTTTGCCTCCAAAGCAGAGGGACTTGGCAGCGTGACCCTCTGAGGCCTGTCTCACAGGACTTGGCCTTCCTCTGAAGTGGGAGGGACATAAGTTAGACCAGAAGATGCCTCTTGACTCGCAGGGAGGGCTTTAGACATCAGTCTGGGAGAGAAGGGGGCAGTTGCAGCAGTCTTGGGTTTCTCCTGCCTGAAATGCAGAAACGCACACATATATGTATGTGCAAGATGGGGGTACATGACCCTGCAACTTCTCTTGGGGAAGAAAGATATTATCCATGTCACGTTTGTTCAGAAATAGTATCAAAACCACAGAGTTTTCACTAAGATAGAAAAATAAAACAGCTTCATGGGAAGACCTGTCATTTCCCTGTCTGAGCACTGTGCCCAATCTCGTGGTGGTACCTGGGAGGTGGGCTGGACCTTGTCAGAGCCTCTGGCTTTGGAGTAAGAACTGCTTCTTCCCAGATCATGCCTCCAACTCCTGGCTGCAGAGAGGCAGCCAGGTTGACTTACCTGCCACTCAGTAATAGGCCTGTCCTGTGGCCAGCTGCTCCCAAGTCACCCACCGGCCCTGGGCAGAGCTGAGAGCCCTTCCCCTGCCCGTCAGCACCTCCTGTTCAGTCCTTCATTCCCCAAGTACCAATTCCTGAGCCCCTCTGGTATACTTGACTTCCATAGTACACCCGGAAACACGGGGTGTGGACCCTTCCCTCTGGAGCCAGGTTAGACTGGGGAGGGGAGGCAGGATTATCGCATGTGAGCCACCCAGGAGCTTGATAGAAATGTAGACTCTCAGGCCCCTCCCCAGTCGTATTGAATCAGAACTTGCATATCACCTGCATCCCCAGTGATGAGTATGCACGTTCCAACTCGAGAAACACTGCTCTGGAACTCTTGTTTCGTACATATTTGTTGACTGGCGAATTCACCTTCAGTTCATCTCTATAAGATGGGAGGTAGTTGTTAACGCCCATTATATGAAAGAAGAAACTGAGGCTTGCTGGGTTTCTCAGCCTGTATGTACCCAGAGCTCAGCTTGGTGGCCAAGTGGTTGTCTCCCCAGCTTGTATCCTGCCTGTGACAGAGGAGCCCGCCAGAGGTCATAGGGAACAGTTACAGTTAACTCCAATGGATTCATACAGGAAGGGTATAGGAGGTACAGAAGCCCAGAGAAAGAGAAGCTGCTGGCACTTTCTGCAGTGCCTGGGGTCTGGCCAGGAGACACAAGGCGTTTGGACACAGTCATTCTGTCCCTGAGGGTAGCCCAGAGGGGGCCTTGTGGAGATAGGGGACTGTAGCCTTTCCTGGCCTCCTTCAGCCCTGAGTGGGAGCTGCACCCACCGATGAAGCCCTGTGCTGCCGTCCTGTGGGTCTGTTTAGTACAGAAGCAGCCCGGGTCCTGGTGTCGGTGGGCTAGTTGGCCAGAAAGCACGCATTTAGATGTCAGCATCAGTCACCTTGCTTCAGAATAGGGAGCCTGCCCCACTCCTACCCACCCTATTCCCCAGGCCCTGCAGTGGCTCCATTGGGACTTCTTCCAGCCCCTTGCCCCCTGCCCAAGCGTGTCATATACCCGGGGACGGCCCTAGGAAAGGAAATGTTCCCAGCGCCTTCCAGGTGCAGGTGGTAGATGGCACAGCCCACCACTGTTTTGGTTTGTTTGGGGGGAACATCTTCCATTTACTTTGCATTAAAAAACAATTTAGTATACTTTGGTTTCGAGGCTCCTCGCAGGACGCATGAGTGCCGCCCACTCATGAAGCCCTGGGCAGAACCCTGCTCGTTTGATTCCGTGTGCTCCTGGCCGCCAGCCCTGTCTCCCCACGGAACTGGAAGCCCCTGGAGGACAGGTGGTCATCTCTTCTGCACCCCCAGTGTCCTCTCTCTCTCCTCCCTTGGTGGAGCTCCGTGCTTCAGCCACAGGAGGTCTGTTTCTGGCGTCCAGCGGGAGCTCTTAGGTTGGTGCAAAAGTAATTGCGGTTTTTGCGATTATTTTTAACCTTTTAAACCACAGTTACTTTTGCACTAACCTAATAGAAAGTTATGTCCCTTTACCTTTTCTTGGGTCTCTGTCCTCGCAGTGGCCCTAATGCTCCATTCAGACACAGCTCAGGTGCTTCCTCCACCAGAAAGTTTCCCTCGGTTGTTCACCCTACAGCATGCTCTCCCTTCTTCAGTCTCATTTGGACCTGGGCCCAGCACATCTCCCCAGTTAGAGATCAGTATGTTCCTCCTGCCAGGGGCCTATCCTCTCATACCATGTTTCCCTGAAAATAAGACCTAGCTGGACAATCAGCTCTAACGCGTCTTTTGGAGCAAAAATTAATATAAGACCTGGTCTTATTTTACTATAAGACCTGGTCTTTATAATATAATATAATTAATACAATACAATATAATATAATAATACAATATAATACCTGGTCTTATTTTAATATAAGACTCGGTCTTACAGAAGACCGAGTCTTATATTAATTTTTGCTCTAAAAGACGCCTTAGAGCTGATTGTCCGGCTAGGTCTTATTTTCAGGGAAATAGGGTCTATATGTGGAATTCCAGGTTCTTAGCTGGGAGGTGGCAAAACCGTCACTCCTATACCTGACCTCCACTCAGCCAGTCCTATACTTCAGGAATTGTCCCCTCTGACATCATGCTTCTGGAATCAGTTTCTCTATAACCAGACTTACGGTTGTAATGACAAAAATACAACTCCAACTAGCTGGCAAAGCAACAGCCAAAAGGGGGAGGGACTGGAGATTTCTGAGCCTATGTAACTAGCAAGTTGTTGGGGTAGATGGCATCAGGCATAGCTGGATGCACGGGCTGCATGTACTGAGGTCTTTCTCAGCAGCTCCAGGCTTACGTGGTCCTGCAGCATAGCACTCACAACCTCAGAAAGAGAGTCTTCAGGGACCATTCTCATTGACCTGGCTTGGGCTCATGCCCACCCTGGAACCAGTTACAGTGACCAGCTCCTAGGTTGCCAGGTTGGTGCCAGGGGTGGGATTCCCCACCTGAATCTTGTGGACAGAGTTGGAGGAATGGCTCCTCACAGGAAAGTCAGGATGCTCTTAGCAAAGCAGGTGAAAGGTTCGGAGGGCAGAACCCAGAGCTCAGGCAGAAGTGACTCACCTCAGGTTATCCCAGTGGTGACTGTGTCCGGAATTGAACGTGTCTTTCTTTGACTCTGGCTTTGGGCTCATCCTTGATGCCCAAGTTGTGGAGCCTGCCCGGGTGAGCTGGGAGGTGAGCCTGAACTTAAGGAGGAGTCATCTGCAGATGAGGGGAGAGGTACTTCCAGGTAAAATCCAAAGGGAAGTGGAGGTGGCTTGTTTGGAGGAGGGGTGTGATCACACCTTCTTGGAGAGGCGGTGCGTGTGGGAAATGAGGGTGCATTGAGAGCCCGGCAGTAAGGCTCAGGGTGTCCCTTTATGCTGGCGTTCTAGAACTTTGGCCCCAGGTAGCCCCACCATAACTGATGTGGCCCAATCTGTGTCCCCTAAAATCAGGCCCACCTATTGGTCAATCCCGCATGTGCTCTGCCTGGAGCAGAGGGCTCTGGGCCCTAGACTCTAAATCTAAACCTTTGTGCATCCAGGGGGACACGCTGCCTCTTTGCTGTTAGTCTAAGCCCTGAGGGATATGCCCAGCTTTGATGCACGTGCAGGATGCTTTAAGACCTGCACCTTTGACACCTCAAACCTTTCCCAATTCATCCCCAAAAGCCCCAGTGCCATCGTCCACCTCTCAGAGGGCTGTTCTGTGGCAAAAGTCTTCCTTCTCTCAAGCCTTCCTGTGTTGCTTTCATTTCTCTGGCACTAGCTCAGTGTGGTAGTGATATGGGGAATAACCCCCCTTTCTTTAGCTTTGAGTCCTGCCCTGAGCTATACAGACCTTAGTCCTTGGTGCCTAATTTGGGGCTCGTTGTAGCCTCATAAATGGGCAATGGGCCCTTTGAAAACCAATTCTGCCCTGGGTTCCACCTCGCCAACCCCCTTTTTGATCTCGCGCACAGCCCAGCGCAGGGAAGCTCCAGTCCATGCTCCGGTCAGACTTGCCAGGCCAATAGAAGATCGTCCTGGCTATAGAGAAAAATGGCCCCAGTTCACCCAAAACACTGCAGCGAGATGCTAAATTGTGATGGTGCTATGAATAGTAAAAATGTAAAAAACATTAAGCAGCTAGGAGAATTACAGTCTGCAAATTCTCCCAGCCCCTCAAGATTTTTTTTTTCCTTTTTTGTTCTCTTTTCAGCCTATGCAACCCCAGCTATTCTGCTCTCACCTGAGATTTTGTGACTTATTAAAACTTCTAAAAATAAAGAACCAGGCTACTCCTAGCGCAGGATATGGTGACAGATTTGGTTTGGGTTTTTTTTAGTCCTGGTATGGCAGGAATTAGCTGTTTATTTTGGTTTACTTCTCAAAGGGGCGTGGGCTGTTCGCCTTGACAGGAAGCGGGTCAGCGCTTCTGGTACTGCTTCCCCGGCCCCAGACTGTGGGCCATGGAGTGGGAGCCTGGCTTCCAGATGGAGAGGAATGAGCAGGCCTGAGCAGGCGGCTGTTGAAGGGTCTCAGAAGGAGGCGGGTGTGTTACTTGTGTGCACACCAAGCCTTTGATGAATGCCTTCCTGGACTGCAGGATACAAAACAGAGCAAGATGGTAAACAGAATCCCAGGAAGATCACCATGGGGCCGGAGGGGAAGAAGTTGGTGTGGTCTCCACACATCTTCTCCTGGCAGCCCTTTCCTCCACTGTTGGAGGCCACCCCGGAGAGTAGTCAGTGAGGGTGTAGAGTGTGGATAGAGCTTGGAGGGGTTCGTTTGAGAAACCAGCTCCGATACTTGAGTGATGAGCTGTAACTCTCATCAGATACACACGGGCAAGGTGAGCCACCATGGGCTGACCAGAAGCCCGAGACTTGGGAGCCCCTGGTGGGGTGACTGAGAGTGAGGTATGACATCTGGAGCCTGGGCCGAGAGAACAGACAGGATTGAAGCCTGAAGACCAGGAGCTAGTCTGGACTCTGTCGCTTTGAGCTGAGTGGTGTTGGAAGGAATCTCTTCTCCCTGAATTTGATTTCTCATTTGTCATTCTAGGGAAGGGCGAAACCTCTACCTAAGAGGTCATTGTGAACATCACTTGAAAATGTTTTGCGAGAGCATACGTTCTATTCTTTGTAAATACCATCTAGTTTGTCACCACCTCCCTATGAGATAGGCGTTGCTAGTGTGCAATACCATTTTTTGTGTTTTGGGAAATTTAGATCTCCATAAACATTTTGAGGTATATCCTTCCAGTCTTTTTTCCTACGGGTTTATATGTGTTTTTTTAAACAAAAAGAAGTTCATACAAGATTATTTTATAACCTGTTTTTTTTTAAGTTAATATTTTTATGAACCAGTTTCCAGTACATATCTGCATCACTACTTAAAGTGGCTTCATAGCATTTCATTGTAAGAATCTCCTGTAATTCAGCAAACTTGTTCCGTGTTATTGGACCTGTAGTTTAAATCTCATTTTTTATTTTTATTTTTTGCCATTATAAACAAGGCTGCAGTGGGTACCTTGAAACTAAATTTTTGCATATGTCATTCTTTTTTTTTTTTTTTTTTAGGATAAATTCCAAGTAGAGTTACTAGATCAAAGCATCTGCACTTTTTGGAGACTTTGATACAAGGAGTCAAATTGCCTACTTTAAAAAAAAAAAAGTTTTCAATTGATAAAATTTATAGAACATAAAGTTTAGCATCTTAACCATTAAACATTTTTAATTGTGGTGAAATACACTTAAGATAAAATTTACCATCTTAACCATTTTTAAGTTTATAGTTTGGTAGTGTTAAGTTTACATTATTGTACAAACAATCTCCAGAACTCTTCATATCATAAAACTGAAACTCCATCCCCATTAAATAACTCCCCATTTACCCCGCCCCCCAGCTCCTGGCAACCACCATTCTACTCCCTGTCTCTGTGAGTCTGACTACTCTAGGTCTGGGAACCTCATAGAAAGTGGAATCACATAGTATTTGTTTTTTTGAGACTGGCTTATTTCACTTAGCATAATGTATTTAAGGTTCATCCACATTGTCACTTATGGCCGGATTTCCTTTGTTAAGGCTGAACAATATTCCACTGTGTACATATACCACCTTTTGTTTATTTATCCTCCAGTGAACACTTGGGGTTGCTTGTACCTTTTGGCTATTGTGAATAATGTTGTTATGAACATGGGTGTACAAATATCTCTTCCAGACCTTCCTTTCAGTTCTTTTAACCCAGAAGTGGAGGTGCTGGGTCATGTGATAATTCTATTTTTAATATTTTAAGGAACTGCCAGGCTGTTTTCCATAGTGGCTGTACCACTTTACATTCTCACAGTTGCCCACTCTCGTGTGTGATTTATGAGGGTTCTTCCCTATCTGGCCTTGAGGTTTCCTCCCAGAGGGCCGAAGCAATGACTCATATTTCTTCTTCCCCCAACCCCACCCAACCCAGGATCCCCAAACTCTGTGTTTAGCCCACTATGGGTGCCCTGTGCTCTGGGACCAGCTGGGTAGGCAAGAGGGGGTGGGGGGGGGTCCACCCATCTGGAAAGTTCCATTGCAGAGTAAGCGGTGTGCTCTCCACCTCTGCATCCCAGGGTGGGGCTTCTTGGAAGGGCAGCTGTCTGGGATGTGATGAGTCATCTCAGACTGAAGAGGCTGGGACCAGCCTGGGTGTTGAGCCCCTAGTCGTGCCAGGATCAGCTTGCCTCCAAACCAGAAATTCTGAGGTAATGAAAAAGCAAGCATTTCTCTTGAAAGGGACCCTCCCTTGGCTTGTAGAGCTGAAAGGCCCCTCTGCCAGTGGGAATCGGGAGGCAGTACCCCGCACTGCCTGGCAGCCCTGGCTTCCTACCTGATGGCCAAGGCTGTGTTACAACCACTGGGATCCTTTGGGGACGAGGCTGAGGAGCAGCTGGTCTCCCTCTGGATCTAGTGTTGTGGTCTCGCCACTTGTGCTGAAACACTCAAGGGCAGAGGGTGCAGTGCATCCCAAAGGGTGGAGTGCCCAGCAGGTTTCCAATCAGATGTTTATGGACAGGAAAATGTAACTGCTTATGAATCAAAGAGCAAATAGAAGGTATAGAAGCCCTTTTTTATGGGAGGAAAGGGTGACTGGACTGTGAAAAGCCACTGCCAGCTCCAGGAAGTTTTTTGGTTTTCTGTATGTTGGCAATTATCTTACTGAGGAAAACCTCAGTGGCTGTAGCCCTTCTGCTTTGATCTTTTAGTTCTCCAGAATCATAACTGCTTCATTTTAAAAAGGCCTTATATCCATTATTTTTAGATAAATTATCATACAGTAAGGTACACAAATCTTAAGTGTATAATTTGATGAGTTGGACAAGTGTAAACATCTGTGTAACCAACACCTCAATAAAGACAAAGGACATTTCCCCATCATCCCAGAAAGTTCCCTTAGGCTCTTTCCCAATTAATCCCCTCCCCCACCCTCACCCCTACCCAGGCAATGATTGGTTGGTTTCTATTAATATAGATTATTTTTGTCTTTTTTTTGAATAGCATATAACTGAAATAACACAGCCTGTGCTTTTTGATATTTGGCTTCTGCACAATATAATTTCTGAGAGATTCATCCATGTTATATGCATGTCAGGAGTTTGTCCTTTTGTGTTGTTTTTTTCCTGAGTAGTAGTCCATTGTATAAACGTACAATTTGTTTATGAATTCTTCAAGAACCATTATTTCAGTGGAGTGGGAGAAACCCATTGGGTTGTACACTCAGCAGGAGTGAATGCATCCATTCATCTGTGCATCCATCAACTCACTCACTCAATGCCAGGCCTGCTCTCATTGGGTGCAAAGATCAATCAGAAATGCACAGATAGGATGGTGACCACATAGGACAAAGGCATGTGCAAAGGAGATGCAGCGAAATATTCTGCTGGTTTGAGTCTGGGAGGCTTGAAAAGGTTTCAGAGAGGAGGTGGTTTTGCTGTGAGCTTTCAAGGAGGATGGGATTTAGAATTCTCAGAGAAGCATGGTGGAGAGGCCTCTGCTGGGAGCGGAAGGAACGAATGAAGCACGGGGGACGTGGAGGCCCCACAGACAGATATTACTAAATTCACCACTTTGCAGTGGCCATCAGACTGGCATCCCAAACCTGCTAGGCAGCTGGCAGCGTCCATGCCTGTTCTGGGCCCAGAAGTGGGGTAGGAGGAAACCCAGCCGGCAGCACAGCTCTCAGTGGAGGGCCACAGGGAAGCTATGTCTTCTGGAGTTGGCAGCGTCCTCCTGCCATCTGCAGGTGGTCTCCCAGGCTAGGCCTGCTGGTCAAACAGTATGTTTGTCCCACCTTCCTGCAGGGTGGACAGGCCATGTGTCTGGGGAGCAGGGGCTGAACCAGCACTGGCAGTGAGCAGTGGAGCTTGCCTTCTCCTGCCTTCTCTCTACGTCTCCTCCAATGCTCCCTCCATTTCTCCTCCCCCTTCTAGTCCTCTCCAGTGAGGAGCTGAAATGGTCATGAGTCATTTGGCAGGAGGCACGTTGACACTCAACCTTTGTATTGAGCAAGGACCTTTGCAGGCTGAGGCACTGCGACCTTTGGACCTGTTCACACCCCAGCGTGGTAGAGGGCAAGGTCACTGCATCTGTATGAGTTGGGATGTAGCCAAGAAAACAATAATAATTCCTCACCTTGTGTTGGCAGAGCGCTTTGTGCTTTGTCAGACATGATCAGGCTTGCCATCTCTTCAGCCAGCCAGCCAGCCAGCACTCGCTGAGTGTCTACTATGTGCCAGGTTATGGAAAGGTAAACACAGTAAGATTGATGCCTTTCAGGAGCTTGTAGTCTGCCTGCGCAAATATGTGAACAAATGAGTATGAGAAATGGTGGGGTGGCAATATGTACAGTATAGACCAACGCCCAAGGAGGAAATGGTGGGTTATACCAGGGGACATTAGGAGAGGAGACGGCCCTCGGTGAGGCAGACTGGGTGTGCGGTCATTTTGGATGAACTGGGGCAGGGGTGTGCTTTAGAGGCAGCAGGGCAACAGCTGGGCGCAGGAGGTTGGGTGTGGCTGTGGCAGTTGCGGTGTCTTCCACAGCTTGGGCTGCTGTACCAAAGTACCACAGACTGGGTGGCTTATAGACCAGACATTTATTTCTGGAAATCTGAGATCAATGCCCCAATATGGTTGGGTTCTGGTGAGAGCCCTCTTCCAGGTCGTAGGCTGCCAACTTCTCGCTGTGTGCTCACGTAGTAGAAGGGGTAAGGGAGCTCTCGGGGCCGTTTTTATAAAAGGGCACTAATCCTATTCATGAGGGCTCCATTCCCGTGACCTAATTCCTCCCAAAGGCCCCACCTCCTAATACCATCACATTGGACATTAGGTTTTTGACATACGAATTTGTGGGGGTGGGGGGGGGTGGAAGGGACACAAACACTCAGTCTACAGTATACAGTGAGAAACAAGGCTGGAGAGGTGACAGGAATGATCTTGGAGGGCCCGATGTGGCACTTCAGGAGTTTGAACCTTACGCTATAGCAGTGGGCACCCCTGAAGGGTTGTAAGGGGTGGAGTTTTGGAAGGATCGCCCTGGGAGCCATGTGCAGTATGGATTAGAGTGAGACTGGAGGCAGGGAGGCCAGCTAGGAGGCTGACGTGGTCATCCCCTCACTCGAGCTAAAGCCTGAAATAAGGCTTTAGCTTATTATGGAGGGGAGGGCAGGGGAGGGGAGGGGAGGGGAGGGGAGGGGAGGGGAGGTTTCAAATGTTAAGGGCTTGGTTTCAGTTGGATGCTGGGGATATAGGATTCTATTTTTATAGTTCCTTCAGGGAGTTCATCTTGAACACCTCGTACATGACAGGTACTGTGTGTGGCACAAAAATGACAGCGACCTGGAATTTGCCCATTGGGGCCAACAGTCCAGGACAGCACCTCTAGTCAGTTCTGTGTGAGTTGCACATGACAGAAACACAATTTAAATGACTATGACCCCAACAAGTGTGGGGGGAAGGGTTTATTGGCACATGTATCAGAAATTTTCAGGGGATGGAGAGTTTCAGGCAAGGTGCTCAAACACTGTCTAAGGGTCTGCCCTTTTCCATCGTGTCTCAACTTTATTCTGTGTAGACTTCATTTTTTTTCATGACTAAGAGTTTATTCAGTCTCTTTCCTGTCTTAAAAAAAATATGTAAATATAGTGTTTTTCCTTTACAACATTCACTTCTAGTTAGTATAACAATGCCTTCTCGTCTTGGCTTCTTACAGATGGGTTTTTTTAAAGAACACACAGTAACATAAAGTGTACCAGCTTAACCATTGTCAAACGTACAGTTCAGTCATGTTAAATAACTGCACTCACGTTGCATGGCTTCATTTGAAGGCTTTCCCAACATTTCCAGGCTGACCTCTTACCAGCTTATCCAGCCCAGTGGAAAGAGTAGAACTTCCAGGATTGGCTCTTTTTCCGCCCACACCAGGCTGTGTGCTGCGCCTTAGCCACAAAGTGTGGCTCTGATGATGGCCCGGCCTGGCTCATGTGCTGCCCTGAAGGGCTGTGGGGTCATTGCCCTCTGAAGCAGGTGGCTGAGGCTGCAGGAGGGAGGGATGCTCAAAGGGGAAGTGGATGCAGGGAGGCTAACAGCAGGTGTCCATTGGCAGATACAACCTGAGTGCAGGTAACTTAGGCGAGGTGGAAACTGTTTGGTTCCACGGGAGGGATGCATGTAAAATGCTGTGTAACTCAAGCATCTACCGTGTGCTTGGGACTGTGGCAATCCAAAAACACATTTTGCCCATGTGGAGCTTTTAGCTACTGGGGGAGTGAAGAGCTGGGTGTAAATAACCACTCTGCAGTGTGGAACCGGTGAGTGCCTGGAGGGTGGATGTTTTCTTCTAGCAACTAGAAGGGTCAGGAATGGTTCCTGGAGAGGCTGGCCTGGAAGGATAGGCAGGACTTGGACATGGGGCCACAGTGTGGCTCCCACGTGGGGCATGGGTGCCTGCTATCTGCCCACCACTTGATCCCAGCTACTGCTAATACCACCATTGCTTAGCCTGCTCCTTCCCCTCCTCAGACCTCCACCTCACCCTGGCTGCTGCAGAGCGTAGGTGTCCTCAGATGAGCCCACTGCAGGCCTGGGGAAAGGGCCTGGAGTCAGGGGGGCCTGAGCAGGGCAGGTCTGAAGTGCTCTCCTCCTGCAGGCCTCTCCCTGGAACGCCTACCCAACTCCATTGCTTCCCGCCACCGCCTGACCGAGAGGGAAGAGGAAGTGATCACCTGCTTCGAGAAGGCCTCCTGGATTGCTCAAGTGTTTCTGCAGGAATTGGAGAAGGTGAGCTGGGAATTATAGGACCACGTTCACAACTGCCCTCTATTGAGCCCCTGTATCTATAGCCCCCACTAAGCTCATGGGTCAGCCTTGTGCAAATTAGAAAAAGGCACCCTGTACCCCTCCAAAGACACTCTGCCTCATTGGTCAGAAAACTCATAGTATACTGAATCTGTTCCAATGAGACTCTTTTCTGCCAGGAAATAGTTTTAATAAACCGATGAGTCCACACCACGTGTGAGAGGCCAGGAACCTCCTTGGCGAATTCAGCTTGCGCAACTGAATTGACAGCCCTGTTCGTATCCATTAACTTGTTCACTCCTCACAGCAATGCTGAAGTAGGGATTATATTCATCCGTTTAGTAGGTAAGGTTTAGAGAAATTAAACCATTTGCTCACCGCTCTCCCCTTGGAACGGGTACAGTTAGGCTGGTCCTTATAGACAAGTTTTCTGCTTCTGTGGTGCCCCAGAAGCTTCCCACTGGATCCCCTATGGGAGGTGAGGTCTGGAGCCCATTCTCCAAGCCTTTCAGAGGCTGGCAGGAAGCTGGCCAGCAGGCGTCTGAAAGTTTTCAGCCTCCTTATCTCCCCGTTCCCCCCTTAGGGAGCCTGTATGAACTGTCTGCAGGACAGCAGTTCCAGGTTTTGCAGCAAACGGTGACGTTACCCCAGTTCTTCCCTTCTGGAGGCTCTTCTGGTTTATTAGGGGAAGAACAGGCAGCCTTACTCAACAAAACACAGCTAACAGTTACATATTCAACAAAACACAGCTAACAGTGACTGACAGCTAGCAGTCCCTGCTTGTATGTCAGGCATGACTTGAATACAGTCATTTTCTAATCTAACCCTCACACCACCTGCTGGAATAGATACCGTTGTGATTCCCATTTTAGAAGTGAGGAAACTCAGGTTTGGAAAGGAATTAAATAGCTTCTCAGAGTTCAGACAGTTAATAAGTGGTATCAGCAGGATTTGGACTCTGGGAGGGTGGCTCTGATCCCTTGTGGGGGACAATTTGGGGATGGGGCTTAGGCATTCTGGTTAGTAGCTGTTCAGTAGATGTTAGAAGGCAGAGTAGATTGGGATTGGCGTCTTGAAGGAGGAGCTGAGAGACTAAGAGCCCAGGAGACATTTGAACTTCACCTACTTTGGCAAACGTCAAAATGTCAACCCAGCCCCTGTTTTTGTGATGGGTCTTTTTGGAAGAGTCCCCCTCAGGCCAGGCCAGTTCTCCTAGAGTAGGAGTTCTCACTCTCAGCGCTACTGACATTTGGGGCTGGACAATTCTTTGTCGTGGGGCTGCCCTGGGTTTTATACAATGTTTAGCAGCATCCCTGACCTCTATCCACTAGATCCCAGCAGCCTCCCCCCCTCCCCCCAATTGTGACAACCGAAGATGTCTGTGGATACTGCCAAATGTCCCTGGAGGGCAGAATCACCCCCCTGCTGAGAGTCACTGCCCTAGAGCCTCTCCGCTTGATTGGACTTCAGGAGGAAAAGAGCAGTGCTTGAGGGCTCAGCAAAGACAGGTCTCAAGTGTGTTTGCTGGGGGAGGTCCACACTGAGACCTGACAGGCTTGAGTTGACCTCTCCCGAAGTCATGTGGATCACTGCTAGACAGCAGTGTTTTAGGAGCCCCGCACATTTCAGTTTCATGGGGTTTGGAGGGAACTTTGATTAAAAAAGATAAAATCTCCCATTCAGCCAGAAGCCTAGACTCCGGAGTTTTAAAAGGGGATAAAGGTGATGAGCTATAATGGTTCCAGGGCTGGAATCGTGCCCGTGGCAGACAAATGGGCCCCCTTAGCTGGATATTTTAAGTTGAAGGAGGGCAGGTCAGAGAAGCCTGTGCATTCTTGGAAATGCTGTGTGTCCCTGCTAAGACTCAGCCCCAAGCTCTGAGGAACTGAGAACATGTCTTAAATCTACTTTGATTTCTGAAAAATAAGGTGGATGGCTCACTGATTTTTCTTTCTTGGCTCAGAGAAGGGAAGTGGCATCATAAAGGCAGGTCAGTGTTGGTGGGGCTGAGTGACCCTCTGAAAGCTGAGTCTTAAGGACAGCTCAGTTAATGACGTAATTGTTCCAAAGCTTTTCCTGGAACCGGGGGTCGCTGACCTTGGGCTAGTCTGATGTCCCACGGTTACATGACAGGGACAGTGCAATTGTTTGTAGAATGAATGAACCAATAAGTAGTAGAGATGACCTGGAATCTGTAGCTGGGGCACATGCCAGCTTTGTGACCTTAGGCTACATCTATAAAATGTAGACAAACCAGCTTTGTAGGGCGGTGGTGGGCATCTGGCATTTGGATGGGGAGAGAGTGCTATAGACATATTTTAAATGAAAGTGAGTTTGGTTGAATTTGGTCTGAGAATTACACCACGTGCCAGTACGGGCGGCCAGGGACTTGGGGTGGTCATGGGGCCACCTCTGCCTGGGTTGACCCTCGCTCTGACCCCTCTGCCTCAGAACTTCAAGACAGTGGTTCTCTCTGTGTTCCCTTTCCCAGATCACAAATAACACCACATCACGGCATCTGAAAGGTTCCCACCCAGTTGACTATGAGCTCACCTACTTCCTGGAAGCCGCCCTCCAGAGCGCTTATGTGACAAACCTGAAGAAGGGGTAGGTCGCCAGCAGCCGAGTGGGCATGTGGAGGTCTCTCTCTGGGCTGGGGACTCAGATGTTGGTGGCGTCTCCTGGCCCATCCCCTCTCTCTGTGTGTGCACGCGCTCTCTGGAGAGGATTGGTGGGGGGGCCTGGCTTGTTCCCATTTTGTCAGACTGCAGTGTACACAGGTGCTTTCTGGGGGAAGGGCCAACCTTCAGGAAGCTGCCCAAGCAATAAAGCTTTCACGTGCTTCAGGGGAGAGCTGGTTCTCTAGAAGGGAGAGGTCTGGGAGCCTGGAGACTGAGATGGAAAGAGGGGAGGACAGTGAGCTGGGCAGCAGGTGCCGGCCTGTGCTGCTCTCTATCACTTCTGGTGTTGAGTAAAGTCATTTCACTTCCCTGAACCTCGGTCTCCCCAAAAAATCAAATGGAAAAGGTGATTCCTGCACATTCCAACTTTCAATGGGCAGTAAGATGTGATGGGAAGTGTAGTCAAAATAAAGGCCTGGAATCATTCGGGGGACTGCCACTGTCCCTGCTGTTGAGGTGGCAAAGAGCTTGTTTTCTCCTGTGGGTTGACTGAGGGGCCCTGGAATACTCATCTACCTCAGACCCAGGAACCATGAGGCCGGGACGCTGCCTTCCTTAGTCTTTTGTTCCCTGCGGTTAAGGAATAACAGTGCAGTGGATGCTTCCAGCGGGGCTCGAGAGGGTGGTGGTGTGGGCACCAAGCCCAGAGGTGTGTTAGGGATGGTGATGAGGGAGGGAGAAGCTACATAATCGGGAGGACGTTTTACAGGCACCTGTGGCTCTTAGGCAGCTCTGCAGGTCAGTCCTGCCTTCCGAATGCTTCCACGGAGACTTGCAAGGGGGCTGGGGTTTCCTGCATGTCTGCAGCACAGACTTTGGGCTCCATCAGCTCCCTCCGTGACGTCATGACCACCCTCCGTACACGCTGTGGGCTGGGTCTGTGAGGACAGCCCCGGCCATGTGCTCCGTGCACACCTCGCATCGTGGGCAGCGTGGGGCAGCCAAACAGGTGTTACCTCCTCCTCACAGGTGAGGAAGCGAGGGTCAGGCTCTGACTGACTGGAGTCCTTTGAAGCCCGTATTTCATTTTTGGTGTGCTTTATTTTGTTAAATTTTACTTCACTCCTTTTTTCATTTAACATTTTTTGACTGGTGATTCTTTAACATGTTTTGACTGGTTCAAACTGGTGATACCATGTTGGAACTTTACACCTTTCGCTTTTCTTTTTCTTTTTCATTTCTTAGGTGCTGGGCCAGGGAGGCAGTGGGGTCCCCATTTGGGACAAGTGGACTGAGAGGCACAGAGAGCAGAGGCGGGTCATCCCCTCGCCACCCCAAGGGTGGGTCTGGCCCTAGAGCCCTGGGTTCCTCAGACCACCCTGTGACCCTGGAGATGGGTCTTGGGGGACGTCACAAAGACACTGGGGAGCACACTGCCTCTACTCCAGTTCCACCTTCTGTTTTTTTGGGGGGGTCCATTTTTAGTTCCTGAGCTTCAGTTTCAAGAGAGATGGTGGCCCAGCAGGCTAGTTCCTGTTTTTACTGCCGACGCAGCTGTGCTGGCTGCCTCTCTCTAGCTGGAAACTGCCATTTCCCTGTCTCTCCCCATCCCCCAGGGAACGCCTCAGTCTGCAGTTGTAGCTCAGGGATGAATGGGGGTGATAAGAGATGCCGCCCTCAGCCCCTGCCTGCAGAGATTTGGAAGGAGGGGCAGACTTGTTACCCCAAGGCTTGTTAGCACCTTCTGAAACCCACTGTGAACCTGGGGGAGCTGAACCTCTGCAGCAGGGGTCAGCACAGCCTGTTTTTGCAAATAAAGTTTTATTGGAACATAGCCATACCCATCCGTTTACATAGTGTCTCACCCACCGAGCTGGGCAGTTGGGATGGAGACCGTAGGTAAAGCCCAAAGTATTTACTCTCTGGCCCTTTATAGAAAAGAGTTTGCTGACTGACGCCTGCTCTAGATTTAAGAAGTCGTCTCTCCTGAGGCCTTTTGTAAAAGAGGTGCTCTTGTCCTTCTGTATGAGAGCCCCACAGAGTAGATTTTGTGCACAGGGGACAGTTCTAATTTTAGTGTTAGGTCCCCTTTATTCATTCAACACATATTCATTATACTAATACATGTGACTTATTAAGTCAGTTTGTGCCAGGCACTTGTTAAGTACTTTGTTTGCATGTATATTTAGTCCTCCCAACATCCCTACTCTACAGGTGGGAAACTGAGGCGCAGAGAACATAAATGACTTGTCCTGGGCTGAGCCTGTACTCAGGGCTCGTCTGACACTCTTAACCACTAGGCAACCCTGCCCACAGCAGGAACCCTGGGATTAATATGACCCTGCTGCTCATAGCCTAACATGTGTTCCTCTGAGTGTGCTTGAGCTTGGTAGGTGTGGTCCCAGCTTCTTGTTCGAAGAGTCTGGCGAGCGCCCTCACCATCTAAAGGACATCAGGACAGGGCCTGGGAGGTGGAGGCCACTCAACGGCCCTGAGCGAATTCCTCTCTACCCTACAGCTCTGCTTCCTGCCCTCTAACAGGGGGATTCTGTGTGTCCTACTGCAGGAGTGTGAGTCCAAGGAGGGGGAGGAAATGGAAAGACACTTTGAGCACCGGAGGCATTGCTGTTAACTCTCCCTCTGCTGAGGTCCTCCCATCTATACCCCTTGGGTCTGCCTGCTCCCCTTCCCCACACCGCATTTTCTGCAGGTGTGGTGAGGTTAAGGTGAACATCAAGGACAGCCAGGAGGAAAGGAAAGAGGGGACCAGCAGGTATCAAGCACCTGCTGTGCGCCAGGCTGGACCACGTGCTCAGTGCACAAGGTCGTGTGACCCAGTTCACTCACAAGGGGACAAAGGCTCAAAGAGTTTGAGTAACTTGCCCGACCTCACCCACTGGGATTCCAACTTCAGATCAGAGGGGCCTGGAAACCCATGCCCTTTCCAATTTTGGGGTGTGGAAGGGCAGCCTGGGCAGCCTGTGGGGTGTGGGGGAGAAGAACAGGGCGCCAGTGATGGTTCCGAGTCTCTGGGCTGATTCCTGGTATGCCGCTGCAGGGCTCCCATTGCCCTGGGTCCTGAGTCACCATTCCCAGAAGGGTAGCTCCTCCTCTTTTATTTGGTCCCACCCCTCTTCAGAGTGGGCCTGTTTCCTCCCCTGTCTGCGTTCTGCACACACAGGCTGTGTGTGTGTGTGTGTGTGTGTGTGTGTGTGTGTGGTGGTGGTGGTGCCAGCGGTAGGCAGAGGCATTCACCAACCGTCACCCTCCAGGAAGGCCCAAGTAATTTCCGTTACTTTTCTGTTCCTGTCACTCTGCTCCCCTCCTTTCAAACTCTTTTCCTTTTGAAGCACAAATTTTAGTCCTTAAAACCAGGATGCTGATTCTACTCCGCCACCCTCAGCACCTCCCAAATAAAGAATGGAAATTGAGTCATGATTTCTTTGCAAACAAATAGCCCAAGCATTTGAAAGCCTGAGTGTGAGCAGCAGTCCCCAGGACATGAGGTAGCAGCTCAGCTCCCCTGTTGGTTTCCTGGGTCCACATCCAGCCCAGAGGTGGCCCCGGAATGTGACAGATAGGTAAAGCAGGAATTGCAGCCCGGGGTGCCCAGCTGGGCTTTAAACAATTTCTTCACTCCTTTCCTCTTAATAGTAGCTAATATTTGTTGAGAACTTACTGCATACCAGACAGAATGCTATGAAGTAGGAACAAATAATACTCCCATTTTACTGAAGAAAGGAGAGTTGGAAGTACTTGCCCAAAATCACAGGGTAACAGGTGGTATTGCCAGCAAACCTGTTGCTGAACTGGGTCTGTGGGGGGCCTGTCCTTTACATTGTGGATTTTAATGACATCCCTGGCCTCCACCTGTTAGATGCCAGTAGCTCCCCCACTCCCAAATGTGACAACCAAAAATGTCTCCCAACATTAACAAGTGTTCTGGGGTTGGGGTAAAGGGCAAAATCGCCCCCAGTTGAGAACCACTGCTTAGCCTGAGGTGTAAGAAATAGACAGTCAGGGGGCGATTGGGACCCAGATCCCTAACATCAGGTCTTCTCCAGGGCAGCTCCCAAAAGTCCTTTAACAGGCTCCAGGGCCATTTCCTGGTGGTTAAATTCACCCCCACTTGCATGGGCTTTTGGGGTTTGGGGGAAAGGGGAGAAACCATCCCTATGTTCAGTGGAGTCACAGCCCAGTAGTGGGGAATGGGGCTAAGGTAAGAAAGGCCAGGGAAGAGCCCAGCAGTTCATTTCACAGCCGTTTCTGAGAGCCTCCTGTGTGCTACCCACCTTGTGTGGCTCCCACTGGAGCTGGGAACGGGATAAATTCCTTCCTTGGGGAACTTACATTCCAGCGGGAGCTCACAGTGAAGGAGCAAATGTAGACTTCAGACTGAGCTCTGTGCTAGGGAGAAGGAGATGTAGGGGTGCTGCTGGGACTCTGACGAGACAGTTCCGCCTGAGGGGCCAGGTGGAGTGGAGTCAGGAGCTAAGGTGCTGCGTGGGTGTTAGAAGAGGTTCCATAGGGCAGAAGGAACAGGGAGAGATAGTGGGGTCCGTTCCTGGGGGAGGAAACCTGAGAGCCGGAGCTCATTCCCATGTGGGCCTGGAGTGGACCCCGCCTCCAGAGGGACCAGAGGAGCTCCTGCTGACAATGGGGTGCTGTGCGCCTGAGGGCCAGATGGCTAAAAGCCGTGCCTACACCCAGGGCCCAGTCTTGTCCCTCCAGTTAAGGATCTGACAAAATTTAAAGGGTGTGGTGTTCTCCACTGTACAAGTGCGTGATGCTTGCTTGAGCTCCAGACAACGCTTCTTTTATTTTGAACTTCGGTGAAGCTTAGGCCTCTCAGGCTGGCTAAGTCTGAAACAGCTGCCCAGTTTACTCATTCAGTGTGTCTGAGGGACATTAATTTTTTCCAGGGGCCTTGCCCTATTGATCCAACAGTTAATTCCCCCAGATGACTCCTGCCCTTTGCCCTGTGACTAATGACCGGGTTCCTAATTGACCAGGGACTGAAGGTGCTGGCCTGAAAGGACAATCATGAATTGGGAGGCACGCTCCCAAAGGCCAGGGGTCTGGGATGCCTGCAGTTCCATTCCCCTTGCTGCCACCAGAGGGCAGCCGTGGACTCCAATCGGAACCTCGCTCCAGGCAGTTCTAAGGATACCAGTTGCCAGGAGGGGGCACCTTTCTGTCATGTTGGGGGAGGCAGGGAGGCAGTGGCAGCTGGGTCCAGGATCTTGGCTGTGGGGGAGTCTTGGTTCTCCTTTGCAGGAAGCAGCTCCAGGGGTGAAGCAGCAGGGGAGCCGGGGCAATGCAATGCCAGGGAAGTTGATTGTTGCTCGGTGGCCTTGACCTTGCTAGGAACAAGTCTCTGGGCCTCTCCCAAGAACCTGAACGTGAGCCTACCCAGCTCCTTCCCCTGGAGTGGGCAAAGGGGCCACTTTTTGGGGGGGTAGTTTTTTTTCTTCTTTCTGCCTAGCTCTGCAGAGCCCATGCCTGGCTCAGGGATGGCCGTGAGCTTGAGCCATGTGTGTTGAACCAGGTGGGCTATATGTTTTGTGCATGTTCTTAAAAACAATTTTTTTTTAATTACTAAAGCAATATGTGCTCATTATACCAAAACCAAACAATAGAAAAGGGAATGTGTATGTTTTCTAAGGGAGTTCCTCGGAGCTTGGCAGGTTGTTTTTCAGCCTTATGAAAGCACTCTCCCCTTCTGCTGTGAGTATGTGTGTGTTCACGCCTGTGTACACACATGCTTCACCTTGCCAGTAGGTGCTGAGTCAAGAAGCAGCTCGGAAGCCTGAGCTACAGATGGCCCTGGGGGGAGGGGACTCTGCCGAATGGGGAAGTACCTCGGAAAACCTACCCTGCCGAGTGGTGCGACCACTGTGAAGGGTGTGTTCAGTTACTGTTGTCTTTTGTCTTGCTCTCATCAGCCACCCAGTATCTATAGCACTGGGGGAAGGCAGGAGGCAGATGGCTCTAAGGGGGATTCAGGAACTAAAATGACTCACCAGCGAAGCCCAGGATGGCCTCCTTGTGGTCTGTGTCATGCTTTGGGGCACAGGGATATGTCTGAGACCCTCTGGAGAGAGCACACTTCCAGCCTCTCTTAATGCACAGCCTTCATTTATTGTCAGCCCTCACTGCCCATCCCCCACCTCACTAAAAAGGTAAGATCCCCTTGCCTGAACAACCTCAGTGCCCCATAAGGGAAGTGTCACAGCCTTGTTCTGAGGCTGAGGGTGAGGAGAGCTTTAGGTTTTAAAAATGATGTGGGTCTATGACTGGAGTGACCTTTGAACTTCACCTGCCAGATGACGTTTGAACTTCACCTGATCTTATCTCCTAATTCAACCCTCCAGCTGTTGGGAATTGCCGATTGGCTGTGCTCTTCTGGGTCTTTGACCAGAAACCTCTCAAACACAGTTTAGCAGTGTCGGCCCTGAAACGGGGACTTCTTGTCAGGGTCGTATGTTCTAGTGTCTGTTTAGGTTCCGTTCAGCCATAAATCCCATGCAGTTTCTTATTCTCTGTTTCAACTCAAATTAATACCCCCCCCAAATTTTTTTGTTGAGTACCTACTGTGTGCAAAACACTTTGCTAAGCTCTGAATAAATCAAGAGTGTAGCTAATTTAATAGACTGAGCTCCTTATGTGCAGGGCCGTAAAAGGATAATCAAGAAGTCACTGTGGAAATCACAGTTCAGGATTGTCCTTTCACACATCCCTTCTTTTAGTTCATTCCACCAGTATGTGTGGGATGCCTGTTGAGATGCCCACACTCCTGGTATGCAGCAGGCACTTTGTAAAGGCTTAGTCAATTGAGCCCTGGGAGTCCTGGAGCGCCAATGGCTAGGAAAGGAAAGTATAACCATGGCAGGTCAAAAAAACAGGTGTTGTCTTTCTCCGGGGCCTTTTTAGTTCAAAGGAAGTAAAAGCTGAACCCCTTGGTGCCTACTGTAAGCCCACGTCTCCCCTTGGGTAATTGATGGCCTAGAAAGGCAGGCATCTTCCAGGCTTTAATGTTCCCCTCGGAAAAGGGGGGGTGATTTATCCACAATGATTTCTTGAGTGCCTTCAATGTGCCAAGCATGGTGCTGGAACCCGAGATAACAAAGCCTGCCTCTCCAACCTCCTCAGAAGCTGCAAAACCTGCATGAGACAAAGCATTTTGAAACGTCTGTACCCCTGCCCGCTGCTGACAAGGGGACCCGAGGTGCTTGCCTGCTCCCTGCACACCCCACCTGGTGGCCTCCTTCAAGTGCCCTGTTGTCCTTCGCCCCTCCTCCCTGCACTCACATCCTCTTTCCCTCTGTTCCTGGCCAGCCAGGCATTACTTGAGTTGGAATCCATGGCTTCCTGGCCTCTCCACACACAGCCTGATTCTGGGCCAGGGTTTGTCTGAGGCCCTGTTTGGATAAAGTTAAAGAGGCAGCTTTGCTTAGAAAGGTCAGCGTGAGAGATAGAACAAAGAGATCTTTCAAGGTGTCCTCTCACGAGGCGCTACCTGGCACAGGCAGCTTTAGACCTGGGGCAGGATTGCTCAGGCTGGTGGGAGAAACCCTGTTTCCCAGAGCGGTGAGCTGAGGCAGAGGGGCATTGCCAGCACTTCACACCAGGTCAGTGCCATCTGGAAGCCCGCATTGTTCCCTGTGCAGGTCTGCCCACGGGAACTTCTGCATTGGATTTTCTCTATGTGCAGTCAATAAAATTTGGGATTTACCCAAAAGATGCCTGACAATGATTATTTCCTTTGTTTAGGAATTCCTGGGAGCTTATTTCAATATCAAAATCCCTTATAGATTAAAAAATAGTAAAAATACACACTTTTTGGACATAGGATCTTATTAAAATGCGGTTCTGATTCATTAATTGTATGTGTGTGTCTTGGGGGAAGCAGGGTCTCTGAGAGTCTGCATTTCTCCCAAGCCCCCAGGTGGTACCGAAGCTGCTGCTGGTCTGGGAGCACTCTAAGTGTTGATGACATAGAGACTAAAGATGGAGAGAGGACAGTCCTGGTACTGGAGTAAGCAGGGGCCACAGTCCCTCTTGGCTCTGGCCTCCTGGTAGCTGCCTGGGCTACCAGGCAAATTACCAGGCAGATTACCAGGCAAATTACCAGGCAGAGTGGAAAATCACCCACAGGTCCCAGGAGCCACCAGCTTCCTGTAGGCCCTCGGGCCCTGGAGCAGCCCCAGGGGCCAGCCCTGCCTTACCCTGTGGCCATTTGGCCCAGCTGCCAAGGCAGAGCTCTCAGGCAGCCTGAGTTCCCAGAGCCAGCCATTTTCCTCTCTTCTGACAGCTCGTGCAGCCTGTCTTTTTTTCTTTCTCCTGGTGGTAGCCTGCTATCTAGTTCTGGGTTCTTTTCCAAGGCAGAGACCTCACTGGCACCGAGGAGCGTCTGCTGCAAACTTTTCCAACTTGGACTTGTGGGGCTCCCAGCCTGTCCCTGGGTATGGTTTGTCTACCAGGGAATCCTGTTATGTCCTGTGTAGGGGCAAGGGGTGATGGGAGGAGAAATATGGACATAAAGCTGGAGGCTCGCAGGCGTTTCTGTCCCCTCCTCCCTACTCATTAGCTCCTGAACATCCTTGCCAAATAATGTGGCAAAGTAAGGCATAAGTAATATGGGCTTTAAGACCCAAATTAGAAGAGGGAAGGGAAATAACTAATATTTAGTAAACCTCTACCACATGCCTGGGTCTGCGTGGGGCTTTTCCTCCACTCACCTTCCTGCCACCACTATGAGCAAATGAGGGGTCTTCCTCCTATAGATGGGGAGACTAGGACTCAGAGAGGCTGCCTTGCTTCCCAGGATTACAGATTTAGGATCTGCCTGCAAAGCTGGGGTGTCTGTGTCCGGTTGTCCCTTCTGGAACCTGGCTTCATAGCATAGGAGAACTGGGAGACCCCAAGAATCAGCTAAACCAGTGGTTCTCAAACTGGAGTGTTGGAACCCCCTGGAGACTTGACAAAACCCAGATGGCTGGGCTCCACCCTAGAGTTTCTGATTCAGCAGGTCTGGAGTGGGGGCCTCAGCGTTTGCTTTTCTAGTAAGTTCCTGGGATGCCGATGCTGCTGGTCCAGTGACCACATCTTGAGAACCTGCGGTCTCAACTTGTTTTTCAAAATGTGGGATGAGTAGCTCTAGTGATTCACAAGGTGGTTTTAAGGGATACACAGACTAACTTTAAAAAAATCCTTCTGTATTTAATATCTGGTAGGAAAAAAATACACAGAAAAACTAGCACACCAAATCCATGATTTGGGGTATTTTTGATTAAGGTGAAATAGCTACTGAAGTAAAAGGAAGACTCGTATAAAGAAAAGTGACACTGATGGTATGTAGCTAATGGCAAAACGTATAAACGTGGTGTGCAGATTACACGTCTGAGAGATGCTGATACAAACCGAAGGCCTGATATTACAGAGGGGGAGACCAGGTGCAGCCCCAGAGGTGAGCCCGCCTCCCTGGACCACTTGGCCATCAGTGGCAACACCCAGACTTGAACCATCTCTAAGGGCGCTGTGGGGCCCTGTCCTGCTTGCCCCTCCCAATTCTTCCGAAGCTCTTGGCAGGCCAGGGAAGATGTTTGTGACTGATTCCCTCCCAGAGATCTTTGTATCCATTCTCAACCCTACAACCAAGGGTGCGTGTTTATAATGTTGGCAGTTTGTACATTGGGGGCTTGCTTGTCTGCAACCTGAGGTCCCAGAAGGCAGGGACTTGATCACTAAACCTGTCCTATGGCTGCAGGCCCCAAAGCCCCCAGGAATCTGTTTCATGCATGAAAGTAGCAGGAGGGGTTCGTATGACTTTCCTGGCCGCCAGTTGGGGCTTTTTACCCTCTGGTCTTTCATTTCTTCATTTGCTGGCCCATCAGCCTCTGCTTTCCTTGTGCGTTGTGACCCAGGGAACCCCTAGAGCAAATGAGAGGAGCAGTCCTCAGACACTGGCTGAGCACATGCTGTGTGCAGGGGCTGTGCGAGGGCTGCGCTTTCGGAGCAAGACAGGAGCCCTCAGGGCGAGAGGGGTTGGCCTGGAAACAGAAAATGGCCAAAAGATGTCATGCTTGTTTCAGAAGAGGAATGAAAGGGTGCAAGAGTAACACGGCATGGGGAGGAGGCCTCTGGGAAGGGCGCGAAATGTGGGAAAGGGTTTTTAAAGGATAAATAGGGGAAAGGCTCTTTTTAAGGCAGTAGGAGAAGCCTGTGCCGAGACTTGACATAGGGAACCCTGGTCGCTCATTCAGAAAGGACTTGAGTGGTGGGAGACGAGATAGGAGAGGCAAAAGGCAGACCCAACAGCCCTGGGATGCCTGCTGAAGGCCTACACTGGATTCTGTAAGGGTTGAGGGCGCCAACAAAGGGGCCAGCCTGGGAGGGACAAGATGACGTACGGATGTCGGGTAGACCCCTCGAGGGGCAGTGGGAGTAGTTATTCAAACTGCAGGCCACAACCCATTCGTGGTTGCGAGATCTATTTAGTGGACTGCAGCCAGCATTTTTGAAAAGGGGAGTAGGGGGAGACGTAAAATAGAAAACAGAATGGATTGCGTGTAGTTGAGATAGGTAAAGTGTCGAGAAACTTGCTTCCGTGTTTTTATAAGGAAAGTGTGTGTGTATATACTGGGTTGCAATGTCAAATGTATTTTTTACTATGGGTCATATTTGAAAGAGCTTGAAAATTATTTTAAGGCACAGAGGCCTGGCTGGAGGAGGTGAGACCGGCCAGCATGGTTCTCCAGGCCTGAGGCGATGCAGGCCAGTCTAGGGCCCCGGTGGCAGGGATTGAGAGATGAGGATGGAGTCTAGCGTTGACCAGGTGTGGAGGGGGAAGATGGAGGATTTGAGACTTGACTCAATTCAGAAAGTGTGACACCAGCCCAAGGCTCTTGGACCAAAGTAACATCTTGTTTGAAACACTGGATCTTGGGCCCCGGGCCCCTTCTGGTGGTGAAATGGAAGCCAGGCTCAGTGTCAGGGGGTTGGGGAGAGAGATCCTTCTGTGTTTTGATGAGTGATGTCCTGGCCCTCTAGGGTCCTGGTGTTACAACTCTGACCTTCCATTCCAATTATTGAAGGTTTTCCAATAACACTCAGGCAGGCTCCTGGTGTCCGCAGTTTGATGAGGATGTCCTAGTGGGAACTCCCTGCTAATGACCCGCTTCTGTGGTCTTCCCAATAGGAACATCGTGAAAGGCATGAGGGAGCTCCGGGAGGTGCTACGGACCATGGAAACCAAAGCGACTCAGAACTTCAAAGTGGTAAGACGGACAGGCCCCAGGGCCGAGTGCTGGGGGCCGGCCGTGGCGGGTGTACTCAGGGGTCGGTTTCAGTGAGAGACAGCAGAAGTCCTAGGGGGCAATCCCTGAATCAGCGATGGTGATATGTCGCGTGCGTGCTGTACTCTCCCCATCTGCACTTGTGGCAGACGTTCATCTCAGCATCCTCTCAGCTTCCTAAAGCCCAGGAAGCGCCCTCAGCATCCTTCTCGTAGCACTGCAGGTGGCCCCTAGCCTCCGATCAGAACTGAAACCTACTGCCTCCCTTTCCTAGCAAGGTAGTGTGCTAATATTTAAGAATTTGTTTATGATCTTAGCTAATAACCTAGACTCTGCTTTGCTGCCCCAATTCAGGCCTGCATTCTTAGGCTTCCATTCACCCCAAATCAGAGCCAGAGCTGCTTCGCACTTTTGAAGGTTTGGTCAACTATCAGGAAGGTATCTGGTAGATAGCTGCCTTTGCCTGCGGCTTTATGCTCTGCCAGAGCCTGTGAATATTCTGCTGGGCTCTGCTGGGCTCCACGGGGTCAACAGAAGGCGGAAATGCACCTCTTGTCTAGGAGAAGAGAGAGGATAAAAAATTAAGGAGGCGTGTCAACGGCCCACAGAAGGGGTGGGGTAGCCTCAGTGCTGGAGGGGGCTCCTTGGGAGTGGAGGGTTGGGCCTCCTAAAGGGACAGCGCTTTGCAAGGTGGGCAGATCTGGCCATGTGGGGAGAGCGACTTGCCTGGGTCTAAGGGCCTCCCTCTCTGCCAGGTGGCGGCCAAGCACCTGGCGGGGGTCCTGCTGCACTCCCTGAGTGAGGAGTGCTACTGGAGCCCCCTGTCCCATCCTCTGCCCGAGTTCATGAGCAAGGAGGAGAATTCCTTCATCACGCAAGCCCTGCGGAAGCCTCACCTCTACGAAGGAGATAAGTAAGCTCTGCTTGCCCTGCTGGAGCACCCCAGCCTCACCCCACACTCAGGGTTCGGCCCCCACTGGCAGCCCCTCTCTGCCCCATGCACTCCTCCAGCTGCCACCCAGCTCACTGCCAGGCAGTCTCTTCAGTATCAGCGGGAGCCAAATAGACTAGAGAAGGCAGGTGTCAGGGAGGGGTTGGCAGGAGATTCCTATAAGGCATCCACAGGCCACACAAATTATTAGGGGAGTACCTGCCTTCCTAATCGTCTTAATACCAGCTCTCTTGTTTGTGCCCGTAATTGAAGGTGGGGTCTGTGACTGCCTGGCAGAGCTCCTCTCTCACTGCCCTGCTCCCTGCCCCTCCTGCTCATGCCCTGCTTGGTGCTAGAAGGGCCATCTCTTCCCCAGGAGCACCTGCAGTATTTCCGGCCTGGCTGCCCACCACTGCCTTTGAGATCCATAACTCAGGGGCATGATAAAGAACTGCAGGTGGTATCCGGTGCCTGTGAATTATGTAGGAGAGGGTCACCTTACAGGGCTGGTGCTGAGTCCGGGGCAGAAGGGCCAGCGTGGTAGGCGTGGCAGGCCAGCCGTGCTGCGTGAGGTGCTGCGTGAGGGCCGTGCCGGAGCCAAGCTGCCCTTGGTGTCTTTCAGCCTCTACTGCCCGAAGGATAACATTGAGGAAGCCCTCCTGCTGCTGCTCATCAGCGAGTCCATGGTAAGCTCCAGGGCTGACCCTGCCTTTGTGGGTGGGGCTTCAGCACTCAGGCACTGGCCCCCAGGTCCCAGCTGAGCTCCGCCTCCGCGGATATCCCTGAAACTGGGTTCTCAGATCTGCTCCCCCATGCAGGGGTGAGGCTCACGTACTAGGTTTGGGTCAGGGGCACAAGGCTGCATTTGGGGGACCTGGGTTCTGCCCCCAAATGAGTAGGGACTGAGCTAACCCCCCTCCCTCCTCTTCTGAGGTTACAAGATTTGGTTATCAGCAAGTCAGTGGTACTCATTGAACAGCTCCATGCTGGGTGTGTGACCCACATAAGGGAGTGGAAGCAGCATACACTTTCGGGGCAGAAGGCCTGGGTTCAGGTTCCAGCTCTGCCACTTGTTAGCTGAGAGCCCTGGGTAAGCCTCCTCATCCCTTTGAGCCTCAGTTTCCTTACCTATAAGGTGATAGTCCCTCCCAGAGGTAACTGTGCCTGCAGAAGGAACTCACTTATTCAAGAAACTATCGAGCATCATATACTTTGTGCCAGGCCCTGTTCTGGATGCCAGAGTCGCAGCAGCAAACAAAACAGAAAAGTCAGTCTCTCGTGGTGCTTACGTTCTAGTGAGGGGAGTGGGCAATAAATTAGTTGACAACTAAAATAGCCTGAGTACCAGTGTCTGCATGCCCTGGAAAAACAAAGCAATGGGGGGACAAGGTGTGTTGGATAAAGCACATGTGAACTGCTTCTTAGACTTCTCTCAGGATGCTCATTTCCCCGGCCCCAGGCAGGGAGACGAGGCAGGCACGCACGCACGCACGCATGCATGGGCTTTGGAGGCTCAGCAAAGGAGAGAGGTGTGGTGGGTGCTCCCGGAGATGGTAAGATGAAGGATACCCTGGACTGGTCACCAGGGAAGGTGGAGGGGGCGTGGACAGGAGCGGCAGAAGCCACGTGTGGAGGTGCCGTCCTCCGACTGGGGGCCCCTCAGAGTTTATGAGCTGAGCCCCTCAGGTTGAGATTAGGTTTCTTAAAATGATGCGTCTGATAGCATTGTGTGGAAATGGACTTTAAGAAATCATGACCCCACAAGCTGGATCCCTGAACAGCCAGAAACAAATGTGCCTTTGGATACCTGGGACCGTGTGATGCCAGGGCTTGTTTAGAGAATTTTGGTCAGTGGGCTCCCTCCAGCTCAACAGGTACTCCCACAGACAGAAGGAGGGATGTTGGACTGGGCGGCCGGGAGGAAGGGGACAGCGAGAGACTGTATCCTTCCTCAGCCAGGCCTGGTCCATTTGGATGTGAGAGTTCCCATGAGGGCTGCAGACATTTGGATCTGGGTCGTGGTCCTGAAAGGTTTGCAGGGTGCGTGATTGGGAGAGGGAAGTGGTTGTGCCAGGAAGGGGACATCTAGCTGGTGAGCCCAATGTGGAGATAGAAGTACCAAGTGCCAGTTCTGATTTTCACGGGAGAACAATATGCGTTTCATAGAAAAAGGATCCTCACTCTGACCACAGACTGAACCCCAGTTTTTAATTGTTTGAACCTCAGACATAGACCAGTACCCCTCACTGTCCCCTATACACACTTCGGTTAGCCATCCCACCTCCTCCACCCGAAGGTGAGACTACACTGAGGTCACCGGTCTTGGGAAACAGGTTGTTATTTTTACCTTCCTGTGCTGAGGGTTACGGTGTGGTCCACAGGTGGGGGGATCAAAAGGTAAAAGCAAGAACATTTCTTAGGTCCTTTCTCTGCCAGGTTTCAAGCTGATTATCTCATATAGGTAGGCATTATGTTAAGCCATACAAAAACTCATAGTTTCACATGGTTTGGTCTCATACTAATATGTCCCATCTTACAGATGAGATAAGTAAGATCCAGGACGGGTCCATGTCTTGGTCCAGGACAAGTGTATGACAAGGTCACACTCTAATAATCCTTGCAGTCATGATTCAAATCACGTCTGTCTCCCTAAATAGCTTCCAAATCACAAGCTGGGATTGAGGCTGGGCTCTGTCTCCTGAAGCATTTTCTGTGGCCTCTGCCTGATATGGGAGCCCAGAACCAGAGTTCAGATGTCTTTCCATTAAGTTTATTCCTACCCAGATCCTCAAGCTGCCCTATAGCAAGGTGGACAATGGCCTTTTACTAAAATTAAAAGTTGGCCCACACTTGGAGCCAAGGTGAATTTTCCTGTATGTGTGGTTTTCCTCCAAGCAGCTCTTTCCCTTTTTCGAGAGGCTGTGTGGCTGGCCAGCCTGCCCAGGAGCCCCAGGGGGTCTGGGCCAGCAGGACAGGTGGTATCCTGAGAATTCCCTGCCACACAAAGTGGAGGACGTGCTTGGATGCTGAGTGCACTGCAGCTGGGAGGAGGCACGTCTCCCAGGCTGACTGGTTTGTTTCCTCTTGCTCACACTCAGCCTGTCACACATTTAGAAACTTCAGGAATTTGGGAGAGAGTTTTAGTGATGGACTTAGCTTTGGGGTCTCCATCTACAGAGGGCTTCCACCTGGGGTCTGGAATCTGGTCGCTATGGCTCGCAGCAGTTTCTCAGAGTGACCAGACTGCCTCTGGCTTCTCCCTTGTACTTGTGATTTTCCCCCGCAGTCACGTTCTCAAGCTGGTGTGGGTGTCACTGTGCGAGGAGGCTCCTGCTTGACCTGTCCGCCTTCGTGTACCTGCAGGGTTTTCCTCCTCTCCCTTTGATGCTGCCTGGGTTTGGCTGCAGATGAGAGGGAGAAACCCCTAGAGTAGCAGCTGGCTGCCATGGCCACTACTTGGGTTCTCCTAATACCTGCCGCATTTATTATGCTGCAGTGAAAGCTTTTCCAGCACAGCCAGCCCAGGAGGCATCATCCTTGCTCTCCACCTCCAGGATCGCCAGAGCAGCTGCTCCGGGAAGGGGTATCTGCACATTTCCTGAGCACCACAGCCCATGTTGTGGTTTGGAACTCAGAGGAGTAGTCTGCATGGGGTCTGGCTGTGGGGCTGGTACCTTGGATTTGTTTTTTGGTTATGGGCTGACTGTGATCAGAATGAATGAGTCCTTGTCTTTCAAGAGATAAATAGAAATCTTACAAATGCTTCCACAGAAACGCAAGGGAGATGAGCTATAACTGGTTGAAGATTTGTTTTGGAACCAGTTTGGAGTCTCTGGGGCCAAAAGAGCATTTTAAAATCCGTCCACCCTCCTGCCCATCATCCATCCATCTCCTCTATCTTTCCAGTCTTGTCTGAGCAGCTCCAACGTGCCAGGCCACGCTCAGCATTAGCAATACCGTGGGGAACAATTCATTCACAGCCCCTGGCTCAGACGTACTCCCTCCCACCTGGTGGAGCTGTGTCCAGGAACGTGGAGGAAACCCTGGTCCCCAGATCGGAAGGAATTACCCTAATCTGCTGAACCCCAAATGCATATCTAGTCTTTTTAAAGAACCACGTAACAAAACCAGCTTGATACCTCCAACAGTTGGGGAACCAGGAGGTATGGGAATCTTGGCCATTTCTAAAAGACTGATTTAGGGCATAAAAATATGTGCGACAGCAAAGTAAATCCTTGGGTCCCTGTTCATTCAGCTGCTGGAGAAGTGGCTGCTGGTGTGAGGCTCTTGGGAACTGAAAGGGCAGAAAGGCCTGGGGGTGATTGATGGGGGTGGGGTCAGGGGAGCCTCTGGGAATTGGGACCCTGCAGGTTAGCACACTTAATGTTGTGCCGTATACAATGTCAGGCATTGGCGGTTTGAGTCTTGAATTTGTTGTTAACAGCCTATATGACCTAAGCAAGTTTCTTACCTTCTTGATCCTCTGTTTACTTGCCTGTAAAATGGGGCTATTAAGGCCTCTCTTGCGGAATTTGGCTGGATTAAGTAAGAAAATGAACACGAAGGTGCCTGGTACATTGTGGGTGTTAAACACATGTCCATTATATCCTGATAAATACTTGGTTCTCACTCTGTCATTTTAAAAAACATTTAAGTTCAGATCCAGTTCGGAGAAAATTGGTTTGAGGATACCATTCAGTTAAAAAAAAAAAAAAAAAAAAAAGTCCTTCCTGGGCTTGATTCCATGTGGGACTCAGCAGACGAGCACAGATTGTTCCAGTTCTTGGCACCTGGTTTGCTCTCACACAAGGCCCCGCTCTGCTGCGGGCTGCGATGGTAAAGGGTCTGATCACACTGCCAGCTCAGAACACTCTAGTTTAGTAGAGGAGGAGAGCCTTTCACCCTAGCTGGCAGGAAGAGCTGTGAATTGTGCTGTAGGAGCCGGATGCTGCAGGAGAGCAGGGGCTGGCGTGGGCCCGGTCTGGGTCGATGGGTAGATGGGACACGTCACAGAGCATGTTATTTCTTGGCTCTGTGAATGGGCAGCTTGAGAGCCGGTGGTAATTATGTCTGCCAGTGGGGGATGACAGCACAAGTGGACCATGACAGTGTCCTCCAAGGAGAGGCAGGCACCACGTACAGATGCTGCCAGGAGACTCCTTTCCGGAGTGATTGCTGTGGGGTGTCTACAGCAGGCCCTGAGGCTGGGTCCTTGGCCAGTGGAGAGGCTGTGTCTGAGAACGGGTGAGTGGGGCCCTGGCCACGTTGTCCAAAGAGTTTGCAGAGAAGCAGTGTTGGGGGCGTGGTTGGGAAGGCCCAGCCTGGGGTTTTGCTTTGGTCCTCCCATAAACAGAGCCATGCCAGGGCCTCTGATGGCCTGGACGAGCCTGCTGGACATTTCCTCGGGGGCACTTGGAGTAAAGGAAAGAGCCAGGGGATAAAGCCAGAATGTGTAGGTTCTAATCTGGGTCCCGACCATTGGTCTGTATCCTGACCTCTCTGGACCTCAGTCTCAGGACAATAGTACATGGAGAAGGTCATTGTGAGAATTAGTGAGAGGCTACTTACAAAGTGTCCACAGGTTAGTTTCCTTTCCTTTTCCTTCTCTTATCCCGTTTGTGTCCAGGTTTAAAGAGGAGAGCTAGGGCTGGGCAGAAGTGAAGGTCAGTGCCATCTAGGACCCTGCAGCCACCAGAGGGTCAGACCAGGCTGGCAGAGGAGGACACGACAGCAGAAGCCTCCTTGGACTGGCCGTTACAGGGTCACCCTTGACTCCTCAGACCTTGCACAAGCTAGTTCACCTTCTGGGGGTCAGTGTCCCCATCTGCGAAGGGGCCGTGGTTTCATCTTGCCCCTCCATGCGGTCACTGTGAGGCCAGATGAGATGATGGACATGAAAATTCAGCTTCTAGAAGGGTAATGCATGGCACACACATAAGGAATTGCTATTTGTACAGAAGTCACCTGCCTTTGGTTTCACGGGGGCTGGCCCACCTGGGGAAATGGACATTCCCTTGTGGACCTTCTTATAAGGCCCCGTATTTGCTTCATGGATACTTGTCCAGAGTCCAGATGTGGGTCATGCTGGCCGCAATGAGCTATTGGAGGACAGGGAATAGGGAGGAGACGTTTATTTGGCTTTGCCTCTTTTGACTGGTGGAAGGCCTGGGGTGAATGGCGTTTAGTCTGGGAGAGGCTGTCCCTTGGAGGATAGCAGAAGGCCCAAGACTAGGAGCAGAGACAGCCCGTGAGCCCTGCCTGAGATTAAATACAGTAGTACCTCGGTTTTCAAACATAATCTGTTTCAGAAGATGGTTGGAGGTCTAAAATGTTTGAGAACTAAGGCACAATTTCCCCATAGAAATTAATGCAAAATGGATTAATCCATTCCAGACCTTTAAAATCAACCCCTAAAACTGCAAATTTTGCATGAATTTTACTATCTAATGATACCATAGATCCATAAAATTTACAGTGTTCGTAAATCGGAATGTTTGTCAATGAAGACGTTCGAAAACCGAGGTACTACTGCACATGAATTCAACAAGAGTAGGGCATCCCCAGAGGTTGGAGACCTGGAAGTGGGTGTGGGGATTACACATGGAGAAACCAGGGGAGAATATTCTGCCATTATTCTAAGACTAGTGAGGACCATGATGGTGAGAAGGATATTTAATGTCTGTATGTTGCTGTAAGGGTCACGGGCACGTTCACATCTGGTACTATATTTGATCTGGAGGATTTGCCAAGTGAGGCCATTTAAATGGTGGAAGGAAAAGAGTGTGGCAGAGACTAGTTCAAGGCCGGCTACTTATGTGGCTTGAGGATGGTGAGCCCAGGGGAGGAGGGAGCAGGACAGCTGGAGTGCCCCAGGCCAGGGACCTGACGTCCCCAGAGTGTCTGAAGTCCTGTTCTCTGAGGCTTGCTCTGGCCCCTGAGCTGCGTATGAATTCTTACCCCGTTGCTCCCTACCACTGCTTCCTTCTTCCTGCCCTATTTCAGCCACCCCGCCCTGTTGCCGTGGTTACCTACACAGGCACAGCCTGGCAAGCACTGGAGCATTTCACCACAGCCCCTGCCCCAAAGCCATAGCAACCGCTGGGCCAACTTCTGCTTTTGGCTTTCCTTTGGGGAACCACACTTGCCTCTTGGCACAGACTTCAAGTCCTGAGGACCCCTGAGAAGACACTTTTCCTGCTGCCTGCCTGTTGGAAGCCCCAGTCCCCCAGCCAAGTGATGCTGCTGCAACCTCCTCTTCTGTTCCCATTCTTCTAACCTAATTCATGCTCAGTGCTAGAAATCCACTTCTCCCTCCCCCACCAAGCCCACCTTAGGAGACACTGTTCTCTTAAAGGTCAAGGTCTAGGGCGGACAGGAGGAAGTGCCGACACCAGGCCCACAAATCTTTCTCAAACGTCACTCATTCTATACACGTGGGCTGAGGAAAGTGCTGTGTGTGAATCTGCACTAGGTCTCTAGAGACACGTCCCTGCCCTAAGAACTGGTGAACCAGCTGGGTGTGTGGGGGCTGTGGTGTGTGCCCTGTGTTGGGGGAGGATGCAGAGTCCCAGCCTCGTCTGGCAAGATAGGTCAGAGATGACACTGAAGGGGCACACACCCGAGTTGAATTGTGAGGGGCCACAGGTGCCCAAGTTGACAGAGGGAACAAAGACAGGCCTTGGTGAGGACAGGGAGCTTCCGGGAGTTCCATGTGGCCTGGGGAGGACTTGGGAGCTGAAGGGAAGGAGAAGCTGGCAGTGGGAGCGAGGGTGGTGCTCATGGTGAAGGGCCTGGGATGGCAGCCACAGAAAGGAGGCTAGACTTTATCCTGGGGGCGTGGGGGTCTGGCAGTGGCTACTCTTCAAGGACAGGCCAATCAGCTGAGGCCTTTAGTGACAGCTCTCTGCTCACCAGCCCCTGAATGAGACTGGTCTGCATGGGCAGGTCCCCAGATCCTAGGTGGACCTAGCCAGGCTTCTCCCTCTGCCCCACAGAAAAGCCAGCCTGCAGGCTGCCTGCCCTGCCCCTCTCCATCAGTACCCCTCTCTCCCACTGGAATTCTAGCTCAGATTCCACGTGGTACATGCCTGTATACTGCTGCTGAGGGCAGAGACTATCTCCCATCCTCCCATTGCCTAACACCCCCTCCCCGCCATTGCTGCCTGGTGGAGGCCGTCTCTCTGGGCCTCATGCTGGGTGGCCAGCACTGGGGAATTGCCGGAGGTGAGGGATTAGGGACGAACATGGCCAGGCACAGAGCAAGTTTTGGGATTTCAGCTCAGTGAAATAGCTCCTGCCAAGCATCTCCTTAAAATTTCTTCTCCCTTCCTGTTGGTGCTTGTGTGGGTGGATTTCACCAGGAAGGAGGGGGATTTCTCTGGCACTTTCCCTCGCCACGCTTCTCCCTTAACCCTTTTGAGGTCCTGACTGGCTCTTGTTTACCAGGTTGGCACCAGGGCTCAGTCTTTCTGGGGATGTCCTGGCTTCCTGGCACCCTCTCCTGGGGCCGGTCCACGTCCATGGTGGCGGTGGGCAGCCCTCACCTTTTGTGGACCCCTGGCCACTGGCCTGCCTTACTGGCTGAAATGCCCCATGGGTGAGTCCCTTCCTTGGGTCTTAAAGGCATTTGGGCTTCCAGAAGCTTCTCTGGGAATGTTCTTCAGGCCTGCACAGCAGGAAAACGAGAGCCCACAGACCGAAGACCGTTGGGCTTCTGCTTCTGCATCCACTTGGGAACCTCAACACCTGACCTGGAGGAGGGGGTAGTCGTCCTGGCCAAAGGGAGGATGTGAGGACCATCTGTGGATGGAGAAGGATTGTCTGCATGTCACCAGTGGGATCTGGGGTTTCAGGGCCGGCAGTTCCTCTCATTCTTCCGGAAGGCTGAGTCCTTGGTTCTGAGGTCCTGTGTGGGGAACTAGAGGAGAGTGAGTCCTAACACATGGAGGGAGTTCTGACCCTTCTACAGAGGGAAGGGTCTGCTGGGAGAGACTCCTTGGGCAGAGGGGAGAAGAGGTGGAAGAGGGGAGGATGCTGGGAGCAGCCAGCAGGAACCTCTGTGCAGAACCCAGCTTTGCGTCAGCTCAGCCCTCAGCGTGTGTCTGTGTATGTGTGTGAGGGGGAAATGGTTATCCCCAGCCTGGTCCCTGCCCTGTTGCTGCTCAAGTCAGAGACTCCCGTAACGTGTATTCAGTTATTCCTCATCCCAAATGCAGTCTCCAGGGTGTGGTTGTCCTTGGGTTTGGGGAAGTGGGGGACGGGGGAGCAGTGCATGCCCCAGGTCACAGAACAAAAGTGTCCAGAATGCCTGATGGTGAGATTTCAGGCTTGGTGAGACAGAGCTCCTCCTTCAGATTGCATAGAATCACCCAATCCTAAAGCACATTTTCCCTGGACCCTCCCCTCCCTGAGCAGCCACCTGGCAGCTCTGAGCTACGAAACTCCTGAGTGGTGGATGCCTATCACAGAGGCCTCGAGTGTGAGGGAGGTTTATTGGAGAGGAACAGAGAGGAGAGTTCCATGGTTGGAGGGAGTCAAGGATAGACATGGGATGATGGGGAGGAGATACAGGGGCATCTATCAGAGTGTCTTAAGGGACCCGCAGAGTAAGAGAAGAGGCCCACGGCCTGAGCTCCCTTCCGTGACTTACACAGCAGAGCCACCAACCTGATCTAGACAATTCTACATATTCTCTGAAGCTCTTTCCGTGAGTGGACAATTATGAACACACAAGGAGCTCTTCCACAAAAGAACTGGTCTAACTCCTCAAAAATGTCCGTGTCCTGAATCCTGAAAGACAGAAAAGCTGAGGGACTCTTCCCGATGAAAGGACACTAAAGAGATATGGCACCTGAGTGCAAGGCATGATCCTGGATCCTGGAATGAGAAAAAGTGAAAACTAGAAAGGCCATCAATGGGATGGGCGGCAAAACCTGGATATGAGTTGGGATTAGATGATAGTAACATCAGTGTTACGTTCCCTGAATTTGGCGTTCCTGTTGTGGTTATAGAAAGAATGTCTTCTTCTGTTTAGGGATAAAAGGTCATGTTGCCTTAATTGACACCATCGTTGTCATTATTATCATTAGTATTATTATTGAGAGAGAGAGAGAAACATATGTGGTAAGCATTAATAATTGGGTTTACCGTTGTGGTACTGTTCTTGCAACATTCCTGTAGGTTCGAGATTTTTCAGAATAAAACATTGACTAGCTGGAGCCTGGAGCCCTCAGAACTGCTCCCTCACCCCAACCTGGGCTGAGCGAGGAGCGTTTTCTCTCTTTGGAGAGGGTCTTTGTGGGGGTAGGAAAGGCTCTGGCTGTTCCTGAGTGTGGCCACCTGCCTGGCCTGGGTCAGCAGTGAAAGGGTGACAGTCACTGGGTCTATGAGCAGGGGCCCTGTGGAGACCAGGCACCTGCTTATTTTCTGTCCTCACTCATTCCCAAAACACATCCCCCCACAGGCTACTCGAGATGTGGTGCTGAGCCGAGCGCCAGAGCAGAAGGAAGACCGCGCAGCGAGCCTGCAGAATGCGGCGGCCATCTACGACCTCCTGAGCATTACGCTGGGCAGGAGGGGGCAATATGTCATGCTGTCTGAGGTACGGCTGGTCCACCCCACCCAGGACTCAGGTGGCACACAGAGGAAATCAGATGGGGCCGCCTCCTCCTTGGTCCCTTCCCTGCCCCCACCAGGGAGGACAGCTCAGTTCTGGGAGGCCAGGCTTGGAACTGTTCCATTTCCAGTGCCGAGAGAGCTGCCCTTCACTGGCGGCGTGTTTTGTTTTGTTTTGTTTTGTTTTGCTAATGTTTTTATGTGTTTTTCTTTTGAAAGAAGCCACGCGTTGTATAGAGGAGCAAAAGAGGAACATTTTCTACCCCTCAGTTTCCCCCAGAGATGGATGACACTGGTGTTTGTTTTGTGACTGCCTCTCCTGGCAGGGTTCTGAGATGGGTAGACAGACGCCCCCATTCTGTTGGGAAGACCCTGCTGAGGCAGTGCTCCATGGACTGTGCCCCTCGAGGGTCGGGGTGGGGCACCAGGCCCCCACGCTGCCCCTCTCCTTTGCCCTGCCTACAGTGCACATGGCACACACACATTTTCAAATCGAGGCTGAGATCCAGGAGGTTCGGGGGCCTTTGTCTGCTTGTGACAGAACTGGGCTTCTTGGCAGGAGATTCTCCTCTCGTGTGTTTAGGGGGAACTCCTGAAAGGAGGGAGGGTGACATGTGCTGAGCCCCTGTTCGCACGGGCACTATGCGAGGTGCTTTCTGAGATGATCCCCTCGTTAATGTGGGAAGGATACGTGGTGTTCTCTCGGGTTTACCAGGAGGAAAACGACGCCCAGAGAGGTGGATTTTTCCCCCAAGGTGGCGCAGGGAGTGCATGTTGAGCCAGCATGTGAACTCAGGCCATGGAGCTCAAGTGCGTGCTGTCTGGTCCTGTACCCCTCACCTCTGTTCTCACCCCTCCAACCATGACCACACAATGAATCCTGTCCTCATATGCTGGCAGTGTCTGCCTCTAACACCTGGAAGTGTCTGTGGGGGGATCTCATTAGGCAGCCCCTGATTTGGGGTTGCCCAGGACTGGATAGGCCAGAAGAGCAGTAGCTTTTTTCCGGTGGGCCTAGAGAACAGCAGGGTGTAGAGGAGCCTTTACATTGGGCAGCGTTCTATCCATGGGCTCTGCAGTCAGCCTGCTCTGCCATTTACTGGCCTCGTGACTTAGGCAAGTCATTCAAGCCTTGGCTTTCTCATCTGTGAAATAGGGGTAATTAGAGACCCCACCTCACAGGGTTGTTGGGAGGAGTAAATGCGTTGATATGTGTAAAAAACTGAGAGTAGCACCATGCACAATATTAATAAATGCCAGCTGTTATTTTTATTGGATCTCTACATTTTGAAAGCACTTTCCAAATTTAATTTCAGTTGCTTTTCGCCATCACTCTATGAGGTCATTCACGTGTTATGGAGGTGGGAATCCAGGGCTAGAGAGGGTGAGATACATGCGCAGGGTCACATAGCTTGCCTGAGGCAGAGATAGGTTAGCCCTGGAATTTTCTGACAGGAACCAAGTATGAGCCTCCTGCACCCTCCTATGAGCAGTGACTTGAGCAGTGGAAGGGTACGGGTGGCCTGGGGTTGAGAGGACCCTGGCGGGGAAGTACTGACTGTCGCCCTCTCCACAGTGCCTGGAGCGAGCCATGAAGTTTGCCTTTGGAGAATTCCACCTTTGGTACCAAGTGGCCCTCTCCATGGTGGCTTGTGGGAAGGTAAGGCGCTGCTGTGCTGGGGTTGCACACTCACCCTCCGGGGGCTCTGCTCTCCTCGGATCCCTCCCAGAGGTGGGGGAAGGTGGGCGGTGATTCAGAAATGTTGTCTGGCAGCTGATTTTCATCTCCAGGAGAGTGAGGGCACGGGAGGGCCACACTGCGGGAATCCAGTGTCCACGTGTGAGTTACGAATGTGCCAGGTGTGCAAGTGAGTCTGTGGGTGTTTTACGCTGAAGATATGTGTATGCATGGGGCATTGTATCATTTCTGTGGGTGAACTGATGGCTACAGCTGAATGAGACAGATGTGGGGCATGGTTTCCTGTGAGGAGAACATGGTCCCATCTGGGCTGTGGCTCTCTTTCTGCCCCCCAAACGTGCAGTCAGGAAAGGACTTGCCCATGACTCAGGAGCTGACCATATCCCGGGTCTCAGGGCTGCATCTGCTCTCCACCCACCAAGCCCTCATTTTTCCTCGGATGAGAATCACACTTACATAAGCCTCTATTTTAAGCAGTGACATGAAAGGAAAGCTTTCCGGGGCTGGGTGCTGGGGCTGTTGGAGCTGAAGATGCTTCGAAGTCAGGAAATAAGGTGGTGTGAGCTTGCAGGTCATTCCAAGAGCTGTAAACACCCAGGGCCCATTTGCGGGGCTGAGGGAATTCCTCGCCCCTCCCCCCACCCATCTGTGCCACCTGCCATTTCTAGCCCCACAGCCATCCCCGAGGAGGGCCCTCCCAGGCTTGCCAGTGCCTCCTCCACAAACGGAGGGTGCACAGGCCGGGTCCTGGCAGGGAGAGGAGAGAAGAGCAGGTGCTGTAGCTTGACAGGTGGGAAGTACAGCCGAGAATCAAGTGGGGAGCCTTCTCGGCCCCCGCCCCCACTGGGTATTTGTCTTCCTAAACCTCTTCCCTTCCCCCCTCATGCTGACCACCTCCCAGAGCGCCCGGAAGTCACAACATGATGTGCCCTGGCTCTGTGCTCAGCGGGATCTTGTCAGGGCTGAGGGAGCGTTCAGAACAGAGATAGGGCGAGGCCTAGGGGAAGGAGGGGCGGCTGGAGCTTACTTACCTGGAGCCTGGGCAGACAGCTCACAGTGGCGTGTGACAGCTGCTTCCTGCCTGTCGGAAACAGAAAATGCCCCTAGTCTTGTAATAGTGACATAGACCAGGAGGAGAGGTCCCAGGGCCATAGTGGTTCTCACCCTTCTGTGGGTCCCAGACCCCTTGGAGATGCTAAGGAAAACTGGGGACCCCTCCTCAAAGAATGCATCACACACGGGAGTTAGTTTAATGTCTGGGGTGCTCCTGGGTGGCCCCCTGTCTCAGAAGAAGATGTCATCTTAGCCTGGCAGTTATGAGGTCTTCTATCTCCTTACTGAGAAGAGCCAGGCTCAGAGAGGTCCACACTCAGCCTGGCACATCCCGGGATCCTGGGAGCGGCTGTCCCGGCCCTGCTCCTTCGCAGACCAGCAAGGCGTACACGAGAATGGGGGTGCAGCAGGAGATTGTTCTCAAAGCACACTTTGCACCACACTCAACCAGATCATTCGGCCTGGTTGGCCAGACCTCACCTTCGCCAAGATCCTAACATAAAAATCAAGGTTGTAGCCCTGCAGTTGTGCCTAGAAGGTCTTCCGGAAGGTGAGGCCAGGCAGACAGAAATATATATGGCACTTTAAGCTGCAGGAAGAAAGGATGCGTCCATGTCATGATTTAGGTCGCTCCTTCTCTTGGTCTCCTCAGTAGTCACATTGGTTGCGTTGCTAGGTAACCAGGATGACAGAAAAAAAGCTGGCTGCTCTGACTGTGGAGTCCTCAGATGGCTCCTTAAATAGCAGTGTTTTGTGGTCTGGGTGGGGGTGGAATGTGGAGGGTCAGAGTTAGAGAACCCTGTATTTCCAGGATGCACAGGTCAGCAGCCAGGGAAGGGGCCCAGGAAAGGCCTGAGGCTTGCTGGGGTGTGTAGCCAGACGTGCGGTGGTGGAGGCGACGCGAGTGGCATTCACAGGAGAGGGTCTAGGGGGAGGCGCATGGCCTGACAGGTCCTTCTAGCCCCTCACGCAGCACCCTTTGCTTCAGCCCACGTGGGGCACCCCGTGCCATTGCCCTACCTGCTGCAGCCTGTCATTTGCTAACACCCTCATATGCTTGGTCTCGTAACCTCTTGTTTCCTAAGAGAGCCGTGGGAGATGGTGGCATGTCTTCTCTCTGCAGCCTTTCTCTGGGCTCCTGATCGCCAAGAGCCACGGCGTCTTCCCACTCCCGCAGGGACCGCACTACCCCTGGCCCAGTGCTGGGCACAGAGCAGGCTGTCTGCTGAGATACCTGGACTTGGCTTAATGAGCCTGAGCCCAGAGCCCAGGGAAATCTGTCACATCCAGGCTGGGAAAAGCTCTTCCTCAAATGATGGGAAAAGGACGGGTAGCTTGAGAGAGGCCGGGGGTCCAGGGTACACACAGACAAGTGGGGTCCCACGTCTGCATCGCCAGTCCCTCACACCGTGTTGTGGCAGGCAAGCCTCCCAGAGCCCCCATTTCCTCAGCAGTACCTCTAGAGTGGCCAGGAGGGTGAGAGCCAGTTAGTGGTGGGGAGCTCAGCCCACAGGAAGGTCCAGTACGTGGGAATCATCATAGTTACAGACACATGTCCCTGCCTCCCTGGGGCTCACACAGGAAGGGGAGCGTACACATTGGGTGGGGGGTGGGGGGTCACTGCTGAGCTTCATGGAAAAGCATTGGGCTCACTCAAAAGGTTCCAGCCCTGAGTGAGTACGTGTGTGGGGTGGGAAGTGGGGGAACAGAAGCCTCCTCTCTGGCCAAGGCAGTCACTACAAAGGCGAGATAGGGCGGTGGTTACGAGCTTACTCATAGAGCCACCGTTCAAACCCCAACTCATCCGCTTACCAGTGTGGCTTTGAACAAGTTACTTAACTTCTCTGTATTTCCGTTTCCTCGTCTGTGAATAGAAACAGCACCTATGACAAAGGAGACTTGTGAAAATTAAATGACTTAATATTTATGAAGCACTTAGAACGGCGGTCAGCAGACTTTTCCTGCAAAGGATCAGATAATAGATATTTTAGACTGTTCAGGCCAAACAGTCTGTCGGAACGACTCAGTTCTGCCTTCTCCTCATGAAAGCAGCCATAGATAATACATATACGTATATGAATGGGCGTGGCTGCGTTCCAATAAAACTTTATTTCCAAAAGTAGGTAGAGGACCAGATGTGTCCCTCTGACTTGCAGCAATGCCTGGTACATAGTAAGAACCATTATAGATAAGTGTTAGTCGTGTTCTTCTCATTACTGGGATTAGTCATAACTCTACCCAGCTCTGGATGCTCTCCCCTCCTGGCCTCCGTTCACTACTGGACCATCTTCAGCAGGTCCAGTCTGGCCCTGTCTCCATGGCTGAGGCCCTGGAGCCTTAGGGGATCCCTAGATTCCTGTCTGGAGCTTCTCTGTGACCTTGCCTTCTCTCCTTCTCTGCCAGCCTTTACGCTTCCATCCCACTCGGCACCACCAGCCACGTCGCCATGTGGGTTTGGCCTCTTGTCATCCCCTGATAACCCGAGGGTGTTAAACTCAGAAGTTTGAGAGAGCCCCTTTCTACCTCTAAAATTTCTGTGGTTCACATTTGAATTCCTTTTGAAGAGCTTTCGTCTGTTGTCCCCTTAGCTGGTATCACATCGCTTCTGGGCAAGGGTCACTGCCTCCATTCTCCAGAGGAGAAACCTGAGGCACGGGAGGAACCTTGCTCTAGAGAGGAAAGGAGTGCCTAGCAAGGACTGGCAATTTGGGAACTTCCCCACTGTATGCATAAGGCACCCAGGCTGTTGTGACCTAGGGCTGCAAGTAACGGGATTGCCTGCTCATTCTTCTGCAGTCAGCCTATGCTGTGTCGCTGCTGCGGGAGTGTGTAAAGCTGCGGCCCTCGGACCCCACTGTGCCCCTGATGGCCGCCAAGGTCTGCATCGGATCCCTGCACTGGGTAAGTGAGCTGCAGGGGCAGGCTGCACAAGGCCCAGGTCCTGGCAGCTTCCTGTGGGAGAATGGCAGCAGGTGGGTATGAGAGGGGGCGTGCCCGTCTTGCTGTGTGTGCAAGGGTAGTATACACGACAAAGTATGGAGAAGGCTGGGTGAGTCAGGGAGGCTTCCTAGAGGAGGAGGCAGCCTTGGACTGGAGGTGTGAAGAGGATCCAGGCTGGCCAGTGGTAGGCCCTTCTGTCACAGCTTGCTTTCCCAAGCCCTGTGATTAGCAGGGAAACCCCTTGCTCCCCAAGTCTTTTCAGGGAGACTATTAGCATCTCTCACCCTAGAGGTAGAGCACCCTTGGGATGTGGGTGGTATGTGGGTGCCAGCAGAGAGGAGACACCCCCCCAGGCTGAGCACTGCAACAAACAGAGGGTGGCGATATGAGCTGGAGGGTGCAGAGAGGGAGGTCTCGTTGACCCCAGGGCTCCTGAGAGGGGCTTCAGCCCTTCACTGGAATGAAACCCAAAATACCTGTCGCACTGAGGTGGGGCGGGGGAGGGCATCTGTGCTCCCAAAGGCTGCCAGCTCTGAGGTGTCTGTGGGTCCACCCAGCCAACAGCTGCCCTTGCCAGGAAGCCCTAAATTTAGGTCTTCCCGCCATGGAGGAGCTGTTTCTCTCAGCAGCATAATTATAGTAATTATGTGCATTCAGATTACATGGTAATAAAATTAGGATCAAATCAGTCCAAATTGAAATCAGATGAGTTAGGAGCAAAGTAATCAATGACAACATAAATAGAAAAGCCCAAAAAGAAACTTAAACACGCAGACTTGTCATCAGAATTGGGGAGGAAGGTGAACTGTTTAACCTCAACTGAGAGCATGTTTGGGTTTGGGGCTGGCTTGAGCCTAGGTTTAAATTGGGTACAGGCTAGAGTGGGTCCTGCTGGAGGGACGGGGTTGGGGGGCTCCTGGTGGCCTTCCCTGACCAGAAACCTCACCTGCCACAGCTCCCTAAAGCCCCCCCTTATACCTGCCTTGGACACTTAGCACATCACATTGTAATCATTGGTGTTTCTCCAGGGCAGGAACTGTCTCGCTTCCTTCTGGAAACCCCAGTCCCAAGTTAATGCCTGGTGTTTCCTGGATGCATCCTACTTGCCCATGCACACAATCACTTGGCACCAAATTCTGCCTTATGTGCTACTTGTCTTTTTCCCAATTAGATGGGTACTTCTTGGACCTTGGGCCCCTCTTCCTCATACAACCCTGCACATAGCAGGTGTTCGCTAATACGTTATAGAATGACACCCACCCCAGCTGGCCAGGAGGGACAGGTGTGGGAGGTCTGCATCTGGTTCAGTGGTTCTCCCTGGCTCCCTGGGTCGCCCCTGGGCTGAGAGCAGGCTGTGGGGAGCCAACGGCAGCCCGCATCTAAGAAGGCTCGGAGAAGGGCGGCCCGGCACTCTGTTATCAAGGCTGTGAGCAGAAAGAATGGGTCTGACTGCGGTCTGTCTAGCATCTGAGGGATGCTAGAGCTTGGGACAGGGCATGGATCCCGAGAGGTGTCTGATGCCACCTCTGTCTCCTACCTTACTAGCTATTCGGGCTCACATCAGCCCTCAGTAGGCCCAGGTGTTGCCCAGCCAGGCCCTATTAGCAGGGGACAGAAATCCGGGGGGGGGGGGGGGGGGGGGGAAGGGTTGGACGATTTGGCCCAGGTTTCAGGAAGGGAGGCTGAAAGTCGGACATTTGAAAAACGAGTTGTGCTGGATGAAACCAGACTGGGTGGTCATGTGCCCAGAGGTGGAACACCTGCTGTCCCCATGTCCTGTCCTTATGCCCAGAGCCAGCGTGGGACTCCCCGGGCTGGGTCTGGGTCTAAGAGCAAGGTTGTTCTTGGGTGAGGGTGAGTAGGGAGGCGACTGGGCAGAGGGACTTCCTGCATGGTCACGTGCTGGTTGACGTGGGGTTTGCAGTGGGATGGGAGCACCTGGAGCAGCTACATGATCAGGTGGAAGGCTCGGCCTGAGGCTCCCGTAGGTGACAGCGGTGTGTGGCAGCCTCTGCTTTGGCGTGGCCAGCATCCTACCAGGGTCCCCAGTCAGTTATTTAGGGCAGGAGAAAAAGGAGATGTAAATATTTTTTAATATCCCTCCCAACACAGTCATTTAAAATTCATTTAATTTAAAAAGTGGAATCTTCTCCGGGAGGATTGATCTCCAGTGTGCATATGTGCTGTGTGTCATGCACAGAAGGAGAAGGAGAGGAGATTGTGAAACAGAAAAGCAGGCCATGCTTGTCCTTGGAAAGGTCTCTGATGCTGTCTCTAAGCCTCTTCCCCTGGGGAAATGGTATGGGATGGTAGAAAGAGTGCAGGCTCTGGAGGCATAAGATAGGGTTCAAATCCTTGCCTACCCACTTAGTGCTGTGTGACTTTAGGGGAGTTGTTTACCCTCTCTGTGCCTCATCTGTAACGTGGAAACTGTGAATACCAGAGCTGAGTGGTATCCCTGCTTAGCACACTGCAGGTATCTGCTAAATGGCAGCGATCCCTGTGACAGCCCCTTCAAAATATCAGGCTCTCAACACGGATGCACTTTTGTGGTTTTGCCTTCATTTTTCAGATTCAGGGGCGAGCAGAGCTAGGAAGATGGATTAAGTGTTTATGAGGCAGGAAAGAAAGAATGCCAGCTCTCCTGCACTAGCTTGTCAGAATTAGGAAGAGTGTTTCCCGGGAAGAAAAAAGTGCATTTTCTAGAGCAGATAACAACAGATCCTAGGCCCTGAGGGAAGGGCCTAAGGAGAAACTGGAGGTGCTCTTTAAATAAACTCTGTAGGCTCAGAAGTGACCTTTCTCTGGTTCCCAGGAAGGGAGGAGAAGGGCGAAGGTGCCAGGGGGCCAGCCTCTTTGGCACACTGCAGGATGAAGAAGGCGGCCCTTGAGGTGGAAGGCAGCCTGCGTGCGAGCAGAGTGTGTAGCCAAAACCCATCTGCATGGGGACCACAGTAGGACAACTAGACAGATGCAGGAACTTGTAAAGTCACAGGAACATTTTCCTTACTTACAGGAAGCAAAAGCAAAAGCATGATATCCTTCAGTGCACCCTCTCCCCAAAGGGTCAGAGAGGAGAAAAATGAAGATCCGTCAGGGGCAGCCATGAATTAGGCAGCTCAGAAACAGTCAGATGTAGAGTCAGGAAACTGGGTTAGAAACTCAGTTCTGCCACTTAATAACCGGGTGACCTTGGGTGGGTCTCCTAAGCTCGCTATGCCACAGAATCTTCAGCTGTGAAACACCCATTCCATCAGGTGGCCTCGGTGCCAAGAAAGGCCAGGTAAGGACTAACTTGCTCTAGACTCGCAAAGGAGGGAGAGGGCGAGGCTCTCCACCTGGGTTTTGTGGCAATGTGACAGGGCTGCTGTAATAAAAGAGATATTGACCCCTTACCCTAGAAGTATTTTGGTGAGCAAGGAGGGCCCAGTGCTGTAACCTGAGCGAATCTTGCAGAAGCAGTGACCACAACGACACGGTCATCAGCTGTGAACTTTTGATGCCACAGGAGGAAGTGTTGGGAGATTGCAAAAGACCCATGAGGTCCTAGCTGGGGAGAAAGATAGCTAGGGTGGTTGTAGCTGGGCAGTTCCATTAACCATTTGTTTTTTACATGGCAGATTGACACCCATTAGTAGGTTATGAAATAGAACTCTTTAAGAAAAATTGCAATAGACTATTAGAGAATAGGATAGAAGATATCTGAGTGTATTACCCACAGGGGGGGTAAGTGTTGTGACCGGTTAGTGGTTATATGTATGTGTGTCCTGGACCATGGGTTGGGGTCAGAATTGGACCAACCCAGCACATGTACTGCCCCAAGCTGTGGAGACCCAGCTTGTCCTTGCGTAGAGTCGCTCCTTCTCTGTGACCAAGGATCAGGACAGAGACAAAAGGCAGGCAGTCGTGTCCCCTCTCTGAATTCCACGGGAGCCTTTGATGCCACTTCCTAGTTTGTCACTGAGATCACCATCTACTCAGATGGCACTTGCCACATCTATCAGGCTGAGACTTCAAAAAATCCTGGAAGACTCAACAAATTACAGATGTAAAATTACATCGAATAGTAATAACAATAATAGTTTACATTTGTTCAAGCACTGCTCGGTGCGGTCAACATGGCTGGATCTCATTCAGTCCTCCCAGCAGCCCTTTGAGGCGAGATGCTTGTTATCCCCATTTCACAGAAGAGGGAACCGAGGCACAGCAAAGGGAAATGACATGCCAAGGGTCACACAGTAAGTAGCTGAACCTGGATTTGAGCCCAGCAAGTCTGGCCTCAGAGCTCGTGTCCTCAGCTACCGGGCTGCCCTGTTCTCTGTAGAGAGCTATTCGTGGGTGAGCTCACTCTGAACTTGGGTAGGACGCTGGTACTTCAGGACAGAGGTGGCCACGCCAGATTCTCCAGGGCTTTAGGAATCCCGCTCTTGTCTTAGATGAAGAGGAATTGTGCATTTTTTATATTTATATATAGGTTGGTTTTAAAATACATATTTCATATTTAAAATATGTACTCATACATACATATTTTGAGGTTGGTTATCATATTACATATTGTCCTACTTAAGAGACTTTATGATTACTTCTTTTGCTTCATGATCCCTGCATTGACACCACATGTAAAAAAAAAAGCTGCTTCGTTTCTGGTAATAGAAATCAAAATAGTGTTGGCCACATAGGAAAATGGTACATTGAAGCTTTGCGAGTTTGACCTGAGACAAATGCTGACACCATGCTTAGAGATTGTTAGACCGTGTTAAACCACGTAGATAAGGCTGGCAAGTACCAGACAAGGAATGCTACTGACCTGGGGGTCAGAGTGGACCACACGTTGGACAAGCTAAGGATGTATGTTTTCGCTTTTTAAAGCAAAAGGATGGTGAGCTCTATTAATCCAGAATATGATGTGTGTGAACTGGAGGGTAACTTTTCCGTTTGCCACTGATTGCTGAGCCTCATTCTCAGCACCCTGTCTACGTGGGTTGCAGGAGGTAGAAGCTGGTGTTTGCCGAGTAGAAGGACATGGTCACAGGAAGAGTGTTTACACATGGAATGCAGTAGGTTTCTGGATTCTTTTTGTAATTTGTACTTGGTGGTTTATTTAAAAAGCCTGCTCCTTTTGAATGAGGCATAATGATGCCTGAAGACCATGTGTGAGATGAGCCGTGTCAGCAGTGGGGATATCAGGAAGGAGGAAAGGTGCTGTGTGCTTGCTTACCCTTCCCGTGGTGCTCCCTGTCCCCTCTCCGCCATGAGACCTCCTTGGACAACACCAGCCACACGATTGCCCCTCTTAGAGCTCCCAGAGCCCCATGCCAGCCCCACACAGTGGAGTCTTAATTAAGAGCCAGCTTGTTCCTCTGTGTCAGTTTGCAGGATTCCATGGGAACTTACCAGGCAGCCTGCCCCCGCGTCATTGGGCATTTCCAGCTGGGCCCAATGTAGAGTCTGGTGCTACATAAGCCTCAGTGGGGGTTTGTAGGGAAGAACAGTTGGAGTGGGGGGTGCAACTCCCCATTTTACAGATGAGGACCTTTGGGGAACAGAAACTAAGTGACTTGCTCAAGACCCCATCGCCATCAGGAGCTGAGCCAGGATTGGGACCAGTGTCTGCGGGGGGCTTGTCCTCTCGTGCTTTTCTCTCAATCTGGCTCAGCCTCCTGAATCCTGCTGGCGAGGTGCTCCGGGAGACAGATCTCAGTTTCTCCAGCCTCGGGGCCATCCAGCCAGTCGGAGCTGGTCAGCAGGCATCTGCGGGGTTTCCGGAGCTGCTGCCTCCCCTGAACCCCAACTCCTTGCTCTCCAAATCGCTCATCCTTTAACTGACCAGCTCACCAACCTGGAGGTGGCCTACTGCCCAGGCTAGCAGCTTGAGCTCGACCAGGAAGGGAATGGAGGGCTGCCCTGCTCCTCAGTTGTCAGGGATGGTGGTTGGGCCACAGAGGGTTTCAGCCCTCCTCACCCATCTCTCTCTGGGCTGTCAGCTCACCCTCGCTGCCTCCCTTGTATTGTGGTTTTATTTTTAACCCCGCTCAGCCTTTTTCTTGCACACAGCTCACCACAGCCGCGCCCAAATGGTGCTCAGCTCCACTCGCCTCCCCACGCTGATGGCCTCTGTCTCAGCATCTCAACCGCACACTCGAGGAAGGGAGAGCCTACAGGCACCTCTCGCGCCCCCAGCGATGGCCAGTGGTCAGGCTACAAAATGCACAGAGCTGCCTGTCTCCTGAGGGAGTGGACGGGCCTAGGCAAGGACAGGAGCAGGCCAGGGCACACTGGTTTGGGTGCCAGAAGCCACCTTAGGTTTGACGCTGCTCCCTGGTCGGCTGACCTCGTGGGCTTCCACTGGAGGAGGATACCCCACACAGGTGGCCTTGACATCTGGGTGCAGTGGGCTTCGGGTACGATTTGTTCATTCCCCCTGTTGGGGGCGGTTACCCATCCCTGTTCTTAGTGACACGAATTCGGGTACACTGGCACACCAGGCATGTGGGCAGATGACATTCCTGAACCGGGAAAGAAGGAGGGGGCATTTATTGGAGGCCCGTGGGCTGTGAGTCAGCGCCGCTGAGACCCCCAGCTGTCCCCTGCTTCCCTGGGGCCTGACTGCTATGGGTGCCCCAGAGTGCTTGAGAGGCCTGCCTTGTAGACGCCCCCCTCTCTGTGTGTCACATGTTGTGTAGGATGATGTTTGCACATGTGACCTGTGCCGATTGATCCCTTTCCAACTGGAACAATCCCTCCTGCTCCCAGGACAAAAACAGCCACAGGCCTTTTTCCCCTGAAAAGTTCGAACTCCCTATGTCAGGGAGTGAGCTCACAGGCAGAGCAGGAATGGCAGCCTGCTTGCTTTGCAGGGTGGGCAGTCTCCCCCAGGCCCAGTCCCAGAGCCCTGCCTGCCCCTCTACCCTGTCCCTGGCTCCCCTCTGCTGAGCAGTGCAGACAGGCACAGGTACCTGCAGATGCCAGATGAGGAAAGGAGCTGTCAGACTGGCGTGGTCCTGGGTCCATGCTCTCAGCAGAGCAAGTGTTGGAAGGCGCAGGTCCCCAAGGCAAGGGAAGCTTTGCGAGAAGCAGTGCCCTATGACCCTGAGCACAAGGCCCCTGGGTGGGTGGAAAGGTCCAGGGAGTCACTGGTAGAGATAACAGCTTTGATCCTTTCACTCGGGCTGTGTGGCCTCAGACAAGCCACCTGGCGTCTGGATATGCTGCCCACACATGAGGAGTTGTAGTTCTGAGTGACCCATGCTGGTGATTGAGCAGCCTGCGTGCCAAGGCCAGCACAGCTCTCCCACTGACTTTTGTGTCTCCTCTTTGCAGCTGGAGGAGGCAGAGCACTTTGCCACCATGGTGATCAACCTTGGCGAGGAAGCTGGGGAATTTCTCTCCAAGGGCTACCTGGCACTGGGTCTCACCTACAGCCTGCAGGCCACTGACGGTGAGTGCCAGGGCCTCAGAGCCTCTGTTGGGGTTGATCGGTCCTCCTAATGGATTCCCAGGCATCTTGTTCCATCAGTGCCCACCTTCCAACACATCTCCATCAACTCCTCTGGGATAGATGTGCACATGTACACACCCACCCCACCCCCCAGTCCCATTTCCACTCTTGCCCAGACTTCACCACTCTCAGGCATGCCTTCTTCATAAACCAATACATCCCCCAGTTCAAGGCCCAGCCCAGTCCTGGCAGAGTGCGTGCTGACCTCTGCCTCTGGGACTCCTGTGGTGCTGGCAGCTCTAATGAGCCACCAGCCCTGACCCACATTCTGGTTCATTCTGATTCACCTTTACCCTCAGCACCACTGTGATTTTTCTGGGGTCTCTTAAATCCCCTTCCACACATGATAGAAAGCTCGGTAGATAGTAGGTGTTTAGTAAACACTTGTGCTTGGCAGATGGGTTCCACTCCTGCCACCCAGAGCCTGGCGTTCTCTCCCCAACCCTGCCAGCTCAGCTATGTGTCCCCCATGGATCAGGCAGTCACCTACTACTTCTATATCCTTGCAGCTTAAGGGAAAGGGAGTGCCCCCCCAGACCAAACGCAGGATAGGAATTGGCCCCCAAAAGTATGACAGAGGTTACGGGGGCGGGGAGCTGGGGTGAGGGAGTTAGGTTCAGTGGGTACTACTTTCTGTTTGGGATAATTTAAAAGTTCTGCAAATGGAGATTGGTGATAGTTGAACAATATTGTGAATGTACTTAATGCCACTGAATTGTTAAAATGGTTAAAATTTGTTAAAATGGTTAAAAACGAAGCAGCAGCAGCCTCTTGGGTAAGGAAGCCCAAGGAGGGACCTTGCTTTTGAGTGTCGGGCCTTTGAGAGGGTCAGGTTGGCCCAGGTGGCAAAGGCCATGGAGTGGAAAGACCTGGTGTGCCAAGAACCATGCCAGGAGCCTGGGGCCGGGTGGACCCCCACCCCTGGTAACCAAGGCGATGGGTGGCATCAGTCTGGAATGGCTTGAATGCAGGCATTTGCCAGACAGGGCCCAATGGGGCCTCTCCCTGTAGAGCCTGTGTGCCCTGGGGTGGGACAGGACTGGAATGGCACCTTTAGCACCCCCTTAGCACCCCTCATGGCTGTCTCCATCCTGTCTCCTGCAGCAACTCTGAAATGCAAGCAGGATGAATTGCACCGGAAAGCACTGCAGACACTGGAGAGGTGAGGAGGGCTTGAATCTTGCAGAGACATGAGGTGGCCCATGCATATACTTTATCTCAATGGACTCTCTGGTGTAGACAGAGCAAAGGTTTATGATCCCATTTCATTGACCAGGAAACCGAGGCTCCGAGAGCTCACACAGGAAGCAGGGACAGGCCTTTGGGCTTGGGTGGGCGGGTTGAGCCTTTCAACACTGGTGGACTGTTCCCCCCCTAACGCAGGCTGAGCCCCAGCTCTCCTGAGCTCAGGGCTTTAAAATGGGAATACTAACCCATTATTGTTGTGATAATTACCTGAGATAAAGCAAGAAACGCACCTTGCACAGTGCCTTAACTTGTAGCAGGAGTTCAAAAATGGTATTTTCCTCCTCCAGCCCCTCCCCAATTCGAGGGCTGGGAGGCTCCCCTCACCTCCAGTCCTCACAGAGACTTCCTGGCAGCCCAACGTCAATCCAGAGAGATGGGGTAGGAGGGGGGGCAACAGAGGAAACCCTCCCCCAGCAGCGGCCCTCCCTTCCTCAGAGCCATCCTTGCTGAGCCCCTCTCCCCACCACGGTCCTCGGGCCCCCTGAGCATCCTCCCCCACCCCTTCCTCTGGCCCATCACAGGGCTGCCCCCTCAGAGCCCTGTGTGTCTGGCCCCCCACCCCTCCACCCCCAAGCACTGATGTGGGAGCCACCAAGCAGGGGCCGACCCTGGACTCCTTCTGCCAGATTCCTCAGAACATGTAGCACATCCAACTCCCTTCTGGGGCAGGTTGTTCCCGAACCCAGGGAGGTCCAAGAGTCCCATCCTGGCCAACCCTATCTGAGCACCCAGGGTGGGGGCGCATTCCTTCCTTCCCCTTCCACAACTTCATTCTGGGCTTCTTGCCCAGAGAGGCCATTCCCAGCCCCCCCCCCCCCCCTCTCAGAGAGGTGTTCCCTTCTGCCCTACAGTGGAGAAGGCAGGCTCCAGGCTCTGTACAAGGCCAGAGCAGGGCCACAGCCAGCCCCACAGCTGTCCAGAGAGGAGCTTCCCCCACACCCCAATCCTACCCCTCCCAGACAGCCCCCCCACCTCAGCCAGAGCCAGCCCTCTAGCAGCCTACTGCCCTTGCCTTCGGCTGCCTTTGGCTTTCTGCCTGAGCTGTCATCTCCCAGCTGGGCACCTTCCCAAGAGGGGCCAGGAAGAATCCCTGCCATTTTGCCCTGCAGTACCCAGTACACGTGGCATGCTGGAGGCCCATGTCACACAATGGTTGCTCAACCATTGGTGACTGACTTGGTGTTGCTTTTCCCCGTACAGAGCCCAGCAACTGGCGCCTGGCGACCCCCAGGTCATCCTCTATGTCTCCCTGCAGCTGGCCCTCGTCCGACAGGTGGGTCCTCACAGTTTCTAACCCTCAGGCTTCTGGGGGCTGCTGATCTTCTCCTGGCACCACTGCTTTTACTAGCTGTGTGACCTTTTGCAAGTGACTTGACCTCTCTGAGCCTCTATTTCCTTATCTACATCTTCATACAGGGACTTAGTAAGGATTAAGTTAGATAATGCGGTAAAGCCCCTGGCCCATGGTGGGCACATGGTGGGCAGATTATTCTCTGCCCTCCCTTCTCCTAGAATATGTCAGACTCCCGAGAAGTTGACAAGTGACGCCAATAAGCATTGTGTCCTCACCTTTCGCCGAGCTTTCCCCAAGGATCTGGGGGAGCATAGTGGTTGGCACATGGAGCTGTTTATTTCACCCCAAAGCTTTTCTTTGACCCTGTGGACACCACTGCCAGGCTTTGCCCCTGGGGCCTGATGGGGGCCTCCCATCCACTGACCAGCTTCGCCCCACTGGGACCACCACCCCCACTCACGGCTCTCTAGGCCGACCCGTCTTCCTTCCCCAAGTTGAGCAGCTGAGCTATTGTGCCAAGAGGACACTGGTCTGTCCCAGGAGTGAGGCCAGACAGTCGCCCACCCAGCGGGTCCCCTTTCAGGAAAGAACCAGGGCCCCCATCCCCAGGCCCTTCGGAGTCTCTGCTTCACATTGTGTGTTGGTCCTCAGCCTGGGGTTCTGTATTTACACCTGGCCTCTGAAGCAGGACCTCTCGGTGGCCTTGGCCTTCTGGATTGCCTGGGAACTGCAGACCAGCCTTGACTCCCGCAGCACAGCCCTCCTCACCTGCACTGGCGGGGACATGGCTGAGTTCCACATTGTTGGAGAGAAGCCAACAGCCCCCATCTGCTTGTGGTTAGGTGATGAGCAGTTCTGGCTAATGTTGGTGCTGCTGTACCCCCCCTCCCACTGGCCGGGGTGCCCTTAGTCCCATTTTACACCTGCAGACCTGAGCTTAGTCTTTGGGCACTGGCCCGGCCAGCACTGAGCCCCGGCGTCTGACCCAGAGCCCACCCTGCTCCAGTTAAGAAACCCCAAGTGGCTCTGAGTATCCTGTTCCCCTGTCCTGTTTGGAGCACAGGGACCCTTGTCCACCAGTCAGGTGGTTGGTCTTACTGGTCTGTGTCAACTTCTGGCTTCTGGTCTCATCTCCCATTTGTTCACTGAGCTGTTTCTGCAGACTGTCAGGTTGCTGTCTGCTTTACCTAACGCTCAACCCTGCATCGGCCTGGCTTTTCCCCTCACTACACCCTGACTCTCATTGCTGGTACCCTTCCCTCCCACCCGAAGCCCAAACCCTCATCCCGGTGCCCGTGTGTGTCCTGACCTGACTTATCCCTCATCGTCACTGTATTTCTGAGTCACTCTGGCTCGCTCTCTGGGCCCTTCTGTCTCAGCCCGGCTGTCATTCGCACTACTTCTCTCCCTTCTTGTCCTCACCCCTCCCCCAGCTCACTCCGTGCCTCCTCCACCTCGAGACTGCAGCTGACTGTCCCATCCCTCACCCCAGTGTGCCCATGGCTCCCCACATCCAGTTCCTGAATGAGGCACTTGCTACCTCTATGCTGCTCTCTGCAGGAACATCAGTCTGCTTTGCTGCTCCCAGGAACACGGATAGAAAGACACCTGAGACCACTTTACTTTTAGCCCTCTGTAAAAGAACCAGTGCTTTTCTTGCCAGTCACGTTCATGATAAACCTTTGGTGATGCATTTTTCAATATCTTTAGTTATTCAGCTACCTCTGATGAATGGCATATGTTGTCCCGAAGAGATGGCTGAGCCAGGCCAGTGGAGCCTGGCATCCAGTTTCCTTGAGGAACCCAGATCTTAGTAGCATCAGGGGTCAAGGGCCCTGAGTGAACTCGAAGCTGGCCCTGGCCTGCCTGGATCGCAGGCCCACTGACCCATCCTGCCCAGAGCATGTATGGCTGCCCAAGCAATGACAGCTGTGGGTTTGGATACCCGACCCAGGATAATAGGGTCCATTCTGCAGAATCACCAGGGCAGGAGTAGCCTCGGGGAGGCACGGACAAGCCAAGTTGGCAGCCACACGGACCTTAGCTTCCTCCTTCCCCTTTCCTTGACCTTTCCACAAACGTAGGTCCCCATGGGAGGATTGTGGGCCTGGCACTGCCCACAGCCTATGCAGAGGCTGGGTGTAGACCAAGTAGAGGCCACGCACACGGGGACCCAAGGCCCCAGCTGGCTTGCACCAGAGGCCCTCAGGGAGCAAGCGAGGGCTGGTGTCTGAGGTTTGAAAAGGAGCAAGACTTTCTAAAAAGACTCACAAGACTCCTGGGAGGATGTGGATAGAGTCACAGGAGCTGATGCAACTGCCAGGCCTGAGAGCGTGAGAGAACAAACACATCCTTCAGGACTAGAAGGAAGAATCTTACCTGATCAGTAGGGGCCTGGCTTTGGGGGCTTGAAGAGGGAAACACATTTTCAAATGTGCACAATACTCAGCACAACATTTGTCCTACATGGTCTCATGCTCTCAGCCACTGTCATGGATATGACTATTGCCCTCATTTTGCAGCATAAGAACTGTAGCTCAGGCAGATGGAGTCTCTTGCCCTAAGGCTCCAGCTAGGACATGGCAGAGCTGGGATCCATGCCCCATTTGACCCCAGAGCCCAAGCTCTTGCCACTGTGAGCCTCTGAGTAGGAGGGACCTTTGTCTGTTGGCCCTTTCTCACTGCAGGGACAGGTTCAAAGAAGAGGGCCTGGCCACCTGTAGGCCTCTGGCTAATGGTCTGGTGGCCTCTTCTCATAGCCCCCACTTCTCTGGTGTCGGAAATGCTTCCCAGCATCTACCTAGATCCTTCGTGCTGCACCGTACATCTGCTCCTCTCTCCTCCCGAGTGAGGGCAGCCGTGGCTCCCTGGGCCTGACTTGGAGGAGCAGATCCCTCTTGCCATGTGACTTAGGGGCGTTTTCTCCTCAGAGCCCCAGCCCTGCTCCCCAGTGCCCAGGGTCTCACCTGCGTCGGTGCCTAGCACCAGAGTCCTGGCGGGAGGTGTGGGCTTTGGGGAAGGTCACTAAGTTGGCTGTTTTCTCTGGCAGATCTCCAGCGCCATGGAGCAACTGCAGGAGGCCCTGAAAGTGTGCAAGGATGATGCCAACGCCCTCCACCTGCTGGCACTCCTCTTCTCTGCCCAGAAACACTACCAGCATGCACTGGACGTCATCAACATGGCCATCACGGAGTACCCAGAGAACTTCAAGTGAGTTCCCTGTGGGCACCGCGGGGCTGGGGGGCTGGCCCGCCACAGACACAGGTGTCCAGGCACCACTGGCCAGCCAACATACACTGATTAAGCACCCACTGCATGCATACTCCCTGGCTAGAGAGTCAAGGCAGGGCAAGGACCTGTCGGGTCAGAGAATGGCTCTGGTGTTCTGTGCCAAGAGGTTCCAGGTGGGGCGTGGGGAGCTCTCTACAGCACCTGCGGGCGCCACTGGGGCTTCGTGAACCACAGAGGGGCAGTGCTCGGACACACAGGCTCAGGTTGCTTCCGCCTGCCCTGGGCTCTGCATGAGTGTCCCGGGTACACTAACTTGTGTGACTTCATCATAACCCTGGCACAGCCAGTCAAGTATGGGACTCAACACTGGCTGGGCGGGTGGAGGCCAAGGGAGCCATGCTCCTGCCTCCAGCAGGCCAGCAGCATTAGGGAGATGGAGTTGTCTCCCTCCAGGGTAGTCCTGGCCTCTCCCTCCATTCTCAGCTCCCACACACTCCCGTTTACCACATCACCCAGGTGGTGTTCTCTATGGAGCAGGGATCACGCTGCACTTGGCCCAGGTGGTGGTAGGTGGGGCAGAACTAGACTTTCCTGCCTGCCCCCACCTGTGCACAGAGGACCTGCTGTCACCAACCAGGGCTCTGGGGGCAGGAGCCATGCTGCCAGCTGAGGCAGGAGGGTACGTTGTTCTGCAGGAGGGAATGAGAAGGACGTCAGCTTGATTTCTGCCCTCCCTCCCTCGGCAGGTGACACTGGGTATAATGGACCTTGTTTCTCTGAATCCTGTGATGCCAGCATGGGGGCGGGGGGGCTCTGAGCACCCCACTCCCACCATGTCCTGCCTTAGGGTCTGATGGAGGGCCATTTAGAGCCAGCTAGAGGCTATCGTCCTGCAGACAGCAGAAGGAAGCATGATACTGGCTACACTGAGAGGTGATTCACGCTGGCAGTAAACACAGGTTCACAAAGAATTAGGGGAAATTGATGAGTGTCTCAGCCATGAGAGGAGATGTTGCAGTTGTTTCATCCCAGGGGAGTTCCCTTCATGTAAGGGACAGGACTGCCCCTCTCGGCAAGGCTCAGGACTTCCTGTGCTTTCGGCCTCCTTCCTAGGATGCCAAGAGTGCCTTGGCTTGTAGACTTTGCTGGGAATGGCTTCTTCTCACCAAGGCTCAGGAAAGGTGCTTTGCGAGCAGCAGAGTGTCCTGCCCATAAGCTCCCCGGCATGTCCTACTGAGAGGGAGTCCAGTTGAAGGAGGCCACGGGTGGGCGTTCATCCTGCAGGTCAGCCTGCTTACCTGAGACGAGACAACCTGTCTGCCAGCAGCGGCCTGGGTCGTGACCCTGCCTGTCCAACCGACATCCTGGCCCAGGTGTGTCCCAGCTGCCCACAGCCAGGTGTGAGCAGAGACAATGTGTGGCCCACTCAACATAAACCCATTATTTGTGTTAAGAAGACACCCTTGACTCTGGACTTCGACCCTGCACTTAGATTATTAAAATTGAAATCAGTTCACTTTAAAAGGCAGGTAGCTTAGGGACTACTAAGGCAATACTTAGGGAAACAGATAAAAAGGTACATGTGGACAAGGGATTAGTTACCTTGTCTCATTAATCCCAAGTACAAGACAGCAAGACTTACTGTATAGAAGTTTATTTTTCACTTTTAATGAAAACGCACAGAGGACAAAGGTCCTCCTTTTTTAGTGCCAGTTCCCTTGCTTTTTTCCAGGCTCACCTGTGTGGCAGGGTCTGACCCATGGTCTGCTGCTGGCCATGTGTGAGTGTGTGTGTGTGCGTGTGCACAGACAGCTGTGTGTGTCATCTATTGTCAGGCTTCAGTGGAAAAAGAAACCGCCAGGAAGAAAGGCTTAGAATTCTAGGGTGTGGAGGAGGTTCCTCACTGAGCCCCTGGAAATGAGTGTGTGTCACAGAAGGAACAAGAGGCCAGGCCAGGCCTCAGACATTGTTTTATCCGCATGTCCTTTTTCCAAGAGAAATCTTCCATGTAAATTGAGACTATGAACAGTTCAGGCCAGAGCTTTCCTGATGGAAATAAGGGAAGGGGATTCACATGCTGCATACTCGGCCGCCGGTCCCAGCATCTGGCATTTTACTGCGTAGTGTCTCTCCCTAACTTCTGGAATGCCTGCTGTCTGCTGGCAGAATCACCTCCTCTGGCCTGATGTGAGGAGGCTAACACCACTTTTAGGAAATCTGCGTGAAGCCCATGCCGTGCAAGGCACAGTGGGAAGGGGTTTGTCCGGGATGTGGGGGGCTCTCTAGCTCTTGCTCAGCACCTCCAACCCACCCACTTCCTGTGGCTCCTGGGCTGGGTGTGGAAGTCTTCTCTCTAGTCTTCCCTCCTTTTATTGGCAGTGTGGGCCTCTCCCCCAGTGCACTCTCCACCCCTCCCCTTTCCTCCCATCTCATTCAGCTGCCCACTCCTTCCCCAGGAAATGCTTCACTCACTGAAAGTCTTCATGGGGGGCAGAGGAGGTGGTCCTTGCCATGAGGTTGGTGACACCCCCTGGGAGGCTGTGGATGGACTTGTGGGCCTCCCAAACACCTGGACCGGAACTTGAAGATTTGCGCTGTGTGCCTGCATCTGGGGTGATGGCTTTCAGCAGACCCTCAGAAGCATCCTAAACCCAAAAAAGACGAGAAGCCCCGGTGTAGACTTCTCAGCTACACCAGTGCTGTTGGTCCATTTGTAGGATAACTGTGCCCCTCTTTGTCAGCTGTGTCCCCACTGCCGCAGGCAGGAGCCTTCTAAACAGGCAGCCTCTGCCGTGGGAGTAGCGCTCCCCCATCCAGACATGCACCACAGAGCCACTGAGGGGCCTCGGGCTGGGGCCGTGGGCCAGCAGCAGGGAGACCTCTCTGATGTCCGAGCCCAAGGAAGGAAAACGTTTGTGTGTCATCCCCAGGGGCCTCCTCAGGATTCCTCTATTCCTCTGTCGCTACAGAGGGGCCTGCTGTGAAGCATTTGGGGGATGAGCATCCCATCCCCTGGGGTGCCTCACTTTGCGAAGTCTGCCCTTTGGGTTCAGGGGCACAGAGAAGCGGTGCAGGTTATCTGTGCCACCATGAGCCCTCACTGCCATGAGTTCCTCATGGCCTTCATCTGAGCTAGCCCTAAAAGGCTGCACAACTAACGGGGGAAAATAAAGGGGGCTTCTGGCCTAAGAACTGTGAGAGAATACATTTCTGTTGTCTTAGGCAAAAAAAAAAAAAAAAGAAAAAGAAAAATTCCACTTTAAAGTGTGTGTGTGTGTGTGTGTGTGTGTGTGTGTGTGGTTGGAAGTGGGGGTAGAAAATCTGGAACGACCATAGTGTACGACCATGGCTCTTTGCAAATAAATCAATAGTGTTCCCCACAGGTGAAACCTCAGAGTACAAAACCCCATGGGTTGTTAGCAGGATATGTCATTGAGTCCGTTACTGGTCAGGGATCACTGAAACTGTCATTGTTCTTCAATGGAAACTGCATCGTGCTTCTCCAGCTGCTCCTCACATTGGGAACAAGCTGTGTGGCTCCAGCCGTTGCCATGGCAGTTAATTAAATGACCGGTTCAGTAAATACCACTGCCACAAAACAAAAAAACCCAAACCCCCTATACCCTGACCTCAGCGTCCCCAACAAGATCTCCACATTCGGGGGGGCACCTCAAGGCCCATAGTCTGGATCTGTTCCCACTGAGACCCTCCCCATCTCCTGCAGCCTTTTAGAGACTCTGCCTTTCTGCAGAGCCTGCCTTAGTGAAGGAAGAGGTGGGGAGGCCAGTGTCAGGAGGGGAGGAGACCTGGCACAGTGGGAGGGTGCTGGTGGGTGCAATGGACCCCTTTCCACATAAACTTATCCCCAGGAGAGTCATGCCTGTCCCTTACCTGTGTCCCCTCCAGCAGCATTCTCCTTTCCATGCCTCCGTTTTCTCATCGACCAAAAGACTGACTGACACCTGTCCTCCCTCTCTGCTTCCAAGGTCTATTGTGAGGCTTAGGCAGCAGACGGTCTCACAGTCGGTTTACAGCCGTGTTGAGGGGCAGCAGTGTGAAGGGCTCTGGAAGGCAGACCACAGACAGTGTGAACTGCAACACGGGGCCCAAGGGGCAGTGCGCATGGGCCAGGAGGTGAAGGAGGGTGCCCTGTGTGTGAGGGAAGGCAGGAAGACAGAAGCAGGGACCCTCCGTGAAAGATTGTTAAGCTTTTTAGCTGCACAAGAGGCCACTGTTGTTAAAGGCAGTCTTAAGACTCCTGGAGAAAAACCCAGATTTCATGGAGTTGAAATTTTGAAAATCTTCCTGACTTTAGGGATTAGAAAGCCAAGCACAGAGGATCTTGATTTCCGTGCCGGGGGAGTGACCTTTACTTAATGGAGCTTGGGTCTAAAAAGGCAGGAACGTGATGAGGCAGAGACTGATGGCCGCGGGGACAGTGTGAACCTGGTACGGTGGGAACCAGACACCCTGAGCAGCTTCCTGAAATCCTGAGGGCTTCCAACTAAGCCCTGGACACATGTGCTGGCCTGGGCTGGTCCTGGCCAGCCTGCGGAGGGCCTCATGGGGGCAGCAGCCTCCCTATTTGGACCTCGTTGTAAGCCAGGCCATGCTGTGGAATGTGAGAGGGCCCATGCAAGCTTAGAGATACCTTTGCCAGTCTTTTCTCCTGGTCCTGGGTATAGGAGGCAGCTGGGAGGCTCAGCCTGGGAAGGGCAGGAATATGGGGTCAAAGGGAACCAGCCACTGATAAGTGTGGTTCCTAAAGCCCAGGGCTCCTTGGGGGCACTGGTTTTAGGTAACAGATTCCTTGTGCTTTAGTCAGGCCACTTGTAGTGAAGGTCACCATGGTAACCAAACAACATTCCTGGGCTAATGATGGGAGCTTTCCAATAACCAGCCTGTCAGTCACGGCCCCCACCCCAGGCTTGGCAGTCTGCCAGACCAGTTTTGAAAGCCCAGGCCATGGGGCTGGAGGCAGAGGAGCCAACTGGTTTGTCCTGCCCCTCTCCACAATACCAAGGCTGCCTCCTCCCACCCCTGCTGGTTGGGGTAGGCCCTGGTGGTGGGAGTTTCTGCCTAGCCCAGCCCAGGTCCAGGGGGACTTGGAAGGTCCTGGGGGGACGGGGGGATGGGCACTCCCCAGCACAGGAACAATGTGGCTCTCTCAACAAGCTGGAGCTCGCTGCCATGTAAACAAATGAAACCATCAAAGCCATCTCCCCAGGGAAACCTAGGCTGTTTTGGAAAATGTTTGAGCTGATAACTAGGTGTTGGCTGGGGCCAGACCTCAACCTTATCAGGTTAAGGCTAACGTTGGCCCCAAGGGCACCTCTCTGATCTACCCTGCCTGCCTCACCTTTTTCTCAAGTGGCAGGTGACATTTCTAGTAGCGCCTTCTGCAGAGGAGAAGATCGGTCCCGGTCCCGGGGCTCCTGTTAACATTTCTGACTTAAACCCAGTGTGTTTATTGGGTGATCTTATTAGGGACTTGCAGTAAATCGAAAGGACGCTTAAAATACCAACCCTCCCGTGAGGGGGCTGGAATCAAAGGTACGATCATAAACCTAGTTTATCACTTGGCTGCGTTCATGAAACATGTTTGGCTGCCACAGCCCCCCTGAGGACAAGAGCTGGGGGTTCTACTTGCAGGCCCTGAGGTTGAAGGAAATGTTAAGCCAGGCATAACATTTCTGGCACTGTGCTGGCTTCCCCAGAGGTCAGTTCCTCATCGCTAAGCTGGTTTGACATTCAGCACTTCCCTCCAGCGGGATGTTCCAGGCAGCCTCCTGTGATGTGCTCTGTGTGACACCGCAGTGGAGTCCTCTGTCTCCCATAGTGGCCCACGGTGCTCAGACCGGAAATGCAGATGACCCACTAGGTGGTTTTGTTTGAGGAAGAAAGGAAAGAGGTATTTGCAGATTTTTCCAAAAGGAATTCTTCATTGTTTTAAAGTGGTTTGATTCCTTCACTTCCTGATCCTCAACACCTGGATGCTTTTGCTTCCAGTCTGTGCGGGAGGCAGGCACTGGGGCCCAGGGCACACCAACCTAGCAGGAGTGGCCCCGGCCCAGGAGAGGCATTCATGCCCCTAGAGCGGGACTGGCTCCCCTTAGCACTGGGTGGTCTTCCGGTCTCAAAGGTTTGCTCACTGGGCAGAAATCATACACCAGGACCAAGGTGTTTGCTTATTGGTGTTTTATCCCGGGGCTGGGAACCTACCTTTGTTCTACCTGAGGACCTTCTTTCTGAAACTTCTTCCTCCCCAGAATGGTTATGGAATGGCTCTGTGTGGTTTGTGTTTATATCTTTCAAGGTCATGAATTAGTGTTTGGAGAGTCACTTGCAGGTAACTGGAGGTGGCCTGCTGCTGAGGGAAGTGGGCCTGGAGGCCACCGGGTCAGCTGTCAGTCTGCAGGCCTTGCTGTGCAGTCAGCCACAGCCCGTGAAGTGGGTGTGGGCTGCACTCCAGATGGGGCGGGGCCTTTGAAGTAAGGAGAGGCTAACTTCAGTAAGCAAAGCTTACAGACTGTTGATTTTTAAAGCTTCAGAGTCAGGTCACATTGAATGAATTTATTAAGAGGTGGAAGATCGGTGTAAGCCTTAAAACATTAGGGGATATGGGTCAGTGTAATCCTCCAGACCTAAGGGAAAAAATCATTGGTTTTTAGGGCTAAGAAGAGATACCATAGGGTCCCTTTCACATTCATCGGTGGGAAGGTAGTAAAGCCGGGCCTGATTATGGCCCTCGTCCTCTGAGGGAGATGCTCCTGTTAGAGCTTTAAAAGCATACCCTCAGAGTGTATGTGTATGCTTTTAATCAGTTAACTGCCCTGTTGGAGTCTGGGAAACCTGTATCTTCCAGTGAATCCCTGGAATTTCTGGCCAGGGGCTGGGCCACTGTGACAGCCAGGTGATTACAGCCTGAGTGGGGGCTGTTCCCCGCTTCTCCTGCCTCATCCTGTCCTGGGGGGGAAGGGCTCTGTGCCTGGTCAGGCCGGCCCTTCCCTTCCACTTCTAGGCCTTCGTCCCTGCCAGTCCAGCCCTCTAGGGTGCCCTCCTCACCTCACTTTGCTTCTGAATCCTGCCTATCCTCAGAGACTCCCATTGGCTCCACTTGGCCTTGAAGCTCCTGCATTTCCTCAAAGGTGAACCACTCAATTGAGTACTTGGTTCTCCTGTTTTGTTCCTAATTGCCTCAGATGTATTGTTTGAGCTTCCCCTGAGTTTGGAAGCACCAAAGAGACTGGCCTGTCCTCTGCATCCCCCTCCCGCTGTAGAGACGCCATCGCTGGGCACCTAGCACCCAGGTAGACGATGGGAAGGAAGGAAGAAAGGAAACACATGGGGATGCTGGCATCTTCCAGCTCTCAGAGTGCTCATACCTCTTACCCTATTGTGTTGTCATTTTGGTTTGATTTGTTTATGTTTTAGTTTTTACAACCCTCCTACTTTAAAGGTGAACAAACTAATGGGAAAGCTAGATGACATCTCAAGGTCAGGTAGCTGATGAGTGGCAGAGCAGGGACTAGAACCCACGCCAGCTGATGGGATGAACAGCCCTGCTGTGCTTGAACCCATGAGCAGAACACCTAGTGCTTGCTCTGTGCCAGGTGCCGCTCTAAGCACTTCAGCTGCATTTACTCATTGAATCCCCTCAGCAACCTTAGGAGGGAGGTATAGGAACTAGCATTACTTTACAGATGAGGACCTGGAGGCATGGCAGGCATAAGTAAGCAATTGGACATAATAGGGGCTAGATAAATAATAATGACGGGGCAAATGTGGCTCGGACCCTTTATGAAGTGCCGGCCCCCTGCTAGGCCTTTATTTCCACCTAAGAACCCCCAAGGCATAGATAGGTCATAGATAGATAGATAGATACTTTAATTCCCATTTTATAGATATAAAACTGAGGCTCTAAAAAGTTATGCGACGTGCCTCAGGTCACATGGCTAGAAGGAAAGCTGGGATTTGAACTTGGTTCATCAGACATGGACCCTGCTTTTCACCACTGAGTCAGACTGAGGCGGCCAGGATGGGGCCCACTTGCTGTAAAACTCCGTGCTGTGTGCAGGCTCTGGCCTCCTGGCCACGGAGTTAGACTTTCCAGAGGCGTGGCCACCTGACTCAGAGAATAGCCTGCTTTTTCACTCAATTATGTGTTTTCTGTAAAAATAGAATTCTTCATTAAAATAGCATGGTACAGCCATCAGCTGGAATTACTAATTACTGTCCTTTAAAGAGATAATACCCGCTTTTGTGCATTCGCCACACCTGCTGCCACCCTTTCCCCCAGCGTGGATGGCTCCCATGATGGCCAGGAGCCAGAGGGATCAGGCAGACCCGCCCAAGGCCCGTCAAAGAGGTGAACACACAGACGAGGCCAGGAAGAGTGGAGAGTTCCGCAGGACGCCCTGCAATTTTACTTCTGTTCTGCAGCAAAGATCCATTGAGTGACCACTAGGTCAGGCGTTGGGAATACAAAGATAAGAAAGACATGGTCCCTGCTGGAGCAGAGGATCTGACAGGAAAGACTGATAATGACGGGGCAAGTGGTCTGGGAATGACAGCTGACCGTTTTTGAGGGGTGATTGCGCCAGGGCTGCCTTTACAGGCTCTGTTGCCCTTTGTCCCACCACTGGCCCTCCTGGGCGGTGCTGTTACTGTCCCTGCTTTACACAGTAGGTAGAACTCAGAGAGATGAAGGAAGCAGCAGAGCCTGGAAGCGTACCCGCTTCGTTCGATGCCAAAAGCCGTGTTTCTGCATGAGGTCCTCCTGTTTAAGGAGGAATGAGCCAGGGGCAGAGGTGGCTCTCTCAGGTGCATGCTGGTTACCATGTTCAAGTGTTTATTGTGTGTGCTGAGGAATTTTAGAGGGAGCTGCTTTCAGGAACATGAAAGTGAAAAATGTGGCCCCATTGTACTTGCCACCCACACAGACCAAGTCCTTCCCTGCAGCCAGGTCTGCTCTGCCAACCCCCTTGCCACCAAGAGTAGGGTGCTGGGATAAGCAGCCAAGGAGGGGACCCAGGGGAGAAGGATCCAAGACTCCTGGGAAGAGGAATGGACAAGACCACCTCTTACCCCAGGACAGTACTTGCTTAGCCAGAGCCACTGCCACAAAAATATCCCCTATTTACAAAATAATTCTCTTTTTAAAAAACAGGTTCTGGAAAGACTTATGCTCACCCAGTTCTGAGGAGGCTCCCTCTAAGATATTTCCTCTTCACAGCAGTGGAAAGAAATGACTTGTCTTTGTCTCAAATTGGAACAGCTCCAAGTCGTAATCCGTTTGATAGATAATTGCAGGCTGATCATGACCCTGCCCCAGGAGTGCAGACCAGGCGGTGCCCAGGAAAAGTGGTAGAAGGAAGAGGTAGATGCCAGGCTTACCCAAGCATTCCGCTGGGACCCTCCCTCATCAGCCCTGATTGGAGCAGTCGGGAAGATTGACAAAGCTGGTGACCTGTGGTGACACCCAGAGACGCTGACCTCTCTGGTCTCTGTCTTCCTCTGCAGGATGGGGGCTGGCCCAGACAAATTCAAACATACAGACTCTACAGGGCTGAGATGATTCACGGTTCAGAAAGGGCATCCCCCAAGCTTCCTCCCCACCCTGTGCTGGGCCGTGCAGGTGACGTGGGAGGTGGCAGGTTCCTACTTTGACCAGAGTGCAGTGGTAGATGAGGTATGCTGTGAGGACAGTAGTGGAGGGAGCACCAAGCCTTGGCGTGGGGGCCTGGCTGGGCTGCCAAGGCGCTGGTGGCATTCTCCGGGGGGTGTAAGTCTTGGAGAGTGGGCTCGTGGCTTCACTGGGCCTCCCTGCTAGGACCTGGGCACCCACGCTGCGCCATGGAACGGAGCTACAGAGAGTAGCAAGACCCAGGACTCTGCTCCCTGTCGCCCCAGCAGCTTCGCCCCTGGATGGGACAGAGTGCAGGGTGTGTTTACACTGATCCTTGCTCCTTCCCCTTCCCTAGAGAGAACACTCACTTTCACATCTGCCTGCAGATGCAATGGTGTGGCAAGAGCATGCGGCCTTAAAAGACCCCAGTGTTTATTCCACACGGGCTTCCACCACGTAAAAAACAGGAAAGTGCGACAAGGAAGGTCCAAGATGGCAGATTAGAGTATATGAATCACATATGTACAGTTTAAAGAACAAAAAGGCAAAATGAATAACTACCAAAAACAAATAAACAAAAAAAACAGGAAAGTGCTTGCAGGAGGGGATCACCGCCGAGGTTGCTGTGGCTCTGTCTATACCTCCATCCTCTTCCTTTCCTTTCTCATGCCCATCTTAGGTCCCAGAAGCCACAAGGAAGACCCCCTGCCTTGCCTCGCCAAACAGGCCATGAAGCTCAGGGGCTTTTCGAGAGCCTTCAGGGGTACCTAGCCTGGAAACTGCTTTCAAGGGTCTACTAGGCCTATAGTTTCAAAGCAGAAGTCCCTTCCCTGAGCCTCAGGCAAGCCTGTGCTTGAGGACTGAATACAGCTGTGGGTTCTCAGCTGCTGCTTCAAGGTCACCGCAGTTCATCTGCAGGATCCCTGGGGCACACAGGGCAGGAGACCTCACTCCTATTTCACAGGTCTGAAACCTGTGACATGCCCAGCTGGGCAGCCACAGGGTTGGGACTTTGGCTCAGGTTTCTCACTCCTGGGCCCGTGTCTGTCCACTCTGAGTGAGGTCACACTGCAGGGTCTGTGGACAGCACTGTGGTCATTCCTGTCCCGCAATGGCTTTTGTCAGGCTGTGAGAGGGCTGCTAGAATCCAGTGTCTGGGCCTCCCTGTCTCAGACTCTCCCTGGTGGTACTATGGGCTCTGCCTGGGGGACCATCCTCTGGGATGAAGAGCCCCTAGTCACAAGGAGCCAGGCATCTTCACCCCATGCCCAGGACTCCCCGTTCTTCCCCAGGCCCTGTACCACTTTGCTTCTGGGCAGCTTAAAATGGAATCAGCCAGCTCGTTGCCTGTTGGCAGCGTGAGTCCAGCCCACTCTGCAGTTACGAAGTAGCAAGTGAAGCAGATTCCTCTGCTACCTGGTAGCCAGGAACCAGCAGCGGGAAGCAGTGGGGTCAGAAAATTGGCTCTGATTTAACACGGATTGCGAGACCTAGCACATGGCCGCATGGTTCTAACAACACGTATTTTCACAGTACTAGGCTGGCACCGTGTGCTCAGCTCTGTGCCAGGCACTGGGGAAGGTAGGGCACTGACGTGGAGGAGGCAAGGGCTCTGTCCTGCAGGTGGGCTCCCACGGCAGGACACAGGACAAGATGAATGGTGGTTTTACCACCTGCAGGCCACAGTGTCTGAATTTTAAAATGCTTGATATGAGTTTATCTTCATTATTAAACTCATAAGCCACGTGGCAAAAAGAAATATATAATGTAATTAAGTGCTAACTGCAGAGTGTCTGGAACATTCAGAGAAGACAGGGTGGTTGGTCACACTGGGGCTTCTCGGAGCAGGACAATTAGAGCCAATGGATTAAAAGAGTGGGCTTTTTTGAAAGCCTCAGAATCCTTTCTTCACATGACAGAGTAAATTCATTAAGTGTAGAAAACAGGTACGCCAGGGCCTGGGCTGGCTGGGGGCTGGGCAGCCAGGCTTGCCCCTCGTATCCCTCTGCCCCCAAGGCAGCAGCATGGCCCACGCAGGAAGCACAGCATTCTGATGAGGCTGTGGTCCATTTTGTGGGTCCCAAAGTGTTGCCCACCAGCCAGGGTGGCCCACCAGGGCTCTGCCAGCCTTCGGTGCTGTTGTTTGAAGAACTGGGTCACCCATCCTGATAGATGGGATGGAGAGGGAGCCCTGTGCTCCAACAGGCCTGGAGGTTTGGCGGTGTTAGTCAGAAGAGCAGCAATGTTGCCCCTTCCGAGGGAGGGGAGTTGTTTGCTGATCCCTGTTGAGAGAGGGGAGAGACATCAGCGGTGGGTTAGAGGCATGCCAGCAAGTGTGCAGATGACCACATCCCAACGTAGTGAAGGCTCTCCTAGAGCGGTGCGTGGACAGAAAGTCAGAGGGTAACTTCTGGTTAGGAGTTGGCTGCATGTCGCAGGGGAAGGGCGAGTCCCAGCAGCATGACAACCTGAAGCAGAGCATGGGTGAGCCCAGGAGCCTGTCCTGCAGTTCAGAGAGCTGCCAGTACCCGTGTGAGCAGTGCACGGGGGCCCCCGAGGTCATGCGGAGGGGTGGCAGGAGTGGAAGGTGGTCACACAGGCATTTGGATTGATGTCAGGGACAGTCAGGGCGGGGCTCTTTGTTGAGAAAAATCTCTCTGGCGGTGCTGAGCTGTGAGACCAAGGAAATCTCAGGAGCTAATCTGGAGCCTCCCAGGATCTGGGAGTGAAGGATCTGACCAATGGGTGACTGTTGGAGTGCTTGCCCCATCCCAGAAAGGATGTGGTTGGGTTGAGAAATTCCGCTCTGGGTCACTCATGCTAATGGAATGTCAGCAGCGCGAGGATAACAGCCTGTGTTGGTAGAAGTCACTGTAACGCCAGCTCAGCTTTTGGCCACTTCTGTTCCGGGCACATGGTTGGTCAGGTCTGCCATGGCCCCATCCTGAGTCTCAGGAGTACAGGGAACGGGGGGGGGGGGGGGGGCGCCTTGGCAGAGCGGGGCCTGCTAACGAGGAGGCATGTCTGAGGAGCTTGGCTATTAGGGGAATGCTGCAGGGCTGGTCTGCCCAGGACCTGTCCCAGAACCAACCCAGTCCAGCCCAAGTGGCCCTGCCCAGGGGACTCTGCTGCCTGGGGGGAGGGGCAGCCTTGGAATGGACTTTTCCCCGACCCCTGCCCCCACATACACACACAGGGAGAGGCTTTCACTCCTCACCAACACCTGCTGCTCCAGCTGCTGCCCCACACACACACTTCTCTTTCCCCGACTCCTAACTATATCGCATCCCACCCTCCTTTTCATCAAACACCAGCCCCAGCAAGACCCCTTCTCTGTGCTTTCCTGGCACTGAGTCTGATCCAAAAATACAACACTTGAGTCTCTGGGCAATGTGTCATTTGTAGCACTAATTGTTACCTTGAAGGCAGAAATTGTGTCTTCCACTTCATATTCCCTAAAGCAGAGGCTCCTAGCACTTGGGGAGTGTTGGCCCCTCTGAGAATCTGGGAAAGGGACGTAGGGGCAGGACCAGATCTCCCCAGCGGCCGCCCACACAGGGTGCTGAGACCACGTTCCTGTGAAGGCTACACTGTGGGGACCACCGTTTCTGCCCTGTCACCTTGTAGGCCAGCGGGGCATCCTGAGAGTCTGGGAAGGCTTCCTGAGGGAAGTGGGGTTTAAAGTCGCCATGGGAGATGGATGCAAATGGAGAGAGACCGTATGGGGGTGGGGTGGAGTGCCATGTGCGAAGGGGTAGAAAAGGCACGTGGCACGTTGGAGGAAAAGTGAGGAAGAAAAATACTTGCCTGAACCTCCTCCTCTGAAAAGAGGACTCGGGCAAATTCCATCCTCTTCACTCTCTCCCAAGTCACAGTCTAACAAAAACAAGGTGTGAGCGGTGAGGCCATCAGAGTTCCTCATGAGCCTGGAGCTCAGGTCTCAGTACAAGGCAGGGAGGCCAGGGCCCTGAGTGAGGGGAGGTCAGAGGGGAAAGCTCCTAGGTAGGCTCCTGGCCTCCCTGTCTGGGTCCTGCCCGCTGCTGCTGCCTTAGCTCACGGGGACGCTCCATCTAATACAGGACTCAGCTTCTGTGAGGGCCTGTGTGCCCATCTCAGAAAGGCCAGCAGAACCAGCCTGCAGCAATCACGTTCAAGGCCTAACCCTCCTGTGGGTTTACCCAACAATGGTGCTGGGAATAAAAGTGCCTCACTGACCACCCAGTGAGAAGCAGGAGGCTCAGCCTTGTTTGGGCCTCAGCCAGCTTGCCCAGGATGCTGGTGTGTATCCATGTGGCTGACAATACCCATGGTAAAAAAAAAAAAATAGTACTTCCATACTTCCTAAGTGTCCCAGACCTTCCCAGCAACTGAAGGTTCAACCCCTAGCACAGCAGGATGTCCAGACCCCGCCCCAGTCCTGGTGAGCCAGTCTTCTAGCGGTCTCTGCTGTGTCCTGGGCAGGGGGAGGCAGCCATGGCACCTTCTGTGGCCTTGCTTCCTGGTGGAACCAGCCCTTCTCTTCCCACCCTCCGTTCGGGCCACATCCCTGCACCATTATTACATCAGAGGACTTTCGGTTTTCTGGTTGAAAGAGATCCTGAGGTTGCTCTCTCCCTTTGCACAGTAACTGTGTTCCCAAATGGTGGCCGAATAAGACTTCATGTAGCTTTCATCCTATTGAATATATAAGGGGAGCTGGCTATTTTAGGAAATTCAATGAAGGCCCTTGACTTTGATAAAGTTAAACATGAATGTCCTCATGTATCTCGAGTCAGGAAACAAGTTTGCAATTTAATTGTGCAGAGGTGTTAATTGAGCACCTATTGTGTGCTGGCAAGGAGGAAGCAGACCTCTGACCTTTAGTGACCCTTTTACCTGTTCCTTGCTTAGCCTCTTTCCTTGATTCTGAGTTGCTTTCTGGGTCTGTCTCAGACAAAGCCCCATCTCGGGCCCCTGGGGTTTGTCAGCATAAAGGTAGCCACATGTTCAAAGGGGATCTGCAAACAAAGCAAGACCAGTAACCACACTTCACAGTGCTTCAGAGAGGGTAGGGCAAGGTAGGCTATGATGGGTGGGGGGACAAGGGGATGAGCGGTGTGGAAACTGAGGAATGCAGACGAGTGCTTTGTGCTTTGGCACACTGTCTGGAGAAACTGAGGCTCGGAGAGTTCAGGTGATCTTGGGGTATGGCCGAAGCCGCCATGCTCGTGAGCACTCTGCCTTCTGTAGGCCGGGGAGGTGGGCAGATGGGGGCTGTTCTGGTGGGGCTGAATCCCTTGGGATCCCTTCTGGGGACTGTGAGCCCCCTTGGGGGCATGCTGACTGCCATTCTCCCTCCCTCCAGCCTGATGTTCACCAAGGTGAAACTGGAGCAGGTACTGAAAGGCCCAGAGGAAGCCCTTGTGACCTGCAGACAAATGCTACGGCTGTGGCAGACCCTGTACAACTTCTCCCAGCTGGGGTGAGTGGCTGACGTCATCCCTCGGGTTTGCCAGAGGGTTGACAGGCGGTGGTTGCCAGGGCAACCGCCCACTGCTTAGTAGCCACATGCCTGGTGGGTGGGGGGTGATGAGGTTTGAATGAGAATGTGGGCCTTCCTGCTCCTGGGGCCTTTTTCATCCCTGGTCTAATTTTAACCTTGTGACAATCCTCTGTGAAGTACATAAAGAACCTGTTTAGGAGACTGACATTCAGAGGGGTAAGAAGGAAGAGAAATCATTATTGACCATCTGGGCCAGGTGCTGGGCTTGCTGCTCTGTCTTCCATGTCAGTTGCTTATGTCTTAGACATTATCAGATTTTATTCTTACCCCAGTGGGGAAACTGAGACTCAGGGACCTTATGTAATTTGCCAGAGCTACCCGCCTGGTAAATGATAGTGCTGAGGCTTAAACCTGGGTCTCCTGAGTCCCAGCCCATGGAGCCTGTCACTTCTTTCCTAGTTCCATTTGGAAGCTAGAAAAAGAGGAAGCAGAGTTCCTGAAGGCACCCCCCACCCCTCCCCACTTACCCACTGTCTCGACAAATCCTATCTCCTGCTTCAGTGCCCAGCCTGCACACTGGGTTTTTCCTGGGCAGGAGCAGGGCGCTCTTGTCCAGACTGAACCTGCAGAAAGTCTTTGCTCAAATCCCCTGGGATTCTGGGGATTTGAGCCCAAAGTGGAAAAGGGACACATGCCAGACTGCTTCTTCCTGGTCCTCTGGACTCCCCGCCCCCCCCCCCTTTCGCTGGGACTGCTGGCTGTTTTCTCCCTAAGGCCTTAGGGAAAGCCAATGCTGGTGGGTGTACTTGCATTTTTTACAGGGACTCTGAAAGCCTAGAAGACTTTCACAGTCCCCAGAGGCATGTCTCTAATGGTAAAGTTTACAGAAGAAGCACCAGAGTAATCTAATGGAGTAAAACCCTTGGGCCGGATAGGGTCAGCCCTCTCCTGCAGGCTTGGGCCTGGAAAATTCCCGGGCAGAGCAGGATCAGTGGGTGGAACCTGCCAGAAGAAGACTCTGAGGTGAGGGACTCTTCAGAAAGGAAATGGGGAGCCACCTGGCAGCGAGGTGATGTGAGGATGAGGAGCAGACTCTGGTATGAGGGGGAGCTGTGTTCAGATGCACCTTGCTCTGCAACGTGGTACAGGTGCTCTGCACCTTGCTCTGCAACTTGCTTGGGCAGGTGCATCACCCAGCTCCCTTTGTGGGAGAAGCTGTGCCTGGAGCTGGCAGGGACCACCTCTTAGTGGGACAGCTGGTTACCTGTTCATTCCGGTGGTCTTGACGGGGCACCTCTGAGCTGCAGCCTTGTCTCTGGGCATGTAAGGCTCAGCCTGTCCTCCCTCTGGGGCAGCAGAACTGTGGGGCTGCAGGGGCAGTGGGCTTTGCCTAGGGAGTTTTTCAAGTCACCATCCACCCACACACTCATCTCTGATCTGAGGGCCTGGTGGGCTTCCTCCCGTAAGCACTTCTCCTGAGGAACCTTCAGGGTAGGGCAGGACTCAGCCAGGCCAGATACCTGGAGGCAAATGGTTGGGACCAGAGGCCAGGATCCAATACCCTCGTGGCTGTCCCAAGAGAA